>NC_092722.1:39776290-40076290 GCF_047496885.1 Scyliorhinus torazame
CACCCCACTCCTCCTCGACACCCCACTCCTCCTCGACACCCCACTCCTCCTCGACACCCCACTCCTCCTCGACACCCCACTCCTCCTCGACACCCCACTCCTCCTCGACACCCCACTCCTCCTCGACACCCCACTCCTCCTCGACACCCCACTCCTCCTCGACACCCCACTCCTCCTCGACACCCCACTCCTCCTCGACACCCCACTCCTCCTCGACACCCCACTCCTCCTCGACACCCCACTCCTCCTCGACACCCCACTCCTCGACCCCCTCCTCCTCACCCCACTCCTCCTCGACACCCCACTCCTCCTCGACACCCCACTCCTCCTCGACACCCCACTCCTCCTCGACACCCCACTCCTCCTCGACACCCCACTCCTCGCACTCCTCTCGACACCCCACTCCTCCTCGACACCCCACTCCTCCTCGACACCCCACTCCTCCTCGACACCCCACTCCTCCTCGACACCCCACTCCTCCTCGACACCCCACTCCTCCTCGACACCCCACTCCTCCTCGACACCCCACTCCTCCTCGACACCCCACTCCTCCTCGACACCCCACTCCTCCTCGACACCCCACTCCTCCTCGACACCCCACTCCTCCTCGACACCCCACTCCTCCTCGACACCCCACTCCTCCTCGACACCCCCCTCCTCGACACCCCCCTCCTCGACACCCCCCTCCTCGACACCCCCCTCCTCGACACCCCCCTCCTCGACACCCCCCTCCTCGACACCCCCCTCCTCGACACCCCCCTCCTCGACACCCCCCTCCTCGACACCCCCCTCCTCGACACCCCCCTCCTCGACACCTCCCCCCTATCCTCGCTACCTCCCCCCTCCTCCTCGCCTCCTCGCCCCCTCCTCGCCACCTCCTGCCCCTCCTCGCCACCTCCTGCCCCTCCTCGCCACCTCCTGCCCCTCCTCGCCACCTCCTGCCCTTCCTCGCCAGCTCCCCTCCTCCCCACCACCTCCCCCTCCACTCTTCCTGGCCACCTCCCCCTCCCCTCCTCCACGCCACCTCTCCCCCTCCTCCTCGCCACCTCCCCCCTCCTCCTCGCCACTTCCCCCCTCCTCCTCGCCACCCGCCCCACCCTCCTCACCACCTCCCCCCTCCTCGCCACCTCCCCCCCTCCTCCTCCCACCTCCCCCCCTCCTCCCTGCTCCTCCTCACCACCTCCCCCCTCGTCCTCGCCACGTCCCCCCTCCCCCTCGCCACCTCCCCCTCGCCACCTCCCCCTCGCCACCTCCCCCTCGCCACCTCCCCCTCGCCACCTCCCCCTCGCCACCTCCCCCTCGCCACCTCCCCCTCGCCACCTCCCCCTCGCCACCTCCCCCTCGCCACCTCCCCCTCGCCACCTCCCCCTCGCCACCTCCCCCTCGCCACCTCCCCCTCGCCACCTCCCCCTCGCCACCTCCCCCTCGCCACCTCCCCCTCGCCACCTCCCCCTCGCCACCTCCCCCTCGCCACCTCCCCCTCGCCACCTCCCCCTCGCCACCTCCCCCTCGCCACCTCCCCCTCGCCACCTCCCCCTCGCCACCTCCCCCTCGCCACCTCCCCCCTCGCCACCTCCCTCTCGCCACCTCCCTCTCGCCACCTCCCTCTCGCCACCTCCCTCTCGCCACCTCCCTCTCGCCACCTCCCTCTCGCCACCTCCCTCTCGCCACCTCCCTCTCGCCACCTCCCTCTCGCCACCTCCTCCTCGCCACCTCCCCCTCCTCCTCACTACCAACCCCCTCCTCCTCGCCACATCCCCCCTCCTCCTCGCCACCTCCCCCCTCCTCCTCGCCACCTCCCCCCTCCTCCTCGCCACCTTCCCACCTCCTCCTCGCCACCATCCCCCCTCCTGCGCACCACCTCCCCCTCCTCCTCACCACTAACACCCCTCCTCATCACCTCCCCCTCCTCCTCGCCACCTCCCCCCCCTCGACACCCCCTCCTCCTCGACACCCCCCTCCTCCTCGACACCCCACTCCTCCTCGACACCCCACTCCTCCTCGACACCCCCACTCCTCCTCGACACCCCACTCCTCCTCGACACCCCACTCCTCCTCGACACCCCACTCCTCCTCGACACCCCCACTCCTCCTCGACACCCCCCTCCTCCTCGACACCCCCCCTCCTCGACACCCCCCCCTCCTCGACACCCCCCTCCTCGACACCCCCCTCCTCGACACCCCCCCTCCTCGACACCCCCCTCCTCGACACCCCCCTCCTCGACACCCCCCTCCTCGACACCCCCCTCCTCGACACCCCCCTCCTCGACACCCCCCTCCTCGACACCCCCCTCCTCGACACCCCCCCTCCTCGACACCCCCCTCCTCGACACCCCCCTCCTCGACACCCCCCCTCCTCGACACCCCCCCTCCTCGACACCCCCCTCCTCGACACCCCCCTCCTCGACACCCCCCTCCTCGACACCCCCCTCCTCGACACCCCCCTCCTCGACACCCCCCTCCTCGACACCCCCCTCCTCGACACCCCCCTCCTCGACACCCCCCTCCTCGACACCCCCCTCCTCGACACCCCCCTCCTCGACACCCCCCCTCCTCGACACCCCCCTCCTCGACACCTCCCTCCTCGACACCTCCCTCCTCGACACCCCCCTCCTCGACACCCCCCCTCCTCGACACCCCCCTCCTCGACACCCCCCTCCTCGACACCCCCCTCCTCGACACCCCCCCTCCTCGACACCCCCCCCTCCTCGACACCCCCCCCTCCTCGGCACCCCCCCCTCCTCGACACCCCCCCCTCCTCGACACCCCCCACATCGACATCCCCCCCTCCTCGACATCCCCCTCTCCTCGACACCCCCTCTCCTCGACACCCCCTCTCCTCGACACCCCCTCCTCCTCGACAACCCCCCCTAGACACCCCCCCTCCTCGACACCCCCCTCCTCGACATCCCCCCTCGACATCCCCCCTCCTCGATTACCCCACCTCCTCGATTACCCCCCTCCTCGATTACCCCTCTCCTCGATTACCCCTCCTCGATTACCCCCCTCCACACCCCCCCTCGACACCCCCCCCCTCGACACCCCCCCCTCGACACCCCCCCTCGACACCCCCCCCCCCTCGACACCCCCCCTCGACACCCCCCCCCTCGACACCCCCCCCTCGACACCCCCCCCCCTCGACACCCCCCCCTCGACACCCCCCCCCTCGACACCCCCCCTCGACACCCCCCCCTCGACACCCCCCCCTCGACACCCCCCCCTCGACACCCTCCCCTCGACACCCTCCCCTCGACACCCTCCCTCGACACCCTCCCCTCGACACCCTCCCCTCGACACCTCCCCTCCTCCTCGACACCTTCCCCCTCCTCGACACCCCCCTCCTCGACACCCCCATCCTCCTCGACACCCTCCCCTCCTCCTCGACACCCCCCTCCTCAACACCTCCCTTCCTCCTCAACACCTGCACCCCCCTCCTCTCCCTCGACACCCCCCTCCTCGACACCCCCCTCCTCGACACCCCCCTCCTCGACACCCCCCTCCTCGACACCCCCCTCCTCGACACCCCCCTCCTCGACACCCCCCTCCTCGACACCCCCCTCCTCGACACCCCCCTCCTCGACACCCCCCTCCTCGACACCCCCCTCCTCGACACCCCCCTCCTCGACACCCCCCTCCTCGACACCCCCCTCCTCGACACCCCCCCTCCTCGACACCCCCCTCCTCGACACCCCCCCTCCTCGACACCCCCCTCCTCGACACCCCCCTCCTCGACACCCCCCTCCTCGACACCCCCCTCCTCGACACCCCCCTCCTCGACACCCCCCTCCTCGACACCCCCCTCCTCGACTACCCCTCTCCTCGACACCCCCCCTCTCGACACCCCCCCCCCCTCTCGACACCCCCCTCTCGACACCCCCCCCCCTCTCGACACCCCCCCCCTCTCGACACCCCCCCCCCCTCTCGACACCCCCTCCTCGACACCCCCCCTCGACACCCCCCTCGACACCCCCCCCTCGACACCCCCCCCTCGACACCCCCCCCCTCGACACCCCCCCCTCGACACCCCCCCCTCGACACCCCCCCCTCGACACCCCCCCCTCGACACCCCCCCCTCGACACCCCCCCCTCGACACCCCCCCCTCGACACCCCCCCCTCGACACCCCCCCTCGACACCCCCCCCTCGACACCCCCCCTCGACACCCCCCCCTCGACACCCCCCCCTCGACACCCCCCCCTCGACACCCCCCCCTCGACACCCCCCCCTCGACACCCTCCCCTCGACACCTCCCCTCCTCCTCGACACCTTCCCCCCCTCGACACCCCCTCCTCAATACCCCCCTCCTCAATACCCCCTCCTCGACACCCCCCTCCTCGCCACCTCCCCCCTCCTCCTCGCCACCTCCCCCCTCCTCCTCGCCACCTCCCCCCTCCTCCTCGCTACCTCCCCCCTCCTCGCCACCTCCCCTCCTCCTCGACACCCCTCCTCCTCGACACCCCTCCTCCTCGACACCCCTCCTCCTCGACACCCCTCCTCCTCGACACCCCCTCCTCCTCGACACCCCCTCCTCCTCGACACCCCCTCCTCCTCGACACCCCCCTCCTCCTCGACACCCCCTCCTCCTCGACACCCCCTCCTCCTCGACACCCCCTCCTCCTCGACACCTTCCCCCTCCTCGACACCCCCCTCCTCGACACCCCCATCCTCCTCGACACCTCCCCTCCTCCTCGACACCCCCCTCCTCAACACCTCCCTTCCTCCTCAACACCTGCACCCCCCCTCCTCTCCCTCGACACCCCCCTCCTCGACACCCCCCCTCCTCGACACCCCCCTCCTCGACACCCCCCTCCTCGACACCCCCCTCCTCGACACCCCCCTCCTCGACACCCCTCCCGACCCCCCTCCTCGACACCCCCCTCCTCGACACCCCCCTCCTCGACACCCCCCTCCTCGACACCCCCCCTCCCTCGACACCCCCCTCCTCGACACCCCCCTCCTCGACACCCCCCTCCTCGACACCCCCCTCCTCGACACCCCCCTCCTCGACACCCCCCCTCCTCGACACCCCCCTCCTCGACACCCCCCTCCTCGACACCCCCCTCCTCGACACCCCCCTCCTCGACACCCCCCTCCTCGACACCCCCCTCCTCGACACCCCCCTCCTCGACACCCCCCTCCTCGACACCCCCCTCCTCGACACCCCCCTCCTCGACACCCCCCTCCTCGACACCCCCCTCCTCGACACCCCCCTCCTCGACACCCCCCTCCTCGACACCCCCTCCTCGACACCCCCCTCCTCGACACCCCCCTCCTCGACACCCCCCTCCTCGACACCCCCCCTCCTCGACACCCCCCTCCTCGACACCCCCCTCCTCGACACCCCCCTCCTCGACACCCCCCTCCTCGACACCCCCCTCCTCGACACCCCCCTCCTCGACACCCCCCTCCTCGACACCCCCCTCCTCGACACCCCCCTCCTCGACACCCCCCTCCTCGACACCCCCCTCCTCGACACCCCCCTCCTCGACACCCCCCTCCTCGACACCCCCCTCCTCGACACCCCCCTCCTCGACACCCCCCTCCTCGACACCCCCCTCCTCGACACCCCCCTCCTCGATTACCCCTTCTCCTCGACACCCCCCTCTCGACACCCCCCTCTCGACACCCCCCTCTCGACACCCCCCTCTCGACACCCCCCTCTCGACACCCCCCCCTCTCGACACCCCCCCCCTCTCGACACCCCTCCTCGACGCCCCCTCCTCGACGCCCCCTCCTCGACGCCCCCTCCTCGACGCCCCCTCCTCGACGCCCCCTCCTCGACGCCCCCTCCTCGACGCCCCCTCCTCGACGCCCCCTCCTCGACGCCCCCTCCTCGACGCCCCCTCCTCGACGCCCCCTCCTCGACGCCCCCTCCTCGACGCCCCCTCCTCGACGCCCCCTCCTCGACGCCCCCTCCTCGACGCCCCCTCCTCGACGCCCCCTCCTCGACGCCCCCTCCTCGACGCCCCCTCCTCGACGCCCCCCTCCTCGACGCCCCCTCCTCGACGCCCCCTCCTCGACGCCCCCTCCTCGACGCCCCCTCCTCGACGCCCCCTCCTCGACGCCCCCCTCCTCGACGCCCCCTCCTCGACGCCCCCTCCTCGACGCCCCCTCCTCGACGCCCCCTCCTCGACGCCCCCTCCTCGACGCCCCTCCTCGACGCCCCCTCCTCGACGCCCCCTCCTCGACGCCCCCCTCCTCGACGCCCCCTCCTCGACGCCCCCTCCTCGACGCCCCCTCCTCGACGCCCCCTCCTCGACGCCCCCTCCTCGACGCCCCCTCCTCGACGCCCCCTCCTCGACGCCCCCTCCTCGACGCCCCCCTCCTCGACGCCCCCTCCTCGACGCCCCCCTCCTCGACACCCCCCTCCTCGACACCCCCTCCTCGACACCCCCCTCCTCGACACCCCCTCCTCGACACCCCCTCCTCGACACCCCCTCCTCGACACCCCCTCCTCGACACCCCCTCCTCGACACCCCCTCCTCGACACCCCCTCCTCGACACCCCCTCCTCGACACCCCCTCCTCGACACCCCCCTCCTCGACACCCCCCTCCTCGACACCCCCTCCTCGACACCCCCTCCTCGACACCCCCTCCTCGACACCCCCTCCTCGACACCCCCTCCTCGACACCCCCTCCTCGACACCCCCCTCCTCGACACCCCCTCCTCGACACCCCCTCCTCGACACCCCCTCCTCGACACCCCCTCCTCGACACCCCCTCCTCGACACCCCCTCCTCGACACCCCCTCCTCGACACCCCTCCTCGACACCCCCTCCTCGACACCCCCTCCTCGACACCCCCTCCTCGACACCCCCTCCTCGACACCCCCTCCTCGACACCCCCTCCTCGACACCCCCCTCCTCGACACCCCCTCCTCGACACCCCCTCCTCGACACCCCCTCCTCGACACCCCTCCTCGACACCCCCCTCCTCGACACCCCCTCCTCGACACCCCCCTCCTCGACACCCCCTCCTCGACACCCCCTCCTCGACACCCCCTCCTCGACACCCCCTCCTCGACACCCCCTCCTCGACACCCCCTCCTCGACACCCCCTCCTCGACACCCCCTCCTCGACACCCCCCTCCTCGACACCCCCTCCTCGACACCCCCTCCTCGACACCCCCTCCTCGACACCCCCTCCTCGACACCCCCTCCTCGACACCCCCTCCTCGACACCCCCTCCTCGACACCCCCTCCTCGACACCCCCTCCTCGACACCCCCTCCTCGACACCCCCTCCTCGACACCCCCTCCTCGACACCCCCTCCTCGACACCCCCTCCTCGACACCCCCTCCTCGACACCCCTCCTCGACACCCCCTCCTCGACACCCCCTCCTCGACACCCCCTCCTCGACACCCCCTCCTCGACACCCCCTCCTCGACACCCCCTCCTCGACACCCCCTCCTCGACACCCCTCCTCGACACCCCCTCCTCGACACCCCCCTCCTCGACACCCCCCTCCTCGACACCCCCTCCTCGACACCCCCTCCTCGACACCCCCTCCTCGACACCCCCTCCTCGACACCCCCTCCTCGACACCCCCTCCTCGACACCCCCTCCTCGACACCCCCTCCTCGACACCCCCTCCTCGACACCCCCTCCTCGACACCCCCTCCTCGACACCCCCCTCCTCGACACCCCCTCCTCGACACCCCCTCCTCGACACCCCCTCCTCGACACCCCCTCCTCGACACCCCCTCCTCGACACCCCCCTCCTCGACACCCCCTCCTCGACACCCCCTCCTCGACACCCCCTCCTCGACACCCCCTCCTCGACACCCCCTCCTCGACACCCCCTCCTCGACACCCCCTCCTCGACACCCCCTCCTCGACACCCCCTCCTCGACACCCCCTCCTCGACACCCCCTCCTCGACACCCCCTCCTCGACACCCCCTCCTCGACACCCCCTCCTCGACACCCCCTCCTCGACACCCCCTCCTCGACACCCCCCCTCCTCGACACCCCCCTCCTCGACACCCCCCTCCTCGACACCCCCCTCCTCGACACCCCCCTCCTCGACACCCCCCTCCTCGACACCCCCCCTCCTCGACACCCCCCTCCTCGACACCCCCCTCCTCGACACCCCCCTCCTCGACACCCCCCTCCTCGACACCCCCCTCCTCGACACCCCCCCTCCTCGACACCCCCCTCCTCGACACCCCCCTCCTCGACACCCCCTCCTCGACACCCCCCCTCCTCGACACCCCCCTCCTCGACACCCCCCCTCCTCGACACCCCCCTCCTCGACACCCCCCTCCTCGACACCCCCCTCCTCGACACCCCCCTCCTCGACACCCCCCCTCCTCGACACCCCCCTCCTCGACACCCCCCTCCTCGACACCCCCCTCCTCGACACCCCCCTCCTCGACACCCCCCTCCTCGACACCCCCCTCCTCGACACCCCCCTCCTCGACACCCCCCCTCCTCGACACCCCCCTCCTCGACACCCCCCTCCTCGACACCCCCCTCCTCGACACCCCCCCTCCTCGACACCCCCCCTCCTCGACACCCCCCTCCTCGACACCCCCCTCCTCGACACCCCCCTCCTCGACACCCCCCCTCCTCGACACCCCCCTCCTCGACACCCCCCTCCTCGACACCCCCCTCCTCGACACCCCCCTCCTCGACACCCCCCCTCCTCGACACCCCCCTCCTCGACACCCCCCCTCCTCGACACCCCCCTCCTCGACACCCCCCTCCTCGACACCCCCCTCCTCGACACCCCCCTCCTCGACACCCCCCTCCTCGACACCCCCCTCCTCGACACCCCCCTCCTCGACACCCCCCTCCTCGACACCCCCCTCCTCGACACCCCCCTCCTCGACACCCCCCTCCTCGACACCCCCCTCCTCGACACCCCCCTCCTCGACACCCCCCTCCTCGACACCCCCCTCCTCGACACCCCCCTCCTCGACACCCCCCTCCTCGACACCCCCCTCCTCGACACCCCCGCTCCTCGACACCCCGCTCCTCGACACCCCCCTCCTCGACACCCCCCCTCCTCGACACCCCCCTCCTCGACACCCCCCTCCTCGACACCCCCCTCCTCGACACCCCCCTCCTCGACACCCCCCTCCTCGACACCCCCCCTCCTCGACACCCCCTCCTCGACACCCCCCCTCCTCGACACCCCCCTCCTCGACACCCCCCTCCTCGACACCCCCCTCCTCGACACCCCCCCCTCCTCGACACCCCCCTCCTCGACACCCCCCTCCTCGACACCCCCCTCCTCGACACCCCCCTCCTCGACACCCCCCTCCTCGACACCCCCCTCCTCGACACCCCCCTCCTCGACACCCCCCTCCTCGACACCTCCCCTCCTCGACACCTCCCCTCCTCGATACCCCCTCCTCGACACCCCCCTCCTCCTCGACACCTCCCCTCCTCCTCCATACCCCCTCCTCGACACCCCCCTCCTCCTCGACACCCCTCTCCTCCTCGACACCTCCCCTCCTCCTCGACACCCCCCTCCTCAACACCTGCCCCCCCTCGACACCCCCCTCCTCTCCCTCGACACCCCCTCCTCAATACACCCCTCCTCGACACTGCCCCCTCCGCCTCGACACCTCCCCCTCCTCCTCGACACCTCCCCCTCCTCCTCAACACCTCCCCCCGCCTCGACACCTCTCCCCTTTTCTTCGACACCTCCCCCTCCTCGACATCTCCCTCCTCCTCGACACTTCCCTCCTCCTCGACACTTCCCTCCTCCTCGACACTTCCCTCCTCCTCGACACCTCCCCCTCCTCCTCAAAACTTCCTCCCCTCCTCGACACCTCCCCCCCCCTCCTCCTGGACACCACCCTCCTCCTGGACACCACCCCCCTCCTCCTGGACCCCCCCTCCTCAACACCTCCCCCCCTCCTCGACACCTCCCCCCCTCCTCGACACCTCCCCCCCCTCCTCGACACCTCCCCCCCTCCTCGACACCTCCCCCCCCTCCTCGACACCTCCCCCCCTCCTCGACACCTCCCCCCCTCCTCGACACCTCCCCCCCTCCTCGACACCTCCCCCCCTCCTCGACACCTCCCCCCCTCCTCGACACCTCCCCCCCTCCTCGACACCTCCCCCCCCTCCTCGACACCTCCCCCCCCTCCTCGACACCTCCCCCCCCTCCTCGACAGCTCCCCCCCCTCCTCGACACCTCCCCCCCCCTCCTCGACACCTCCCCCCCCCTCCTCGGCACCTCCCCCCCCTCCTCGGCACCTCCCCCCCCTCCTCGACACCTCGCCCCCCTCCTCGACACCTCCCCCCCCTCCTCGACACCTCCCCCCCCTCCTCGACACCTCCCCCCCCCCTCCTCGACACCTCCCCCCCCTCCTCGACACCTCCCCCCCTCCTCGACATCGCCCCCGTCCTCGACACCTCCCCCCCTCCTCGACACCTCCCCCCCTCCGCGACACCCTCCGCGACGCGACACCCCCCGCCCCGCGACACCCCCCCCACTCCGCGATGCGACACCCGCTCCGCAACACCCCCCTGCCCCACGACACCCCCCCGCCCCACGACACCCCCCCGCCCCACGACACCCCCCCTGCGACCCCCACGACCCCCCCCTGCGACACCCCCACCCCCCCCGGACACACACACCCCTCTCCCCCCCCACCCCCTCCTCCCCCCGTCCCCCCTTCCCCCTCGTTCCCCCCTTTCTCCCCCCTCCCCCCCTTTCTCCTCCCCCCCTTTCTCCTCCCCCCCTTTCTCCTCCCCCTCCCCCCTTCTCCTCCCCCTCCCCCCTTTCTCCTCCCCGCTCCCCCTCCCCCCTTTCTCCTCCCCCTCCCCCCTTTCTCCTCCCCCTCCCCCCTTTCTCCTCCCCCTCCCCCCTTTCTCCTCCCCCTCCCCCCCTTTCTCCTCCCCTCCCCCCTTTCTCCTCCCCTCCCCCCTTTCTCCTCCCCCTGCCCCCCTTTCTCCTCCCCCTCCCCCTTCCCCCTCTCCCCTTCCCCCTCTCCCCTTCCCCCTCTCCCCTTCCCCCTCTCCCCTTCCCCCTCTCCCCTTCCCCCCCCTCCTCCCTCCCCTTCCCCCCTCCTCCTCCCCCCTTCCCTCCTCCTCCTCCCCCCCTTCCCCCCTCCTCCTCCCCCCCTTCCCCCCTCCTCCTCCCCCTCCCCCCCTCCTCCTCCCCCTCCCCCCCTCCTCCTCCCCCTCCCCCTCCTCCTCCCCCTTCCCCCCTCCTCCTCCCCTTCCCCTCCCCCTCCTCCTCCCCTTCCCCTCCCCCTCCTCCTCCCCTTCCCCTCCCCTCCTCATCCCTCCTCCTCCCCCCTCCTCCTCCCCCTCCTCCTCCCCCCTCCTCCTCCCTCTCCCCCCTACTCCTACCTCCCCTGCTCCCTCCTCCCCCTCCTCCTCCTCCTCCCCCTCCCTCCTCCTCCTCCCCCTCCTCCCACCTCCTCCTCCTCCCCCTCCCTCCTCCTCCTCCCCTCCCTCCTCCCTCCCCTCCCTCCTCCTCCCTCCCTCCTCCTCCTCCCCCTCCCTCCTCCTCCTCCCCCTCCCTCCTCCCCCTCCCTCCTCCTCCTCCCCCTCCCCCCTTTCTCCCCCCCTTTTCCCTCCCCCCTTTCTCCCCCCTTTTCCTCCCCCCTTTCCTCCCCCTCCCCCCTTTCCGCCCCCCCTCCCTCCCCCCTCCCCCTCCCCCCTTTTTCCTCCCCCTCCCCCCTTTTTCCTCCCTCCCCCCTTTTTCCTCCCCCTCCCCCCATTTTCCCCCCCCCCCCCCCATTTTCCTCCCCCTTACCTCCCCCCTTTTTCCTCCTCCCCCTTTTTCCTCCCCCCCTTTTTCCTCCCCCCCCTTTTCCTCCCCCTCCCCCCCTTTCCCCCCCTTTTTCCTCCCCCCCTTTTCCTCCCCCACCCCCTCCTTTTTCCTCCCCCTCCTTTTTCCTCCCCCTCCTTTTTCCTCCCCCTCCCCCTTTTCCTCCCCCTCCCCCTTTTCCTCCCCCTCCCCCTTTCCTCCCCCTCCCCCTTTTCCTCCCCCTCCCCTTTTTCCTCCCCCTCCCCTTTTTCCTCCCCCTCCCCTTTTTCCTCCCCCTCCCCTTTTTCCTCCCCCTCCCCTTTTTCCTCCCCCTCCCCTTTTTCCTCCCCCTCCCCTTTTTCCTCCCCCTTTTTTCCTCCCCCCTCTTTCCTCCCCCTCCCCCCCTCTTTCCTCCCCCTCCCCCCTCTTTCCTCCCCCTCCCCCCTCTTTCCTCCCCCTCCCCCCTCTTTCCTCCCCCTCCTCCCCTCTTTCCTCCCCCCTCCTCCCCTCTTTCCTCCCCCTCCTCCCCTTTTTCCTCCCCCCTCCTCCCCTTTTTCCTCCCCCCCTCCTCCCCTTTTTCCTCCCCCCTCCTCCCCTTTTTCCTCCCCCCTCCTCCCCTTTTTCCTCCCCCCTCCTCCCCTTTTTCCTCCCCCCTCCTCCCCTTTTTCCTCCCCCCTCCTCCCCTTTTTCCTCCCCCCTCCTCCCCTTTTTCCTCCCCCCTCCTCCCCTTTTTCCTCCCCCCTCCTCCCCTTTTTCCTCCCCCCTCCTCCCCTTTTTCCTCCCCCCTCCTCCCCTTTTCCTCCCCCCTCCTCCCCCCCTTGTCCTCCCCCCCTTTTCCTCCCCCCCTTTTCCTCCCCCCCATTACCCCCCCCCCCTTTCCTCCCCCCCTTTTCCTCCCCCCCTTTTCCTCCCCCCCTTTTCCTCCCCCCCTTTCCTCCCCCCCTTTTCCTCCCCCCCTTTTCCTCCCCCCCTTTTCCTCCCCCCCTTTTCCTCCCCCCCTTTTCCTCCCCCCCTTTTCCTCCCCCCCTTTTCCTCCCCCCCTTTTCCTCCCCCCCTTTCCTCCCCCCCTTTTCCTCCCCCCCCTTTTCCTCCCCCCCCTTTCCTCCCCCCCCTTTTTCCTCCCTCCTCTCCCTCCCCCCTTTTTCCTCCCCCCTCTCCCCTTTTTCCTCCCCCTCCCCCCCTTTTTCCTCCCCCTCCCCCCCCCTTTTTCCTCCCCCTCCCCCCCTTTTTCCTCCCCCTCCCCCCCTTTTTCCTCCCCCTCCCCCCCTTTTTCCTCCCCCTCCCCCCCCTTTTTCCTCCCCCTCCCCCCCTTTTTCCTCCCCCTCCCCCCCCTTTTTCCTCCCCCTCCCCCCTTTTTCCTCCCCCTCCCCCCTTTTTCCTCCCCCTCCCCCCTTTTTCCTCCCTCCCTTTTTCCTACCCCCTTTTTCCCTCCCCCTCCCCCCTTTTTCCTCCTCCCCCCTTTTTCCTCCTCCCCCCTTTTTCCTCCTCCCCCCTTTTTCCTCCTCCCCCCTTTTTCCTCCTCCCCCTTTTTCCTCCCCCTCCCCCCTTTTTCCTCCCCCTCCCCCCTTTTTCCTCCCCCTCCCCCCCTTTTTCCTCCCCCTCCCCCCTTTTTCCTCCCCCTCCCCCCTTTTTCCTCCCCCTCCTTTTCCTCCCCCCTTTTTCCTCCCCCTCCCCCCTTTTTCCTCCTCCCCCCTTTTTCCTCCTCCCCCCTTTTTCCTCCTCCCCCCTTTTTCCTCCTCCCCCCCTTTTTCCTCCTCCCCCCTTTTTCCTCCTCCCCCCTTTTTCCTCCTCCCCCTTTTTCCTCCCCCTCCCCCCTTTTTCCTCCCCCTCCCCCCTTTTTCCTCCCCCTCCCCCCTTTTTCCTCCCCCTCCCCCCCCTTTCCCCTCCTCCCCCTTCCCCCCCGCCCCCCCTTCCCCCCCCGCCCCCCCCTTCCCCCCCCGCCCCCCTTCCCCCCGCCCCCCCCTTCCCCCCGCCCCCCCTTCCCCCCCTCTTCCCCTTCCCCCCTCCCCCTTTCCCCCCTCCCCTTCCTACCCCTCCCCCTTCCTACCCCTCCCCCTTCCTACCCCTCCCCCTTCCCCCCCCCTCCCCCCCCCCCCCTTCCTCCCCCTTCCCCCCCTCCCCCTTCCCCCCCTCCCCCTTCCCCCCCTCCCCCTTCCCCCCCTCCCCCTTCCCCCCCTCCCCCTTCCCCCCCTCCCCCTTCCCCCCCTCCCCCTTCCCCCCTCCCCCTTCCCCCCCTCCCCCTTCCCCCCCTCCCCCTTCCCCCCCTCCCCCTTCCCCCCCCTCCCCCTTCCCCCCCCCCCCTCCCCCTTCCCCCCCCTCCCCCTTCCCCCCCCTCCCCCTTCCCCCCCCTCCCCTTCCCCCTCCCCCTTCCCCCCCCTCCCCTTCCCCCCCCTCCCCCCCTCCCCTTCCCCCCCCTCCCCCTTCCCCCCCCCTCCCCCTTCCCCCCCCCTCCCCCCTTCCCCCCCCTCCCCCTTCCCCCCTCCCCCTTCCCCCCTCCCCCTTCCCCCCTCCCCCTTCCCCCCTCCCCCTTCCCCCCTCCCCCTTCCCCCCTCCCCCTTCCCCCCCCCTCCCCTGCCCCCTTCCCCCCCTCCCCTGCCCCCCTTCCCCCCCTCCCCTGCCCCCCTCCCCCTTCCCCCCCTCCCCTGCCCCCCCTCCCCCTTCCCCTCCCCCCGCTCCCCCCTCCCCCCGCTCCCCCCCCGCCCCCCGCTCCCCCCCTCCCCCGCCCCCCTCCCCCTCCCCCTTCCCCCCCCCTCCCCCCCTCCCCCTTCCCCCCCCCTCCCCCTTCCCCCCCTCCCCCTTCCCCCCTCCCCCTTCCCCCCTCCCCCCTTCCCCCCTCCCCCTTCCCCCCCTCCCCTGCCCCCTTCCCCCCCTCCCCTGCCCCCCCTTCCCCCCCTCCCCTGCCCCCCCTTCCCCCCCTCCCCTGCCCCCCCTTCCCCTCCCCCCGCTCCCGCTCCCCCCCGCCCCCCGCTCCCCCCCCTCCCCCCGCCCCCCCTCCCCCCGCCACCCCCCTCCCCCCGCCACCCCCCTCCCCCCCGCCACCCCCCTCCCCCCCGCCACCCCCTCCCCCCCGCCACCCCCTCCCCCCCTCCTCCCCTCCCCCTCCTTCCCTCCCCCCTCCTCCCCCCTCCTCTCCCCTCCTCCCCCTCCCCTCCCCCCTCCCCTCCCCCCCTCCTCTCCCCTCCTCCCCCTCCCCTCCCCCCTCCTCCCCCTCCTCCCCCTCCCCTCCCCCTCCTCCCCCTCCCCTCCCCCTCCCCCCTCATCCCTCCCCCCACCCGCCCCCCCTTCCCCATCCCCTCCCCCTTTCCCCCCCTTCCCCTCCCCCTTCCCCCCTTCCCCTCCCCCTTTCCCCCCTCCCCCTTCCCCTCCCCCTTTCCCCTCCCCCTTCCCCTCCCCCCTCCCCCCTTCCCCTCCCCCTCCCCCTCCCCCCTCCCCCCCTCCCCCTCCCCCCCTCCCCCCTCCCCCTCCCCCCCCTCCCCCCTCCCCCTCCCCCCCTTCCCCTCCCCCTCCCCCCTCCCCCTCCCCCCCTCCCCCTCCCCCTCCCCCCTCCCCCTCCCCCCCTCCCCCTCCCCCCCTTCCCCTCCCCCCCTTCCCCTCCCCCTTCCCCTCCCCCTTCCCCTCCCCCCCTTCCCCTCCCCCCCTTCCCCTCCCCCCCCTTCCCCTCCCCCCCTTCCCCTCCCCCCTTCCCCTCCCCCCCTTCCCCTCCCCCTTCCCCTCCCCCCTTCCCCTCCCCCCTTCCCCTCCCCCCTTCCCCTCCCCCCTTCCCCTCCCCCCTTCCCCTCCCCCCTTCCCCTCCCCCCTTCCCCTCCCCCCTTCCCCTCCCCCCTTCCCCTCCCCCCTTCCCCTCCCCCCTTCCCCTCCCCCCTTCCCCTCCCCCCTTCCCCTCCCCCCTCCCCCTCCCCCCTCCCCCTCCCCCCTCCCCCTCCCCCCTTCCCCTCCCCCCTTCCCCTCCCCCCTTCCCCTCCCCCCTTCCCCTCCCCCCTTCCCCTCCCCCCTTCCCCTCCCCCCCTTCCCCTCCCCCCCTTCCCCTCCCCCCCTTCCCCTCCCCCCCTTCCCCTCCCCCCCTTCCCCTCCCCCCCTTCCCCCTCCCCCCCTTCCCCTCCCCCCCCTTCCCCTCCCCCCCTTCCCCTCCCCCCCTTCCCCTCCCCCCCTTCCCCTCCCCCCCTTCCCCTCCCCCCCTTCCCCTCCCCCCCTTCCCCTCCCCCCCTTCCCCTCCCCCCTTCCCCTCCCCCCTTCCCCTCCCCCTTCCCCTCCCCTCCCCCTTCCCCTCCCCCTTCCCCTTCCCCTCCCCCTTCCCCTCCCCCTTCCCCTCCCCCTTCCCCTCCCCCCCCCCCTCCCCCTCCCCCCTTCCCCCTCCCCCCTTCCCCTCTCCCCTCCCAGCCTTCCCCTCTTCCCCTTCCCAGCCTTCCCCCTCCCCCTTCCCAGCCTTCCCCTCTCCCCTTCCCAGCCTTCCCCTCCCCCTTCCCAGCCTTCCCCTCCCCCTTCCCAGCCTTCCCCTCCCCCTTCCCAGCCTTCCCCTCCCCCTTCCAGCCTTCCCCTCCCCCTTCCCAGCCTTCCCCTCCCCCTTCCCAGCCTTCCCCTCCCCCTTCCCAGCCTTCCCCTCCCCCCTTCCCCTTCGACCTCCCCCTCCCCCCTTCCCCTCCCCCTTCCCCTCCCCCTTCCCCTTCCCCTCCCCCTTCCCCTCCCCCCTTCCCCTCCCCCCCTTCCCCTCCCCCCCTTCCCCTCCCCCCCTTCCCCTCCCCCCCTTCCCCTCCCCCCCTTCCCCTCCCCCCCTTCCCTCCCCCCCTTCCCTCCCCCCTTCCCTTCCCCCCTTCCCTTCCCTCCCCCCTCCCCCCCGCCCCCCGCCCCCCCTTTCCCCCCCGCCCCCCTTTCCCCCCCCGCCCCCCTTTCCCCCCCGCCCCACCCTTTCCCCCCGCCCCCCTTTCCCCCCCCGCCCCCCCTTTCCCCCCGCCCCCCCCCCCTTCCCCCCCCACCGACTAGCCATCCCCTATTCTAGGCCAGTCCCAGGTCCCGCGCACCCACCCGTCCCCCAGGCAGCGCACTCCCGTCCCGACCACCCCTTCCCTTGCCAGCTCCCTCTCGTTCCCAGCAGCAACAACCCAGTTGACCACCCCCCCCCCCCCCCCCCGCTAGATCCCCATCTAACATGGTTTACTCCCCCCATGAGCGGAGGGCTTTTATGACGGTGGCTGCGGTCATGTCGGGGCAGGGAATGGCGAATGGGAACCGGGAGTACTCGTCAATCACGTTGCGGTCGGTGGAGGGGAGGGGCCTTTGAAGTCCATACTGAGGCGCTCAAGGGGACGGGAAGCCTTTATCAAGGTGCGCTTTCTCTGGCCTGTAGAAGTGCGGCTTGTACTCCGCGCAGATTTGGCAGTTCCTGATGGCTGTCCTGACCTCCTCAATGGGGTAGGGCAGGTTGCGGGTCTTAATGAAATGGAAGAATCTAGTGACCCCCGGGTGGCAGAGGTCCTCGTGGAGGGCTCGGAGGCGGTCCACTTGTGCGTTGGCACATGTGCCGCAGGGCAGGGCATCAGGAGGCTCGTTTAGCTTCCCGGGACGATACAAGATCGCGTCAAGCTGCGTATACCTGTTGATGGTCTGGCTATAATCGATGACCATCCTATGCTTCTCCCCGGTCTTTACAACCACTACTTGAACTCTCCAGGGACTGTTGCTAGCCTCAATGACACCTTCCCTCAGTAATCGCTGGACCTTCGAACTAATAAAGGTCCGGTACGGGGCACTGTACCGTCTGCTCCTGGTGGCGACGGGTTTGCAATCCGGGGTGACATTCGCAAATAGGGAAGGCGGATCGACCTTGAGGGTCGCGAGGCTGCAGGCAGTGAGGCGGGGTATAGGGCCGCCGAATTTGAAGGTTAAGCTTTGGAGGTTGCATTGAAAATCTAACCCTAGGAGTGTGGCAGCGCAGAGGTGGGGGAGGACGTAGAGCCGATAATTTTTAAACTCCCTTCCCTGTACCGTGAGGTTCGCTATGCAAAACCCCTTGATCTCCACTGATTTTTTGGTTAACTGGGTGAACGGGGAGAGAACAGCGCTTTACCATGTTGGGGTGTATGAAGCTCTGCGTGCTCCCAGAGTCAATCAGACAGGATGTTTCCTGCCCATTGATGAGCACGGTCGTCATTGCAGTCGAGAGTGTTCGGAACTGAGACTGTTCCAGGGTCACCAAGGCTAGGCGTGGCAGAAGTTGTATGTTCTCGGGGCGGTGTGTGGTCTTCCGAGTCGGGGTCCTGAGAGTCCATCCAAGATGGCGGTGCCCACTGGTCGCACATGGCTGGGGGTGCACAAGATGGCGGCGCCCATCCATCACACGTGGTGTCCGAGAGACAAGATTGTGGCGCCCTGAGGCCACACGTGGCCCTGAAGGAGGAAGATGGCAGTGCCCGCTGGCCGCACGTGGCCCGTGGAGAAGGTTGTGGTGGCGGTCCCGATTCGCCTCCGGGGGACCGCAGCGACCGCCCGGGCCTGGCATACCGCCACGAAGTGGCCCTTTTTGCCGCATCCTTTGCAGAGGGATGAGCGAGCCGGATAGCGCTGTCGGGGGTGCTTGGCTTGCCCGCAAAAATAGCAGCGGGGACCCCCGGGGTTGCCTGGCAGTCTCGCAGCACAAGCTTGTGGAGGGATGGGGGATGCATCGGAGTCGGTCGCGCGGGGGGGGGGTTCCACGCTGCCCAAGGGGCTGCTGCGCGGTCGGGCCGTAAGCGCGGCCGTTCCAGAAAGCCACATCCAGGGAGCTAGCAAGGGCCCGTGCCTCCTTGAGGCCTAGTGTCTCTTTCTCCAGCAATCGCCGGCCGATTTGGGGGGACAGCATATCTGCCACAAATGCGTCCCGGATCAAAAGTTCTGTGTGGTCGCTGGCTGAAACTTGCGGGCAGTTACAGTTCCTCCCCAACACCAGGAGCGCACGGTAGAACTCCTCCAGCGATTCCCCAGGAATTTGCCGCCTCGTCGCTCGTAGATGTCGGGCGTAGACCTGGTTGAGAGGGAGAATATAGTGTCCTTTCAGCAGATTCATGCAGCCTCAAAATCGTCCGCGTCCTCGATGAGAATGCAGATCTCTGGGCTCACCCACGAGTGCAGAACCTGTATTTTCTGGTCCTCCGTGGGTGTAATTGCGGCCGTCCTGAGATATCCATTGAAACTCGCCAGCCAGTGCTTGAAGGTTGCCGCTGAGTTTGCCACGTGGGGGCTGAGTTGCAGACACTCTGGCTTTATTCGGAGCTCCATTCTTTAAAATCTAGTGTAATAAATTGATGCTCGATCAATAACTCCAGAAGCGAGATTGGAGACAATTGAAGGCTTTATTACACTAGATGTTTCCCCCAGCAGCGCAGGTACAGAAGGCAGCTGCTGGGGAGACACGGGCTTTTATACTCCGCCTTACTGGACAGAACCAGCAGGCAGGCTTAACCAATGAAAACAGTACCTTCTACACCAATGGTCTTACAGCATTACAGTGTACCGTAATACCTCTAATACCGACAACCACACTAGGTCCTCCACCTTCTCCAGGAGCCTTTTCTGCTGGTCTCTCAGCATCCCCACCTCCAATCCCCTGCAGTTTGATGTTCCTCCTGGTCAGCCACCGCCTTCTCTACTTTCTGTATCTCCCGATCTTTGGCATCCAATCTAAGCTCCAGCCGCACAATTGCCTCTTTAATCGGGTCCAAGCAGTCCCGTTTCTGCTTGGCGAAGCCCTCCTGGTAACTTGCATCAGCTGATCCGTTGACCGCTGGGTCGACAAGCCAGAGGTGTGGTCATCCGCCATGCTTTCTCCCACTGCATCTTCAGCCCAAGCCTTCTCTGTCCGTCTGTTTCTGCCTTTGCGAGCACTTCTAGTCCTCCTCTCCATGCACCGATGTGGGAATCCAGTACACAATTGCCTCTATCATCGATTTTTCAAAACAAGTCCGGTAAAAAATCGGTGCAAAAGTCCGACCAGAGCGGGAGCCACCAAATGTGCGACTTACTCCTTCATAGCCGCCACTGGAAGTCAAGTGTCATTGTTAACCAATGACTTACACCTGACATTAAACAGTGGAGCAATTGAATCATAGAATCCCTACAGTGCAGAGGAGGCCATTCTGCCCATCAAGTCAGCACTAACCCTTTGAAAGGGCACCCTACCTAGGTCCACTCACCCGTCTACCCTGCCCTATCCCCTTAACGCCATAACTTAACCTGCACATCCCTGGACACTATGGGTAAATGTAGCATCGCCAATCCACCTAACCCGCACATCTTTGGACTGGGAGGAAACCCACGCAGACATGGGGAGAACGTGCAGACTCCACACAGACAGTGACCCAAGGCTGGAATTGAACTCGGGTCCCTGGCATTGCGAGGCAGCAGTGCTAACCACTGTGCCGCCGTGCTGCCTTGAGGTAAATAAGTACTGGGTTAAGTAAATACTGAGATAAGTATCCAGGAAAGTATCGCACATCTAGCCCAAGTCTGTCAGGGTCGGGACATTTTTGGAGGGGCTCGGGCAGCTCAAATTAGCCCATCAGAAGTTTAAACTTCCCAGTGCGCAGGTCAGGACTTCCCATGGGATGGTTTCAACACTGACAGACGTCTCAACATTCGCCACTTTTGGCCTCAGAAGATCTAGCCCAGTGAATGTACAGTCAGGTCGATGAAAATGGAGACTGGAACCTGTTAGATTTAGAAACATGTCGCTTCAACAGTGTATATTATGCATGCAAATTCACCCGTTGTTTCCAGCATTGTTTAAATAAAAGCATCTGTATTGCACATTACTTGGGTCAATATGAAAAACTGTCAATTTGTAGAAATTGGTGCTTTTGCAGAGTAAATCATTCAAAACTGTCTTTGTTGTTACACTGGTTAATCATTTAATAGGCATTATTCCAAAAAGTAGTACCATGTATTACCATCCCAGGACCAGACCACAACAGTGGCTCAGATATTGGTCAGAAACCCTAATGTTTAATTTTATTTAGTCGTTATAGTCCCAGATGATTTCGCCTGGAGCAGGGGAGAGCTGACTGGTGGTGATTTAACCTGAGGATTACCACACCTCAGACGAGGAACAAGGTTGAGAAGACAGAATAACCTCAGCCAGTACAGGGATTGAACCCGCGCTGTTGGCTTTGCTCTGCATCAAGAAACAGCTGTCTAGCCAACTGAGCTAAACTGGCCCCCAAATTTGTAAATTGTTACTTTTGTAATTTAATTTTGTAAGAAAGGATACTTTGCTCCAGGAGTGATTGCACGAAGAAATAGGGATATGGTATATTAATACAAACTTTATTACCAACACAGCATTAAAATCTTTAGTATCACACCAGAAAATAACTTACAATTACCTTTAAACAATACTACTCAATGTAGATGCAATACCCTTTTGCTTTCTTTATTCCCACTTCAATAACAACGACAAAAAAAATCTTGGCTCTCAATCCACTTACCTACCAACGGCATTTGCTTTACAGGGGTGTTCTTTGAGAAAGAGAGATCCCTTGATACTGCTTTAAAGACAAGATCTGACTCCTGTCAGACCTATGCAGAAACTCTAGCTGTATATCTTCGGATTCTGTTTCTCGGCTTGTTTCAGCTCCCCCTTGTTCTCAGACAAGTCTGCACTGCTTTAAAGACTGTTAATCTCTTTTCTGTTTCTCGGCTTGTTTCAGCTCCCCCTTGTTCTCAGACAAGTCTGCACTGCTTTAAAGACTGTAAATCTCTTTTAACAGAACTGCAGAGAGCAATTTGCCTGACTTGTGGTCACACCTTCATCCAGAACTGCACTGACCTGCTTTTCCTACAAAATGCCTGATACCGTAGCTCCACTCAGTAATGACATCACCGTACCAAGCAGAAATCTAATTAACTCTACAGGGAATCTCCTTAGTTAAAACAAAATTCCATTAGTCCAAGCATTTTATGATGGTTTAATTGCACCCCTGGCCCCAACCTTTTTTAAAATATAAATTTAGAGTACCCAATTCTTTTTTTTCCAATTAAGGGGCAATTTAGTGTGCCAATCCACCTACCTTGCACATCTTTGGGTTGTGGGGGTGAGACCCACGGGGAGAATGTGCAAACTCCACACAGGCAGTGACCTGGGGCCAGGATTGAACCTGGGTCCTCGGCGCCGTGAGGCAGCAGTGCTAACCATTGCACCATCATGCCGGCCTAACACACACTCCAACCCAGGCTTTTACCCTAACTACTCTAACCCAGGCTTTATCCCTCACTACACCAAATACGTAGAATACATTATATGTGAAATTTCTACAAACATCACCCCTCCCCCTTAAAAAATCAACAATATAATCAGATGGCTTCATTTTCCCAAAGCCTTTTAACTCTAAACACAACTAATACACAATAAGAGACTTATCATATTACATTTAAACATGTAAACTTAAACATATGTACAGTCCATTTCAGTCTTTCGCTTCCACCTTCGAACGTTCCAGTCTTCTCACACGTCAAAGTTGAGATAAAGGCCCACACCCCAACACTATCCCCGTAACCCCACCTAACCGTTTGGACACTTAGGGGCAATTTATCATGGTCAATCCATCTAACCTGCACATCTTTGGACTGTGGGAGGAATCCGGAGCACCCGGAGAAAACCCACGCAGTCACGGGGAGAACGTGCAGTCTCCACACAGACAGTGACCCAAAGCCCAGGTCCCTGGCGCTGTGAAGCGACAGTGCGATCCGCTATGCTACCATGCCACCCCCACAATCTACATCCTGGGGGTTACCATTGATCAGAAACTGAACTGAACTAGCCATTTTAATACTGCGGCTACAAGGGCAGGTCAAAGGCTAGGAACCCTACAGTGAGTAACTCATCGGCTAGGAACCCTACAGTGAGTAACTCATCCTGATCCCCCCCCCCCCCCCCCCCCCCCCCCCCCCGCCCCCAGCCAGTCCACCATCTACAAGGCACAAGTCAGGAGTGTAATGGGATACTCTCCACGTGCCTGGCTGAGTGCAGCTCCATCACCTCACCTCTGGCATTCAAGAAGCTCAATACCATCCAGGACAAAGCAATCTGCTTGTTTGATTGCTCCCGCTTGATTGCTCCCCCTTCCACAAACATTCAATCCCTCCCCCACCAACGAACAGTGGCAGCCATGTGTACCATATCTATAAAATACAGTGCAGTATCGCACCAAGGTTCCTTAGACAGCACCTTCCAAACCCACACCACTACCATCTAGAAGGACAAAAGCAGCAGATACCTGGGAACCCCACCACCTGGAGATTGCCCTCCAAGTCACTCATCACCCTGACTTGGAAATATAACGCCGTCCCTTCATTGTTGCTGGGGCACCATCCTGGAACTCCAACTCTAACAGCACAGTGGGTATACCTACACCTCAAGGACTGCAATGGTTCAAGAAGACAGCTCACCACCACCTTTTGAAGGGCAACTAGGGATAGGTAATAAATGCTGGCCTGCTCCTGCAATGATGTCCTGGATTTGAGATGATTGACCTCCAACCATCATGTTATAACCTGCCTACTTACCATTGGCTGGAGACTAATGACTATCCCACAATCCTATGGGAGTATGAGCTTCCCCAATGAGGAGGGGCAGAGAAACCACTAGTAAACTCCTAGTATAAATAAAGCTGGCCAGTTCAGGAACCAGCAGGAAGGAGTATGTAGCAAGGGAAGTTACTGCTACTGTTATGTATATATCTTATAGCAAATAAATGTTATTACTTTGTATCCTTAAAACACGTGCTGGATTCTTCGTGGCCCTTACAAAACTGGCGACGAAGGGTAAAGTGAATAGCTGTCCACACTGCTGAAGCCACCTCCCTGGATTTTTGTTGGATACAGGTTGGAAGTTGTTTTCTATTATACCATGCCTCTGTACGGACGTTTGGATGTTTTTGATGCTGCGCTGGAAAGTTGGAACCAGTACACAAAACGGATGTATTACTATTTCCGGGCAAACAATATCACCGAAAACGAGCGCCAGGTGGTCATATTGCTCACCGCCTGCGGGCCGCATACGTTTGGGGTGATTAGGAGCCTTACGTACCCAGCTGCGCCGGACACCAAAACGTTCGATGAACTTGTGAATATAGTGGGGCAACATTTTAACCCAACCCCGTCCACGATAGTCCAGCGTTACCGGTTTAATACCGCTGAGAGGACCCCTGGAGAATCCGTTGCTGATTTTCTATCCAGGCTACGCAGGATCGCGGAGTACTGTGACTATGGTGAGACCTTGTCAGAAATGTTACGCGACCGTTTGGTTTGCGGTATTAACAATGCGGCCACCCAGAGAAAGTTGTTAGCGGAGCCAACATTGACTTTTCAACAGGCCATTCAAATAGTATTGTCCCGAGAGAGCGCAGAGAGAGGAGTACAGGAACTACAGGGAATGGAAGTGCATACCTTGGGGCGTATCCCCTTCCGTCCGAAAACATTCCCCCGCACTCCTGCGGTACCTTGGGCGAGGCAACGTCCGGACCGACGCCAGTGGCCGTCGGACATTCCTCCCCGAAGGGAGCCTTCTCCAGAGCCAATGGATGAGGAGCCATGTCCGTGTCAGACTTGTAGGCGCCGACCCCGTCGCGGACGGCGGTCCTGGGGGCGCCAGAGGCGCCGTCATTTCGACCAAGACTGGGACCAGCCCAGGGGCCGTAACTGGGACCAGCCCAGAGGCCGTACCTTCCATGGGGATGAACCTGCGGCGACTACTCCTGAGGACGTGGAGACGGAGGACGACTGCCTGCAGCTGCATTATGTGGCAGCTCCCCGTGTGGCCCCCATTAAGGTGACAGTACGGGTCAATGGCCACCCGCTTGAGATGGAGTTGGATACTGGCGCAGCGGTCTCCGTGATCGCCCAGAGGACAATCGACCGCATCAAGCAGGGTATACAGACCCTTACATTAACCGACTCACAGGCCAGGTTGGCCACCTACACGGGGGAACCACTGGACATTGCAGGAACTACAATGACCCCTGTTGTTTATGGACGCCAGGAGGGGCGTTTCCCACTTATCGTGGTGCGCGGCCATGGGCCCAGCCTGTTGGGTCGGGACTGGTTGCGCCATTTGCGGTTGCAATGGCAGCACATCCTCCAAACAGTTTCTGAAGGGTTGACCGAGGTGCTAGGACGATACCCAAATGTATTCCAGCCTGGTTTGGGGAAAATAAAAGGGGCCGTAGCCCGTATCCAAGTTGAACCAGGAGCCACCCCGCGCTATTTCCGGGCGCGCCCAGTGCCTTACGCCTTGCTCGAGAAGGTAGAAGGGAGCTCACTCGTTTGGAGAGTTTGGGTATTATCAGGCCCATCCGTTTTGCTGACTGGGCAGCACCAATTGTACCTGTAATGAAGCCAGATGCCACAGTTCGCTTGTGTGGCGACTATAAACTTACAGTGAATACGGTTTCATGACTCGACCGATGTCCAATGCCTCGCATAGAGGATCTCTACGCGAAGCTTGCAGGTGGACTCTCGTTCACAAAATTAGATATGAGTCACGCCTACCTGCAGTTGGAGCTGGACCCTGCCTCCCGACCATATGTAACGATTAATACACACCGGGGCCTGTATGAATATACACGGTTCCCCTTTGGAGTATCCTCTGCCTGCGCAATTTTTCAACGTGTTATGGAGGGCATTTTGAGAGGTTTACCACGTGTGGCTGTCTACCTAGATGACGTTTTGATTACAGGGACGTCGGAGCAGGAACATTTGGAAAATCTGGAGGCTGTCCTTAGACGCCTTTCGGAGGCTGGAGTCCGTTTACGTCGCACAAAGTGCGTATTTCAGGCAAAGGAAGTAGTCTACCTAGGTTATCGGGTGGACCGCGAAGGTCTGCACCCGTTGCAGAGAAGGTGCGTGCAATTCAACATGCCCCCGCCCCGACTGACACTTCGCATCTTCGTTCTTTTCTCGGTCTCGTAAACTATTACGGGAAGTTCCTCCCCAATCGGGCAACTACGCTGGCCCCGTTGCACCTTCTGCTAAAGAAAAACCACACCTGGGTTTGGGGTCAGCCGCAAGAAACCGCTTTCCGGCGGATAAAGCAACAATTGTCGTCATCTGGGTTACTAACCCACTATGATCCTGGAAAGCCTTTGCTCGTCACATGTGATGCATCCCCGTATGGTATTGGGGCCGTCCTGTCCCACAAGATGGAGAACGGGGCCGAGCGACCGATAGCTTTCGCCTCCCGCACATTGACTGCAGCGGAGAAAAAGTACGCGCAGATCGAGAAGGAGGGCCTGGCAGTGGTTTTTGCGGTGAAACGCTTCAACCAGTACGTGTACGGCCGCCATTTCACTATCGTGACTGACCATAAGCCCCTGCTGGGACTTTTCAGAGAGGATAAGCCAATACCGCCCATTGCTTCTGCACGGATCCAGCGCTGGGCTTTGTTGCTTGCTGCATACGAGTATTCCCTGGAGCACAAACCAGGTACGCAGATAGCAAATGCCGACGCACTGAGCCGATTGCCTTTATCGACCGGCCCCATGTCAACCCCCACGACCGGTGAGGTGGTTGCAACCCTAAATTTTATGGACACCTTGCCTGTCACGGCATCACAGATCCGTGAGTGGACCCAGACGGAGCCAGTCCTGTCAAAGGTTCGGCACATAGTCCTGTATGGTGGGCAGCATAGACAGCTCCCAGGTGAGTTGCGGGCATTTTCCTCCAAGCTGTCAGAATTCAGCGTGGACGACGGCATCCTCTTGTGGGGGACGCGTGTGATTGTCCCGGAAAAAGGCCAGGAGCTGATACTAACAGACTTGCACAATGGGCATCCAGGCGTGACCAAAATGAAAATGTTGGCCCGGAGTTATGTCTGGTGGCCAGGCCTCGACACCGACATTGAGAAGGTGGCCCAAAACTGCTCCATTTGCCAGGAGCATCAGAAGCTTCCGCCAGCCGCGCCCCTACATCACTGGGAATGGCCAGGGCGGCCTTGGGCACGCTTGCATGCAGATTTTGCAGGCCCTTTTCAAGGATCCATGTTCCTTCTACTAATTGACGGGCAGTCCAAATGGCTGGAGGTGCATAAGATGCAGGGTGCAACGTCCTGCGCAACAATTAAAAAGATGCGTTTATCGTTTAGTATGCATGGCCTCCCCGAGGTGCTGGTCACGGATAACGGCACTCCATTCACGAGTGAGGAGTTTGCGAGGTTCACGAAGATGAACGGCATCCGCCATATCCGTACTGCCCCTTACCACCCGGCTTCAATTGGGTTGGCAGAGCGCGCAGTGCAGACATTCAAAAGAGACGTAAAGAAGCAGTCTTCCGGATCAATGGACACGAGACTGGCTCGCTTTTTGTTTCCGTACAGGACCACCCCCCATGCAGTGACTGGGGTAGCTCCCGCAGAACTCCTAATGGGCCGGAGACTTTGCACCCGCCTTAGTATGGTTTTCCCGGACATTGGCGCAAAAGTACGCCGCACACAAGAACGGCAGGGACAGGGATTTTCTCGGCATCAGCCGATTCGGCAGTTTGCACCCGGTGACCCAGTTTTCGTTCGGAATTTTGCTGGTGGTGCCCAATGGGTTCCTGGTGTAATCTTTCGCCAAACGGGCCCTATATCTTACCAAGTGCAAGCACAGGGTCGTCTCCAGCGAAAACATGTAGACCACGTTCGGTCCAGAAGACCATCCCCTCAAAAGATTCCCCACCCCCGGAGCTCAGTTCAACAGCCGCAGAGACAAGGGAAGGTAGTCCTCAAAATCTTCCACTGGTGCCTCACTCGAAGCCTGCGCAGGTCGTTACGGGACCGAATGGAGATAGAGACGCTGACATGACAGAGGCAGCAGACTCTGACTCCGAGATGGAGACACAGGATGCATCAGAGGGGGAATCCTCGGGTCCACAGGCCGTGGATGTACAACCGTTGTGCCGTTCATCACGGAAGCGCCGGTCTCCGTCTCGTTACACGCCGCCTGATCCAGCGCCGCGTGCAAATGGTGTCCGGCTTGCGGCCAAACGAGTCCGACACCTTCCTTCACCAGGGTCTTCGGTGGATTCCTTGGACTTTGGGGGGGGAGGGATGTTATAACCTGCCTACTTACCATTGGCTGGGGACTAATGACTATCCCACAATCCTGTGGGAGTATGAGCTTCCCCAATGAGGGGGGGCGGAGAAACCACTAGTAAACTCCTAGTATAAATAAAGCTGGCCAGTTCAGGAACCAGCAGGAAGGAGTATGTAGCAAGGGAAGTTACTGCTACTGTTATGTATATATGTTATAGTAAATAAATGTTATTACTTTGTATCCTTAAAACTCGTGCTGGATTCTTCGTGGCCCTTACAAAACATCACAACCATCTTCCTTTGTGCCAGGTATGACTCCAACTAGTGGAGAGTTTTTCCCTGATTCCCATTGACTCCAGTTTAGCTAGGGCTCCTTGATGCCATACTCGGTAATATGCTGCCTTGATGACAAGGGCAGTCACTCTCACCTCACCTCTGGCATTCAGCGTTTTTGTCCATGTACAAACCAAGGCTGTAATGAGGTCATGAGCTGAGTGACCCTGGCAGAACCCAAACTGAGCATCCGAGAGCAGGTTATTTGCTGAGTAAGTGCCGCTTGATAGCACTGTTGATGATTCCTTCCACCACTTAGCTGATGATTGAAAGTAGACTGATAAGACGGTAATTGGCTGGGTTGGATTTTCCCTGTTTCTTGTGTACAGGACACATCTGGGCAATTTTCCACATTGCCAGGTGGATGCCAGTGTTGTAGCTGTACTGCAACAGCTTGGCTAGGGGTGTACCAAGTTCTGAAACACAAGCCTTCAGTACTATTGCCAGTATATTGTCAGAGCCTATAGCCTTTGCAGTATCCTTCAGCTGTTTCTTGATATCACGTGGAATGAATCGTATTGGCTGAAGACTGACATCTGTGATGCTGGAGACCTCAGGAGGAGACCGAGATGGACCATCCACTCAACACTTCTGGCTGAAGGTTGTTGAAAATGCCTCAGCCTTGTCTTCTGCACATATGTGTTGGGCTCTTCCATCATCGAGGAAGGGGATATTTGTGGAGCCTCCTCCTCCAATGAGTTGCTTAATTGTCCACCACCATTCTCGGCTGGATGTGGCAGGACTACAGAGCTTAGATCTGATTCATTTGTTGTGAAATCGCTTAGCTCTGTCTATTACTTGCTGCTTCTGCTGTTTGGAACACAAGTAGTCCTGTGTTGTAGCTTCACCAGGTTGACATCTAATAGAAACTTACAAGATAATGAATGGCTTAGATAGGGTGGATGTAGGGAAGTTGTTTCCATTAGCAGGGGAGACTAGGACCCAGGGGCACAGCCTTAGAATAAAAGGGAGTCACTTTAGAACAGAGATGAGGAGAAATTTCTTCAGCCAGAGAGTGGTGGGTCTGTGGAATTCATTGCCACAGAGGGCGGTGGAGGCCGGGACGTTGAGTGTCTTTAAGACAGAAGTTGATAAATTCTTGATTTCTCAAGGAATTAAGGGCTATGGAGAGAGAGCGGGTAAATGGAGTTGAAATCAGCCATGATTGAATGGTGGAGTGGACTCGATGGGCCGAATGGCCTTACTTCCACTCCTATGTCTTATGGTCTTATGGACACCTCATTTTTTGGTATGCTTGGTGTTTCTCCTGGCATGCTGTCCTGCACACTGCTGAAATTTGGCACTAATTTCCAGTAGAAATCACTCATGCTCAGAAATCTCAGAACTTCTCTCCTCATTGATTGTCTTGGAAATTCCCCAATAGCTTTTGTTTTCACATTCCATGGGGCATCTGACCATGTCCAATTCTATGGCCTAAGAATGTGACATGAGCTTTCACAAATTCAGTTTTAGCCAAGTTTACCATCATTCCAGCCTCCTGTAGTCGATCGAATAATTCCTATAAATGTTCCAAACGATGGGCGGCACGGTGGAGCAGTGGTTAGCACTGCTGCCTATGGTGCTAAGGACCAGGGTTCGATCCTGGCCCCGGGTCACCGTCTGTGTAGAGTTTTAACATTCTCCCTGTGCCTGCATGGGTTTCACCCCATAACCCAAAGATGTGTAGGTTAGGTGGATTGGCCATGCTAAATTGCCTCTTAACTGGAAAATAAAAGTAATTGGGACCTCTGGAGGAGACCAAGATGGATCATCCACTCAGCACTTCTGGCTGAAAATTGTTGCGAATGCCTCAGCCTTGTCTTTTGCACATATGTGTTGGACTCCTCCTTCAAGTTCCTCCATTATGTTCCGAATGGTCCTTCCACTTTAACTCAACACCAGCAAATCGTCAACATTCACTGCACAATTGTTTAGTCCAGAAATTACCTTGTTGGTTACTCTTTGGAATGTTGCTGGCACTTTCTTCATTTTAAATGCTATGACTTTAATGGCATGTATGACTTCAATGGCATGACTGGTAAGGTAATGGAAAAGTGGTATTGTCACTGGACTAGTAATCCAGAGACCCAGGGTAATCCACTGGGGGCCTGGATTCAAATCACATCAAAGAACAAAACAAAGAGCAATGAACAATCCAGCACAGGAACAGGCCCTTCGGCCCTCCAAGCCAGCACCGATCACGTGTCCTATCTAGACCAACCGCTTGCATCCTTCTATACTCAGTCTGTTCATGTGCCTATCCAGATAAGTCTTGAAGGTCGCTAACGTATCTGCCTCAACCTATCTGTACCCCTAATAATTTTATAAATTTCTATCAGGTCGCTCCTCAGCCTCCGTCTCTCTAGGGAGAACAATCCCAATTTATTCAATCTCTCCTCATAGCTAATACCCTCATGGCAGATGATGAAATTTGAATTCAACAAAAGTTTGTAATTAAAAATCTAATGACGACCATGAAACCATTTCGATTGTTGTAAAAACTCATCTGATTCACAAATGTCCTTTGGGGAAGGAAACCTGTCGTCCTTACCTGGTCTGGCCTACATGTGACTCCAGACCCACAGCAATGTGGTTTACTCTTAACTGCTCTCAGGGAATGAGCAATAAATGCTGGCCTAGCCAGTGATGTCCATACCCTACGAGCAAATTTTTAAAAATTGTTACAGAACATTTGGTGTCACAAATGCCAAAACCTCCTTTGCCATGTCTGATAAAGGTACATGCCAGTATCCTTTAAGTCAGTCAAGTATGATAATAAAATTCTCTTGTTTCCAACACAGTTTTCCAAATGAGGTATAGGATACGAGTCAGACTTCGTAACTGCGTTCACCTTTCTGTCGTCCACACACAATTGTTGTGTTCCATACGGTTTTGGTACCATCAGAATAGGTGAGCTCCAATCCTATCGCATCCTATCGGGCTGCATCACAGCCTGGTATGGCAATTGCTCGGCCCAGGACCGCAAGAAACTTCAGAGAGTCGTGAACACCACCCAGTCCATCACACGAACCTGCCTCCCATCCATTGACTCCATCTACGCCTCCCGCTGCCTGGGGAAAGCGGGCAGCATAATCAAAGATCCCTCCCACCAGGCTTACTCACTCTTCCAATTTCTTCCATCAGGCAGGAGATAGAGAAGTCTGAGAACACGCACGATCAGACTCAAAAACAGCTTCTTGCCCACTGTCACCAGACTCCTAAATGACCCTCTTATGGACTGACCTCATTAACACTACACCCTGTATGCTTCATCCGATGCCAGTGCTTATGTAGTTACATTGTATATGTTGTGTTGCCCTATTATGTATTTTCTTTTATTCCCTTTTCTTCTCATGTACTTAATGATCTGTTGAGCTGCTCGCAGAAAAATACTTTTCACTGTACCTCGGTACACGTGACAATAAACAAATCCAATCCAATCCAATCACTGTGACTCACTTCGTTGATATCATTCTTAAGCATGCTGTTAATCTCCTTTTGTACCTGTGCTAACTTTTGTAGATTGAGCCTGCATGGAAGTTTAATTGGAATGAGATTTCATAGATCTACATCAGGCATAATTACTTTTGTACTTCCCAATTTATTCCCTCATACAACTCTGAGTGACTGCAATAACTCTTCCCCCAGAAGGTGAATTAATAATTTATCGCAATTTCACATTATCCAATCAAATTTGAGGAATGTCAAATTCAGAATCATCTGGATTTATCTCTTCGCCCTGAGTTACAACAACTAACACCTTTGCAGAGATGTTCGGTACGATGGTGGGAGGGTGGATTCATGTTCTCTTCCCCCCACCCCCGTGAGTTACACTGGCAGAGGCCTCATCCTGCGGGTCCACCGCATGTGGTAATAATGATGTTCCATAGCTTCAAAGAGAAAGAGCGGGTTCTGAGATGGGCAAAGGAGCATCGTGACTTCAAATGGGAAGACCACACCATCAGGTTTTACCAAGATGTGAGAGCCGAGCTGGCAAAGAAGAAAGTAGTGTTCAACAAAGCCAAGACCTTCCTGTACAAAAGTGGAGTCCAGTTTGGTGTGGGTGTAAACGGAGGGGCTTAGTAACGTTTGAGGGAAAGGACTATTTATTTGATGTAACGGAAAAGGCGGACTCCTATATTAAGAAACACGGATTGGGCGCGGTGTGATTGAGTTTTTTGGGTGTTGGGGATGGGTACGTTGAATTGTTGCATTGTTGGGGTTCCATATTAATTTTTGCATTTTCCTGTTCTTGTTAGAGTTGAAGTTTTACAGTGGGCCTAGGTTTGGGGTTTAGTGTTATGTGGGGTTCTGTTCTGATTATTATGAAAATATATAGCTCCTTGTTAGAGCGCAGTGGCTAATGTGGTTTGAGTATTTTGTTATTTGTAACCATTTTTCTTAACTCTAGTTGGGAGTCTCCCTGCTAACTTAAGAGTTAGCTAACAGGAGCGGAGTTGATGAGTTGGCTGCAGCTCATTATAGTAGTTTTTTAGATAATGAGCTTAGAGTTCTTGTTTCTTTTAGGTATGTTAGAAGTAGATTTTCATTGTTTGTGTTCGCTTTATTTCCATTTGTATGCGTATTTTGGTGTGATAGTTTCCAAGAGCAAAGGCGGGAGGAGGGGGAGTAGTTTGTTGATGGTGCCTGCAGATTTTTCTTTGTTTAGTCTGGGGATTTGGTTTGCCGGCCATCTTGGGTGGACCTGGTTGCTGTACCTTTTATTAATTTACTTTTAAATTTAGGGTACCCAATTATTTCCAATTCAGGGGCAATTTAGCATGGCCAATCCACCTACCCTGCACATTCTTTTGGGTTATGGGGTGAGACCCAAGCAGACACAGGGAGAATGTCCGTCACAGTGTCTGGGGGCCAGGATCGAACCCGAGTCCTCGGCGACGTGAAGCAGCAGTGCTAACCATTGTGCCACCCTACTGTACCTTTTATGTATCTTTTGGGTAATTTCTGTTGGCGGAAATGGCTGACTCTGGATTGAGGGGACTTGGGAGATCCCCAATTCATTTTGTCACCTGGAACGTGTGGGGTTGAATGGCCCAGTGAAAAGGTCAAGAGTATCCAATGTGGTGTTTTTGCAAGAGACTAATTTGCAGGTCAAGGACCAGACAAGGCTGCGGAAGGAGCTATGGAAGGGGGTAGGTCAAGTCTTTAATTCGGGCTTCGATGGTAAGGCCAGGGGTGTGGCAATATTGATTAATAAAAGGGTTCAGTTTTCTGCCTCTAGGATCTTGGCCAGCCCCAGTGGAAGGCATGTTATTGACTGTGGCTCTTTAACGGGCACTCCCGTGGTTCTGGTCTGCACCTCAAACTGGGACAATACAAATTTCATTAATAATCTGCTGGCCTCCCTCCCCAATTTGGATTTGCATCAGTTTATTTTGTTTGGGGATCTAAATTGTCTTCGCCTGGTCCAAGCCCAAATCTCTGACCCCATCAGGGGTGGCCAGAGCTTTGTAGTTTTTCATGGATAAGATGGTGGTGGTGGTGTGGTGTGCTGGGGGGGGGCGGGGGGGGGGGGGGTTAGGTCTTTGGCATATTTTGCACCCAGGTGACAAAGATATTTCATTTTTCTCGCATGTGCATCAGGTATACTCGTGGATCGATTTTTGTGGTGGAAAGGTCTCTGCTCCCTTCGGTGGAGGGGGAAGGTAATCCAGCCATTGTGATTTCTGACCATGCCCCGCACTTTGCTGATTTGGCACTAGAGTCAATGGCGGATGCCTCCCAGCATCCGCCATTGAGGTTGAACAGAACATTATTAGCAAACGAGAAATTTTGTGAACGCATGTCCACAACCATTGGGGACTACATAAAAATGTTATAAAAGTCGTTCAATCTCACCTTCCACACTGTGGGAAGCCCTTTAGGTGATCATCGGGTGGGAGATTAACTCCTATAAAGTACTCATGGTGAAGACAGTGAGGGTGGAGCAGCAGGTAGGTTGGTGGACTCCATCCTTGAGGTGAACCATCAATATTCATTTGCCCTTACCACAGAGTTGTTGGCACGTAGGAAAAAGCTGCAGACATAATTCGAGCTATTGTCAACGGACAGAGCGCTGGGCCAGTTGCAACGCTCAAGGGGCACGTTTTATGAATACAGGGAGAAGGCCAGTAAATTTTTAGTTCAACTGAAGTGACAGGCAGCTTCCTGGGAGATTGTACAGATGTGCAACCAGAGCGACAACCTGTTTTCCACCCCTCCTCAGGTTTATGCAGCTTTTGAATCGTTCTATTAGGGTCTCTGTAGATCGGAGTGTCCGGCTGAGGGATCAATCATGACTGATATTTTGGACAGCTTATCCATCCCAGCGGTGGAGGAGCGAGGAGTTGGAATCCCCGTTGGGCCTGGAGGAAATTGTAAAATGGATTAGGCTGATGCAGACTGGTAAAGACCCCGGTCAGGATGGCTTCCACGTTGAATTTTATAAAATGTTTGTTGTGCAGTTGGTGCCTTTAATTCTGGATATGTTAAATGATTCCTTATCCCAGGGTTTGTGCACATCCCTGTGTTTGCATGGGTTTCGCCCTCACAACCCAAAAATGTGCAGGGTAGGCGGATTGGCCATGCTAAATTGCTCCTTAATTGGAAAGAAATAATTGGGTACTGTAAAAAAATTTTGTTCTAAATCCCAGGGTTCGTTACCCACTAACTACCCTCACACAGGCCTCTGTATTTCCTTGATTCTCAAGAAAGACAAAGACCCAACCAAGTGTGGATCATATAGACTATTTCACTCTCAATTGCAGATGTTAAGTTGCTTACCATAGTGCTGACACTGCGGCTGGAGCCCTGCCTCCAAGAGGTGATCTCGGAGGATCAGAAAGGGTCCATTAAAGGTCGACAACTGTCGGCCAATAAACATCGCTTTTTAAATGTTGCCCTTTCCTCCTCTGTGTCCGAACCGGAGGGGATTGTTTCCCTGGTCGCCGAAAAACCATTTGATAGAGTGGATTGGGAATATCTGTTTGAAATTCTTGGGAGGTTCAAATTTGGTCACAAGTTGGATGCGACTACTGTATAGGACCCCACTGCTAGTGTTCGTATGATTGTCCTGAATTACGTCCCGTTGACTAGGGGCATGAGACAGGGGTGTCCACTGTTATGGGCCAGGGTTTAGAGAACAACCACGTGTATCATGGAGTTCACCTGACCCATGACTTTTAATAGATTGTGGTTATGGGGAGCACAAGGGCTTACTTTACAGGTGTGATGCAACAGAGAACTAAAGTACTTTTAAAACAAAACCATGTTTATTTATGAATTCAGTTCACACTTTATAAACCCACAGTAAACATTTTAATAACTATCAACACCAATAATCCCCACAGATACAATATTCTATAAGTAACCCTTCATAACTTTCCTAACAACTTTCATAAGATCAAAAGACCCTTTTTACAGAAAGAAAGCAGGTTTAAATTCTCTACAGAAACAGGTATTACTTTGAAATCCTCAAATGATCTGGAGACAGTCTTTAGATTGCAGAGAGAGATCAATGCATATCTGCTTGCTGGGACTGCAGCTTCTTCAACTCCAAAATGAAATTAAAACACACAGACACACCAGCCTTTTTTCTCAAAGCGAAAGTAAAAGCAGAGTCACAGCTCAGCTCCACCCACAGACTGACATCACTGCAGCTATTTGATAAACACCCATTTCTTAAAGATACATCCACTACGTGCTACATAGAGCACACATAACGGGAGCAAGATTGAGCAGGTTCTTTGGAGTGGAGGACAAATGTGGGAGGTGTGGCGGGAGCCCGGCAAACCACGCACATATGTTTTGGGCATGCCCGGCACTGGAAGGGTATTGGAAGGGAGTGACGGGAGTGATTTCGCGGGTGGTGAAGGCCCGGGTCAAACCAGGCTGGGGGTTAGCTCTATTTGGAGTTGCGGAAGAGCCGGGAGTGCAGGAGGCGAAAGAGGCCGACGTTGTGGCCTTTGCGTCCCTAGTAGCCCGGCGCAGGATCCTACTCATGTGGAAGGAGGCGAAACCCCCCGGACTGGAGGCCTGGGTAAATGATATGGCGGGGTTCATTAAACTGGAGCAGATAAAGTTTGCCCTGAGAGGATCGGCTCAAGGGTTCACCAGGCGGTGGCAGCCATTTCTCGACTACCTAGGGGAACGTTAGAGGGAAGACAGATGACCAGCAGCAGCAACCCAGGGGGAGGGGGGGGGGGGGGAGGGGGGGTTTAGTTTAGGTCAAAGATAAAGGGGTTTTGTTACTTGTGTATTGTTTAAAATTTCTGTATTGTTATTGTTGCGTTTGCTTTGTAAGAGGGGAAAAATTGTTGTTTGGGAAAAAATTTTCAATAAAACATTTATAAAAAAAAAAGATACATCCACTACAGCTATTTGATAAAACATCCATTTCTTAAAGGTACTCTCACATGACACCACTGTCTCCACTCCTGTTTGCTTTGGCAATCGAGCCACTTGCTCTAACGCTGAGGTCCTCTATTAAATGGAGTGGGATAAATCGGGCAGGGATGGAGCATCGAATGTCCCTTTACGCGGATGACCTACTTCTTTATATTACAGACCCAGAACCCTTGGCGAGATAATGAAGCTGCTTAGGAGTTTTGATTCTTCTCTGGATACAAGTTGAACTTGGACAAGAGTGAATGTTTCCCGGTTTAACTTCCGAGGAGGAGAGCCCAACTAGGGAGGCTACCTTCTCACTTTACCAAGATTTGCTTTTGTTATCCGGGGGTCCAGGTGGCCCATAATTGGGCTTCACTTCATAAACTAAATTACATTAATTTGGTGGATAGTGTCAAGTCAGACTTTGAGAGGTGGGATAACCTCCCCCTGTTCTTGGCGGGCATGGTTCAAACTATTAAGGTGAATGTACTCCCAACATTTTTATTTATGTTTCAATATCTCCCGAAGTCCTTTTTTGTTATAATCATCAAATTATTGTCCTCCTTTATTTGGGCGGATAAGATTCCAAAGATCTGTGGGGCTTTTCTCCAAAGAGATAGGCAGTCATGAAGCTTAGCTCTACCCAATTTATTATTTTTACTATTGGGTAGGCAATATTGAGAAGATATTGTTGTGGTTCAGCGATCCTGGTTCCATATGAGGACAAATGGAAGCGAGCTCCTGCACGGTTTCTAGCCTTGGTTCAATAGTTACTGCATTGTTACCTTTTCCCCCCCAGAAAGATTTTCCCGGGATCCAGAATTTAGAGGTAGTTCAGGCAGCATTACAAGCTCTATTCCCGGTTTTCGCGAGCCCTCATCTGCAACAACCACCTTTTACTGCCAGTGGGTTTGGACTCGACGTTTAAGTCATGGGAGAGGAAGGTGTGGAGACCTGTTTGTGATGGGGAGTTTTAAAGGAGTTGGCGGAGAAATTCCAACTGCCTGGTTCCAGTCTTTTCAGTACTTTCGGATTGGTGATTTTTCCCTTCCTTCCCCTTGGGACCACCCTCTTCCCTGGTGAAGATTTTCTCTTTGGCCGGGTCTGATGGGAGGGGGGAACTATTTTCGTGGCCAGATCCTGTCAGTGGAGTCAGCTCTGTTGAGTGAGATGAGGCCAAAATGGGAGGGTGAATTTGGTCACATTCTGGATTATGAGGTGTGGAGTGAGGCCCTTTGCAGGGTCAATCCCATGTCTTCATGTGCTCGGCTAAGGTTGAATCAATTCAAGGTGGTGCATAGAGTGCATCTGACTAAAGTGAGGATGAGCAGATTCTTCTCTGGGGTGGACAAGTGTGAGCGCTGCTCTCGGGGGCTGGCTAACCACACTCATTTGTCCTGGGCTTTTACATTTGAAGAAGGGAAAGTATACCATAAAAGGGTCGGTAGGAGGGTTCTATCTAAGATGGCAGCCATTTATTTCATTTTTTAAGGAGTCAGTCACCGTCAGCTGTTGGGGGGTTTAGTTTAATGTTTGGAGTTAAAGTTAATATGTGATTTTGCTTATTAGTCTCTTTCTTCTATTGGGTAATTTGGGTTAATATTGTTGTACGGTTTTGTTTATTATGGAAAATATTTTAATAAACATATCAAACATAGTAGAGATTACATCCCAGATCCACTGTATCAAGTACAATTGGACTGTGATTTATTGTCAAGTCCAGTAGTTGTCGGAGTGGAAAAGAAGTTGCCAGTGGACAGAGTAGACTTACTTTTGGGGAATGATTTGGCAGGAGGGAAGGTTGTAGCTTCACCTAGGATTACAGAGTCTGAGGGAAGATAAGAGGACAGAACAGGTACAGGAATAATTTCCAGATATTTTTCAGTTTTAAAAAAAAAATGTTTATTCAGAATTTTTGACCAAAAATTTTCAACCATTTAAACCCCCCCCCCCCCCCCCCCCCGTAACAAAAAAAGAAAAGAGAAGTAACAGAACAAGACATAAACATATCAATCCAACATAATACAGAACTTGTACAATGGGTTCCTCCCGCACATATTGACTTTCCCATATGTTTATGTTTTTCCTTTCTCAAGTGCCCCTAGGAAAAAACCCTTTCCCCGCCCACCCTTATAGCCCCCCCCCCCCGAAAGAGACGCCCCCCCCCCCCTCCCCCTCCCTGGGTTGCTGCTGCTGCTGACCGACCTCCAGCTAATGCTCCGCGAGATAGTCTAGGAACAGTTGCCACCCGCCTGAAGAACCCCTGCGCAGACCCTCTCAAGGCAAACTTTATCCTCTCCAGCTTGATGAACCCTGCCATGTCATTTATCCAGGCTTCTTCACTAGGGGGCTTCGCGTCTTTCCACAATGGGCTACCAGGGACGCAAAGGCCAGGATACCGGCCTCTTTCGTCTCCTGAACTCCCGTCTTGTCCGTCACTCTAAATAGTGCTAGCCCCCAACCTACCTTGACCTGGACTTTCACCACCTTAGACATAGTCCTCGTAACACCCCTCCAGAACCCATCCAGTGCCGGGCACAACCAGAACATATGGGCGTGGTTCGCCGGGCTTCCTGAACACCTCCCACATCTGTCCTCCACTCCAAAGAACCTACTCAGCCTCGCCCCTGTCATATGCGCTCTGTGAATAACCTTAAACTGTATCAGGCTAAGCCTGGCACACGAGGAAGAGGAATTAACCCTATTTAGGGCATCAGCCCACAGACCCTCTTCAATCTCCTCCCCCAACTCCTCCTCCCATTTACCCTTCAGCTCCTCTACCAAAGCCTCCTCCTCTTCTTTTATCTCCTGATATATCGCCGACACCTTGCCCTCTCCGACCCATACACCCGAAATCACCCTGTCCTGAATCCCCTGTGCCGGGAGCAACGGGAATTCCCTCACCTGTCGCCTCACAAACGCCCTCACTTGCATGTACCTGAAAACATTTCCCGAGGGTAGCCCAAACTTCTCCTCCAGCGCCCCTAGGCTCGCAAACGTCCCATCGATGAACAGGTCCCCCATTCTTCTAATCCCTGCCCGATGCCAGCTCTGAAACCCCCGTCCATCCTCCCCGGGACAAACCGATGGTTACCCCTGATCGGGGACCACAACGAGGCTCCCATTGCACCCCTGTGCCGTCTCCACTGCCCCCAGATCTTTAGCGTTGCTGCCACCACCGGACTCGTGGTGTACCTCGTCGGCGAGAGCGGCAGCGGTGCCGTCACCAGCGCCCCCAGGCTCGTTCCTTTGCAGGATGCCATCTCCAACCTCTTCCATGCCGTCCCCTCTCCCTCCATCACCCACTTACGGATCATCGCCATGTTGGCTGCCCAATAGTAGCCACCCAGATTCGGCAACGCCAGCCCTCCTCTATCCCTACTACGCTCCAGAAACCCCCTCCTTACCCTCGGGGTCTTGTTTGCCCACACAAAACCCATGATGCTCCTGCCTATCCTCTTAAAAAAGGCCTTGGTGATCACAACTGGAAGGCACTGGAACACAAAAAGAAACCTCGGGAGGACCATCATTTTAATCGACTGTAATCTGCCCGCTAGCGAGAGTGGCAACATGTCCCACCGTTTAAAGTCCTCCTCCATCTGCTCCACCAGCCGCATCAAATTAAGTTTATGCAGGGCCCCCCAACTCATAGCTACTTGGATCCCCAAGTACCGAAAACTCCTTTCCGCCCTCCTCAACGGTAGGTCGTCTATCCCCCTTCCCTGGTCGCCTGGATGCACCATGAAGAGCTCACTTTTCCCTCCTTTGAGCTTATAGCCCGAGAAGTCCCCAAACTCCCTTAGGATCTGCATGACATCCACCATCCCCTCCACTGGATCCGCCACATACAGCAACAGGTCGTCTACATACAGCGACACTCGATGCTCCTCGCCCCCTCGGACCACCCCCCTCCATTTCCTCGACTCCCTTAATGCCATGGCCAAAGGTTCAATTGCTAATGCAAACAACATGGGGGACAGGGGGCACCCCTGCCTCATCCCTCGATACAGCCGAAAATACTCCGACCTCCGCCGATTTGTAACCACACTCGCCACCGGGGCTCTATATAGGAGCTTAACCCAACTGATAAACCCCTCCCCAAACCCAAACCTCCGCAACACTTCCCAGAGATACTCCCACTCTACTCGGTCAAAGGCCTTCTCCGCGTCCATAGCTGCCACTATCTCCGCCTCTCCCTCCACCGATGGCATCATTATCACGTTTAGGAACCTCCGCACATTGGTGTTTAGCTGCCTGCCCTTTACAAATCCCGCCTGGTCCTCGTGAATCACCCCCGGTACACAGTCCTCAATCCTCGTAGCCAACACTTTTGCCAGCAACTTAGCATCCACATTAAGGAGCGAAATCGGCCTATACGACCCACATTGCAATGGGTCCTTATCCCGCTTCAGGATCAAAGAGAACATCGCCCCGGACATTGTCGGGGGCAGGGTCCCCCCCTCCCTTGCCTCATTGAAAGTCCTCACCAGCAACGGGGCTAACAGGTCTACGTACTTCCTGTAGAACTCAACCGGGAACCCATCTGGTCCCGGGGCCTTCCCCGCCTGCATGCTCCCCAGTCCTTTAATCAGCTCCTCCAACCCAATTGGCGCACCCAAACCAGCCACCTCCTGCTCCTCCACCCTCGGAAACCTCAGTTGGCCCAGAAATCGTCGCATCCCCTCTTCCTCCTCTGGGGGCTGAGATCTGCACAGCTCCTCATAGAAGGCCTTAAATGCCTCATTTACTTTCATCGCACTCCGCACCGTAGTTCCCCTGCCATCCTTGACTCCACCTATTTCCCTCGCTGCCATCCTCTTACGGAGCTGATGTGCCAGCATCCGGCTCGCCTTCTTCCCATACTCATACGTGGCCCCTGTGCTTTCCTCCACTGTGCCTCTGCCTTCCATACTACCCCCACCTGCACCTCCCCGTTGTCGTTGGCCTCCAAATACCTTTCAATGCAACCCCGTACCCTCCCGCACACCTCCTCATCTGCCCGTAATCCCACATCCAAACGCCACAGCGGACGTTGGTCCCTCTCCTCTCCCAACTCCAGTTCCACCCAGTGCGGGGCGTGGTCTGAGATGGCTATGGCCGAATACTCCGTTCCCTCCACTTTCGCGATCAGCGCCCTGCTCAGAACAAATAAATCTATCCTGGAGTAGGCTTTGTGTACGTGGGAGAAAAAAGAAAATTCCCTGGCCAGGGGCCTGGCAAATCTCCTTGAGTCCACTCCCCGCATCTGGTCCATAAACCCCCTAAGCACCTTGGCCGCAGCCGGCCTCCACCCCCCCCCCCCCCCCCAGCCGACTAGCCATCTCCTGTTATAGGCCAGTCCCGTGCCCGCGCCTCCCGCACCCTCCAGTCCCCCAGACGGAGGACCCCTGCCCCGACCACCTCTTCTGTTTTCAGTTCCCCCTCGGCCAATGCAGCAGCAACCCTATTTTCCCCCCCTCTCCCCTTCCCCCTCCCCCCCGCAAGATCCATATCTAGCTCTTTTGCTCCCCCCATAACACTCCCGTAAGTCAGCTGACACCTGCTGACCCCGGCTTCCCCCGCCTTCCCGTTGACCCCCCCCCCCCCCCCCCCGGGTGTGGAAATCCCCCCTCCTCCTCCTCCCCAGCAATCGGTGTGCGCTATTCCACCCCCCCCCCCCCACTCCGTCCTTCGCTAGCGCGGGAAAAAGCCCGCACTTTCCTGAGCCAGCCCCGCCCCCTCTGGCGCAGCTCCTGTTGCGGCCTTATCCCAATTCCCCCATCCCCGGGCCTCCCCTCCCTACAGCACCAGCGCCCACATTCCCCACAGTCTCCCCATCAGATCTCTTCCCCCATCCCCATCCATCGCCCCACCCGTGGAACATTCCTTACGCATAGTTAAAACCCTGTATACAACCGACATCCCCCCCACAACCACAGACCCTCAGTTTGAGTCCAACTTTTCAGTTTGAATAAAGGTCCAAGCCTCTTCAGGCGTTTCAAAGTAGTGGTGTTGATCATGAAACGTGACCCACAATCACGCTAGCTGCAGCATACCGAATCTCACCCCCTTCCTATGCAGCACCGCCTTGGCCCGATTAAAACCAGCTCTCTTCTTTGCCACCTCCGTACTCCAGTCCTGAAAGATTCGGATCACCGCATTCTCCCATCTGCTGCTCCGCTCCTCCTTGGCCCATCTCAGGACACACTCTCTGTCCACGAAACGATGAAACCTCACCACTACCGCCCTTGGCGGCTCATTGGCCTTGGGTCTCCTCGCTAGGACCCGATGAGCCCCATCTAGCTCCAGGGAACTCGGAGAGGCCTCCGCGCCCATCAGCGAGTTGAGCATCGTGCTCACATATGCCCCGGCATCGGCCCCCTCCACCCCTTCAGGGAGACCCAGAATCCGAAGATTCTTCCTCCTCGACTTTTTCTCCAGGTCCTCAAATCTTTCGGCCCACCTCTTGTGCAGCGCCTCGTGCACCTCCATCTTCACCGCCAGGCCCAAGATCTCGTCCTCGTTCTCGGTGGCTTTTTCCCGCACCCCTCGGATCTCTACCCCTTGGGCCTTCTGGGTCTCCTTCAGCCCCTCGATCACCGTCAGCAGTGGTGCCAGCACCTCTTTCTTAAGCTCCTCCACGCAGCGCTTGAGAAACTCCTGCTGCTCCGGCCCCCATGCTCCTCGATCTCCGCCCTCCGCCATCTTGTTCTTTCTCCCTCGTTTCTTTCGCTGCTCCAAAGCCGCTTTTGGTCCACTCCATATACTATAGAAGGGGGACCTTGCTTTCACCTTCCCACATGGGAAGTCGTTGAAAAATTTCTGTTGGGACTCCTCTGGAAGTCCTCCTTCTCCAAGGAAGCGTTTGGTAGGACTTCATTAATTGAGGCCCAGAAGTCAGATCCAGAGATACATTGATTAACACAGTCAGCACTCTCAGAGGTTGTGGCTGAGAGGGTTCCAGTGTACTATTACGTTAAGAACGGTGTTCTGATGAGGAATTGGAGACATCCTCATAGACCTGCGGATGAGGAATAGACGGTTGTTTATCAGATAGTGGTGCCGCAAAATATCCTGGGGAAATACTACGGATAGCACATTAAATACTAATAGCAGGACATGTGGGAATTCGTAAAACTCAGGCATCAGTCAACAGAGATTTTTCCTGGCCAGAACTGCATGAGGATGTAGTGCAATTCTGTAGAGCCTGTAATACCTGTCAGGCAATGGGGGTTGGGGTGAAACAATTTCAGTGAGCTGGGCTTTTAATGAGCATGGCTAATACATAAAAAAGGGCTTCCCAACATTGCTCGCGAGGAAGCTAGACAAGCCTTTAATGTTCCGAGGACTTCCGGTTGCGGCGATGCGGAGCTAAGCCGCACGATTCGGCAGCTCCCGCGATCAAGGACTTTCGGGCTCTCTAGAGGAGCCCCAACGGGAATTTTTTGAAGACGTTCATGTGGGAAGGGAAGAGTGAGGTCCGCCTTCACTGTTTATGGACCGGACTAGAAGCGAAACGGCCAAACAAGTGGCGATGGAGCAGCGGGAGAAGCGAGGGAAGAAAAACAAAATGGCGGCGGCCAGGGATAAAGTGGAATGCGGGCCAGAGCTGCAAGAGTTCATTAAGCGCTGTTTCGAGGAGCTGCGGAAAGAGATGCTGGCGCCTATGCTGTCGGCGATTGAAGGACTAGGGATGACCCAGAAGGCCCACAAGGTAAAGATCCAGGAGGTGCAGAAAAAAGTCAGTAAGAACGAGGATGAGATCTTGGGCCTGGCGGTGAGGGTGGAGGCGCACGAGGCGCTGCACAAGAGGTGGGCGGGAAGATTCGAAGACCTGGAGAACAGGTCGAGGAGAAAGAATCTTCGGATCCTGGGTCTCCCTGAAGGAATGGAGGGGGCCGATGCCGGGGCATATGCGAGCATGATGCTCGAGTCAATGATCGGCCCGGAGGCCCCTTCGAGGCCTTTGGAGCTGGATGGGGCACACCAGGCGCTGGCGAGGAGGCCCAAGGCCAACGAGCCGCCAAGGGCGATTGTGGTGAGGTTTCAGCGTTTCACGGACAGAGAGAGGGTCTTGAAATGGGCCAAGAAAGAGCGGAGCAGCAGCTGGGAGAATGCGGAGATCCGAATATACCTGGACTGGAGCACGGAGGTTGCAAAGAGGAGAGCGGGTTTCAACCGGACCAAGGCGGTGTTGCACCGGAAAGGAGTGAGATTCGGAATGCTGCAGCCAGCGCGATTGTGGGTCACATACAAGGATCAACACCACTATTTTGAAACGCCTGAGGAGGCTTGGACCTTTATTCAAACTGAAAAATTGGACTCAAACTGAGGGTTTGTGAGGGTGGAGGGGATGTTTTATGTTTGTTGTACATAGGGTGTTAATCACGCGCAGGAAATGTTCCACGGGCTGGGGGAGGGATGGGGATGGGGAAAGGGACCGGGTGAGAAGACCATATGAGGCGGCGGGCGCTGGTGCTGGAGGGAGAGGAGGCTCGGCGATGGGGGAAATGAGACAAGGCTGCGACAGGAGCTGCGCCAGAGGGGGCGGGGCAGGCTTAGGAAAGCGTGGGCTTTTTCCCGCGCTAGGGAAGAAAGGAGGGGGGGGAATGGAGGAGCGCACACTGATTGGGAGAGTCCCACACGGGGGGGTCAATGGGACGGCGGGGGAAGCCGGGGTCAGCAGGTGTCAGCTGACTTACGGGAGTGCTATGGGGGGAGCAAAAAAGCTAGACACAGGTCTAGCGGGGAGCGGGGGAAAAAAGGGGTTGCTGCTGCACTGGCCGAAGGGGAATGGGACACAGAAGAGGTGGTTGGGGCGGGGGTCTCCCATCTGGAGGACTGGAGGGTGAGGGCGGCACGGGAACGGGACTGGCCTAGAAAAGGAGATGGCTAGTCGGCGGGAGGGGGAGGCCCAATCTGGCTGATAACGTGGAGTGTGAGGGGCCTGAACGGGCCAGTAAAGAGGGCCCGAGTGTTCGCGCACTTAAAGGGACTGAAGGCAGTGGTCATGCTCCAGGAGACACATTTGAAGGTGCCGGATCAGGTCAGGTTAAGAAAGGGATGGGTAGGACAGGTATTCCATTCGGGGCTGGACGCGAAGAACAGAGGGGTGGCAATATTGGTGGGGAAGCGGGTGTCGTTTGAGGCCAAGAATATCGTAGTGGACAATGGAGGTCGATACGTGATGGTGAGCGGTAAGTTGCAGGGGATGTGGGTGGTATTGGTAAATGTATACGCCCCGAACTGGGATGATGCCGGATTCATGAAGCGCATGTTGGGGCGCATTCCGGACCTGGAGGTAGGAAGCTTGATAATGGGTGGGGATTTTAATACGGTGTTGGACCCAGCACTGGATCGCTCCAGATCTAGGACCGGAAAGAGGCCGGCGGCGGCCAATGTGCTTAGGGGGTTTATGGATCAGATGGGGGGAGTGGACCCGTGGAGGTTTGCCAGGCCGCAGGCCAGGGAATTTTCTTTTTTCTCCCACGTGCACAAAGCCTACTCCCGGATAGATTTTTTTGTTCTGGGCAGGGCACTGATCCCGAAAGTGGAGGGAACGGAGTATTCGGCCATAGCCATTTCAGATCATGCCCCGCAATGGGTGGAACTGGAGTTGGGAGAGGAGAGGGACCAACGCCGGTTGTGGCGGTTGGACGTGGGACTGCTGGCAGACGAGGCGGTGTGTGGGAGGGTGAGGGGGTGTATCGAAAGGTACTTGGAGGCCAACGACAACGAGGAGGTGGGGGTGGTGTGGGAGGCGCTGAAGGCGGTGATCAGGGGAGAGCTAATCTCCATCAGGGCTCATAGGGAGAAGATAGAGGGCATGGAAAGGGAGAGGTTAGTGGGGGAGATTTTAAGAGTGGACAGGAGATACACAGAGGCCCCTGAAGAGGGATTACTTGGGGAAAGGCGACGTCTCCAGAAGGAGTTTGACCTGTTGACCACAGGGAAGGCAGGGGCACAGTGGAGGAAAGCGCAGGGGGCGACGTATGAGTATGGGGAGAAGGCGAGTCGGATGCTGGCACACCAGCTCCGTAAGAGGATAGCAGCGAGGGAAATAGGTGGAGTCAAGGATGGAAGGGGAGCTACGGTGCGGAGTGCGACGAAAGTAAATGAGGCATTCAAGGCCTTCTATGAGGAGCTGTACAGATCCCAGCCCCCAGCGGGGGAAGAGGGGATGAGACGATTCCTGGACCAACTGAGGTTCCCGAGGGTGGAGGAGCAGGAGGTGGCTGGTTTGGGGGCACCAATTGGGTTGGAGGAGCTGAGCAAAGGTTTGGGAAGTATGCAGGCAGGGAAGGCCCCGGGACCGGACGGGTTCCCGGTTGAGTTCTACAGGAAGTACGTAGACCTGTTGGCCCTGCTGCTAGTGAGGACTTTTAATGAGGCAAGGGAGGCGACGATCTCTTTGATCCTGAAGCGGGACAAGGACCCACTGCAATGTGGGTCGTACAGGCCGGTCTCGCACCTCAACGTGGATGCTAAGTTGCTGGCAAAAGTGCTGGCTACGAGGATCGAGGACTGTGTCCCGAGGGTGATTCACGAGGACAAGACGGGATTTGTAAAGGGCAGGCAGCGAAACACCAATGTGCGGCGGCTCCTAAACGTGATAATGATGCCATCGGTGGAGGGAGAGGTGGAGATAGTGGCAGCTATGGACGCGGAGAAGGCCTTTGACTGAGTAGAGTGGGAGTACCTCTGGGAAGTGCTGCGTAGGTTTGGGTTCGGAGGAGGGTTTATTAGTTTGGTTAAGCTCCTTTACAGAGCCCCGGTGGCGAGTGTGGTGATGAATCGGCGGAGGTCGGAGTATTTTCATCTGTACCGTGGGACGAGGCAGGGGTGCCCCCTGTCCCCCCTGTTGTTTGCATTAGCAATTGAACCCTTGGCCATGTCATTAAGGGAGTCGAGGAAATGGAGGGAGGTGGTCCGAGGGGGAGAGGAGCATCGAGTGTCGCTTTATGCAGATGACCTGTTGCTGTATGTGGCGGATCCAGTGGAGGGGATGGTGGAGGTCATGCAGACTCTAAGGGAGTTTGGGGATTTTTCGGGCTATAAGCTTAATGTAGGGAAGAGTGAACTCTTTGTAGTACAGACAGGAGACCAGGAAAGGGGGATAGACGATCTACCGCTGAGGAGGGCGGAAAGGAGCTTTCGGTACCTGGGGATCCAAATAGCTAGGAGTTGGGGGGCCCTACATAAACTGAATCTGACGAGGCTGGTGGAGCAGATGGAGGAGGACTTCAAAAGATGGGACATGTTGCCACTCTCGCTAGCGGGTAGAGTGCAGTCGGTCAAAAAAGTGGTCCTCCCGAGGTTTCTGTTTGTGTTCCAGTGCCTTCCCATCGTGATCACCAAGGCCTTTTTTAAGAGGGTAGGCAGGAGTATTATGGGGTTTGTGTGGGCGAATAAGACCCCGAGGGTAAGGAGAGGGTTTCTGGAGCGCAGTAGGGACCGAGGAGGGTTGGCGCTGCCGAATCTGGTGGGCTGCTACTGGGCAGCAAATGTGGCGATGATCCGTAAGTGGGTGATGGAGGGAGAGGGGGCATGGAAGAGGTTGGAGATGGCGTCCTGCAAAGGAACGAGCCTGGGGGCGCTGGCGACGGCACCGCTGCCGCTCTCGCCGACAAGGTACACCACGAATCCGGTGGTGGTGGCAACGCTAAAGATCTGGGGCCAGTGGAGACGGCACAGGGGTGCAATGGGAGCCTCGGTGTGGTCCCCGATCAGGGGTAACCATCGGTTTGTCCCGGGGAGGATGGACGGGGGGTTCCAGAGCTGGCATCGGGCGGGGATTAGAAGAATGGGGGACCTGTTCATTGATGGGACGTTTGCGAGCCTAGGGGCACTAGAGGAGAAGTTTGGGCTACCCCCGGGAAATGCTTTCAGATACATGCAGGTGAGGGCGTTTGTGAGGCGGCAGGTGAGGGAATTCCCGTTGCTCCCGGCACAGGAAATTCAAGACAGGGTGATCTCGGGCATATGGGTTGGAGAGGGCAAAGTGTCGGCGAGATACCAGGAGATGAAAGAAGAGGGGGAGGCGTTGGTAGAGGAGCTGAAGGGTAAATGGGAGGAGGAGCTGGGGGAGGAGATTGAGGAGGGGCTATGGGCTGATGCCCTAGGTAGGGTTAATTCCTCTTCCTCGTGTGCCAGGCTTAGCCTGATACAATTTAAGGTGGTTCACAGAGCGTACGTGACGGGGGCGAGGTTGAGTAGGTTCTTTGGGGTAGAGGACAGATGTGGGAGGTGCTCAGGAAGTCCGGCGAACCATGTCCATATGTTTTGGTCATGCCCGGCACTGGAGGGGTTCTGGAGGGGAGTGGCGGGAACAATATCTAAGGTGGTGAAAGCCCGGGTCAAGCCAAGCTGGGGGATAGGAATATTTGGAGCAGTGGACGAGCCGGGAGTGCAGGAGGCGAAAGAGGCCGGCATTCTGGCCTTTGCGTCCCTAGTAGCCCGGCGAAGGATCTTGCTAATGTGGAAGGAGGCGAATCCCCCCAGCGTGGAGGCCTGGATAAATGATATGGCAGGGTTTAACAAGCTAGAGAGGATAAAGTTTGCCTTGAGAGGGTCTGCGCAGGGGTTCTACAGGTGGTGGCAACCGTTCCTAGACTACCTCGCGGAGCGTTAGATGAAGGTCGATCAGCAGCAGCAGCAACCCAGTGGGGGGGGGGGGGGTCTTGCGAAGGGATGGGGGGGAGGTAGGGAGGGGGAAGGGGGGGTCTGTCAGGGGGGTACTTGAGCAAGATAATACATGAAGGATCTGGAAAACTGGCACGTACGGGAGGAATCCAATGTACAAAGTTCTGTAACATATCGTTTTACCATGTTTGTGTCTTGCTATGTGCGTTTTCTTTCTATTTGTTACGAGGGGGGGGAGGTTTGTTTGGAAGGGTGAAAAATTGTGTTAAAAATCTTAATAAATATATATTTTTTTAAATAAAAAAAAGTTCCGAGAACATAATTGTAAAAGTACATCCAGCCAACGGGAAACTGATTTTTGGCCTCACGCCAAAATTACTTTGTCCACCCACCAAGCTTCCTGCTACCGGTGGGCCTGGAGGTTTCTGCCCAATATTTCTGCCCTGGGTTGCACTCAAAGGCAGTGCCTGCTATTTCAGTATCATTCAACAACATGTTAAACCTTTGAAGATTGAAACTTTCTCAGAAATTACTTAAGCTAAGTAATCAACATGAAAGCCCCTTTCAATGAAGATTTTATGAGGAAATTAAAATATTTTTAATTAATTATTGTTGCCAAAATGGATGAGGTGAAAGAACATCTAGTGTTATCCATGGTTCAGTGGGTAGTACTCTCAGAACCTGCGTCAGAAGGTTATGTTCAACACTCATTCCAGAGCCCCAAGCACAAAATCCAAGTTGACACTCCATCGCAGCACTGAAGGAGTGCTGCACTGTTTGAACTGCTGCCTTTTGAATGCGACGTAAAATCAGCATTGAGGAAAAGACAATTGCCCACCTTGTTAATGTGACGTCGCAAAGCAAAGTCTGGAGAGAGATGCAGACACTTTCGTTGAGGAGCATCCAGAGTAGCTCGATGATGCAGGATTTTGCGATTTGGGGTTATACACCGAGGTAAACACCAGCTGCTTCTAGAGGAGCATCAACTGGCTAAAAGACATTCATTGGTCTTCCTGGAACCCATTGATCTTCCAATATAGAGAGCAGCTGATGACTGATTGTTCCAGGTGGACTCATTCGGGCAGCACAGTGGCACACTGCTATCTGACAGCGCCAGGGACCCAAATTCAATTCCAGCCTTGGGTGACTGCCTGTGTCATTGCTGTACTTTCTCCCCATGTCTGCATGGGTTTCCTCCGGGTGCCAGATCCGGTTTCTTCCCACAGTTCAAAGATGTGCAGGTTAGGTGGATTGGCCATGCTAAATTGCCCCTTAGTGTCCTAAAGGTTAGGTGGGGAGGTGGTGGCATAGTGGTATTGTCACTGGACTAGTAATCCAGAGACCCAGGGTTATGATCTGGGGATCCTGGTTGAAATCCCACCTCGGCATGTGGTGGAATGTAAACTCAATAAAATATCTGAAATTAAAAGTGTGGTGAGTGTGAAACGACTTTCATAAAAACCCATCTCATTCACGAATGGTCTTTAGAGAAGAAAATCTTCCATTTTTACCTGCTGTCCATGACAGTATTGACAGAAGTGACCACCGCACAGTCCTTGTGGAGATGAAGTCCCGTCTTCACATTAAGGATACTCTCCATCGTGTTGTGTGGCACTACCATCGTGCTAAACTTAGAACAGATCTACCAATTGAAGACTCTGCATCCATGAGGCGCTGTGGGTCATCAGCAGCAACAGAATTCTACTCAACCACAATTTGAACCTCATGGCCCGGCATATCCTCCTCCACTCTACCATTATCACCAAGCCAAGGGATCAACCGTCCAAGTGTAGGACAGCATGTAATGAGCAACACCAGGCATACCTAAAAATGAGGTGTCAATCTGGAGAAGCTACAACACAGAACTGCCTGTGTGCCAAACAGCATAAGCAGCAAGTAATAGACAGAGCGAAGCGAGTCCACAATGAATGTATCAGTCCTGCCACATCCAGCCATGAATGGTGGTGGACAATTAAACAATTCACTGGAGGGGGAGGCCCCCAAAATCCTCAATGATGGAGGATCCCAGCACATCTGTGCAAAAGACAAGGCAGCATTCGCAACAAGTTCCAGCTGTAGTGCTGAGTGGATGATCCATCTCGGTCCTCCAGAGGTCCCCATGTCACAGATGTCAGTCCTCAGCCAAAAAGATTCACTCCACGTGATATCAAGAAACAGTGAAGGCACGGGATATTGCTAAGGCTATCGGCCCTGACAATATTCCCGTTATAGCACTGAAGACTTGTGCTCCAGAACCTGCTGCACACCTATCCAGTACAGCTACAACACTGGCACCTATCCGGCAATGTAGAAAATTGCCCAAGTGTGTCATGTACACAAGAAACAGGACAAATCCAACCCAGCCAATTACCGCTCTATCAGTCTACACTCCATCATCAGCAAAGTGATAGAAGGAGTCATTAACAGTGCTATCAAGCAGCACTTACTCAGCAATAACCTGCTCACGGATGCTCAGTTTGGGTTCTGCCAGAATTACTAAGCTCCAGACCTCATTATGGTCTTGGTTCAAATACGAACAAAAGAGCTGAATGCCAGAGGGGTGGTGAGAGTGATTGCCATCGACACCAAGGCAGCATTTGACCGAGTATGGCATCAAGGAGCCCTAGCAAAACTGGAGTTGATGGGAATAAGGGGGAAAATTCTCCACTGGTTGGAGTCATACATGGTACAGAGGAAGATGGTTGTGGTGACTGGAGGTCAATCACCTCAGCTCCAGGACATCACTGCAGGAGTTCCTCAGGGTAGTGTCCTCAGCCCAACCATCTTCAGCTGTTTAATCAATGACCTCTCTCCCACCATAAGGTCAGGAGTGGGGATGTTTGCAGATGACTACACAAATGATCAGCGCCATTCGCAACTCAACAGATAATGAAGCAGTCTAATCCAAATGCAACAAGACCTGGACAATATCCAGGCTTGGGCTGACAAGTGGTAAGTTACATTCATGCCATACAAGTGCCAGGCAATGACCAGCTCCTACAAAAGGGTATCTAACTATTGTCCTTTGACATTCAATGGCATTGTCATTGCTGAATCACCACTATCAACATCCTGGGGGTTACCATTGATCAGAAACTGAACTGGACTAGCCATATTAATACTGTGGATACCAGAGCAGGTCAAAGGCTAAGAGTCCGATGGCGAGTAACCCACCTCCTGACCCCTCAAAGCCTGTCCACCATCTTCAAGGCACAAGTCAGAAATGTAATGGAATGAGACTTCCGGGTGCGGCGATGACCAGCTGAGTCGCACGTTTCGGCAGCTCCCTGTGAAACGGACGTTTGGGCTCTTGATAGGAGCCCCAACGGCAATTTTAACGGCTGAAAACACCGTGCGGTAAACCAGAAGGGTGTTCCCCCTGGACACGGATGGAAAAAGGAGAGGAAAGTGGCCGGATTGCAGCGGATCCTTTGGAACAACGGCAAGGAAGGCAAGCAGAAACCAAGATGGCGTTGGAAGGTGGCAGTTTCATATGGGGCCCTGAACAACAAGAGTTTTTGAAACGCTGCGTGGAGGAGATAAAAAAGGAAATGAAGAAAGAGTTGTTGGCCCCGATATTACAGGCGATTGAAGGGCTGAAAGAGGAACAAAAGACCCAGGAGCAGGAGCTTCGGGTCGTGAATGTGAAAGCAGCAGAGAATGAAAACGACATACAGGGCCTGGTGGTGAAGTCGGAGATACAGGAGGCACACCAGAAACGATCTGTGGAGAGGTTGGAGGCACTGGAAAATAACGCAAGGAGGAACAACTTGAGGATTCTTGGCCTTCCTGAAGGTGTGGAGGGGGCGGACGTCGGGGCATATGTGAGCACGATGCTGCACTCGTTAATGGGAGTGGAGGCCCCGACGGGTCCGTTGGAGGTGGAGGGAGCATACCGAGTTATGGTGCGAGGACCGAGAGCAGGAGAAGCTCCCAGAGCCATAGTGGTGAGATTTCTCCGTTTTAAGGATAGAGAAATGGTCCTTAGATGGGCGAAGAAAACTCGGTGTAGTAAATGGGAGAACGCGGTGATCCGCGCCTATCAAGATTGGAGTGCGGAGGTGGCGAGAAGGAGGGCGAGCTTTAATCGGGCCAAAGCGGTACTTCACAAAAAAAAGATAAAGTTTGGAATGCTGCAACCGGCAAGACTGTGGGTCACATATCAAGGGAGGCACCACTACTTTGAGACGGCGGATGAAGCGTGGACTTTTATTGTAGAAGAAAAATTGGAATGATTGGACTACGAAAATGAACGTTTGGACAAAGTGGTGGGACGAGTGGGGGGGGGGGGGGCGAAGAGGGATTGTATGATTAATCCTGCGGTATGGTAACTTTTCTTTCTCCCACAGGTGGTGATGGGGGGAGGTGGGGAGGGAGAGGAGATGGGGCGTTGGCCATGGGAGGCGGGGCCGAGGGAGAGGCGCGGGCTTGGTTCCCGCGCTATGATAATTATGGCGGGAATAGAGAAGCAGGAAGGAGGGGGCGCCGCACGGGGCGAGCCGTGATCACGGGGGGAAGCCGAGGTCAGCCAGAGTTTGCTGACTTCTGGGAGCAACATGGGGGGAGTAATTACGCTAGCGGGGGGTCTAGCGGGGGGGGGGGGAGGGGGGAATTACTGGGTTGCTGCTGCTGGGGAAAGGGGGGGTGGGTGCGGGAAAGGATGGGCGGGGGGGCACCGTCTGGGAGAAATACAGCCGCGTGGGAACTGGGCGAGAAGCTGGAAAAAGATGATGGCTAACCGGCAAGGGGGGGGGGGGGGGGTGGGAAGCCCCCCAACTCGGCTGATCACGTGGAACGTGAGGGGGCTTAACGGGCCGATAAAGAGGGCACGAGTACTCGCACACCTTAAGAAACTTAAAGCAGATGTGGTCATGTTACAGGAAACGCACCTGAAACTGATAGATCAGGTTAGGTTGCGCAAAGGATGGGTAGGGCAGGTGTTCCATTCGGGGCTGGATGCGAAAAACAGGGGGGTGGCTATATTAGTGGGGAAGCGGGTAATGTTCGAGGCAAAGACTATAGTGGCGGATAACGGGGGCAGATACGTGATGGTGAGTGGCAAATTACAGGGAGAGATGGTGGTGTTGGTAAACGTGTATGCCCCGAATTGGGACGATGCCAATTTTATGAGGCGAATGCTAGGACGCATCCCAGACCTAGAGACCGGAAAGCTGATAATGGGGGGAGACTTTAACACGGTGTTGGAACCAAGGCTGGATAGGTCGAAGTCCAGGACTGGTAGGAGGCCGGCAGCAGCCAAGGTGCTTAAGGATTTTATGGAGCAGATGGGAGGGGTGGACCCGTGGAGATTCAGTAGACCTAGGAGTAAGGAGTTCTCGTTTTTCTCCTATGTCCATAAAGTCTATTCACGCATAGACTTTTTTGTGTTGGGTAGGGCATTGATCCCGAGGGTGAGGGGAACGGAATATACGGCTATAGCCATTTCGGATCATGCCCCACACTGGGTAGACTTGGAGATAGGGGAGGAAACAAGAGGGCGTCCACCCTGGAGAATGGATATGGGACTAATGGCGGATGAGGGGGTGTGCTTAAGGGTGAGGGGATGCATTGAAAAGTACTTGGAACTCAATGACAATGGGGAGGTTCAGGTGGGAGTGGTCTGGGAGGCGTTGAAGGCGGTGGTTAGGGGGGAGCTGATATCAATAAGGACACATAAAGGGAAGCAGGAGAGTAAGGAACGGGAGCGGTTGTTGCAAGAACTTTTGAGGGTGGACAGACAGTATGCGGAAGCACCGGAGGAGGGACTGTATAGGGAAAGGCAAAGGCTGCAGGTGGAATTTGACTTGCTGACCACAGGCACTGCAGAGGCACAATGGAGGAAGGCGCAGGGTGTACAGTATGAATGGGGTGGTTCATGAGGACCAAACTGGGTTTGTGAAGGGGAGACAGCTGAACACGAACATACGGAGGTTGTTAGGGGTAATGATGATGGCCCCACCAGAGGGTGAAACGGAGATAGTAGTGGCGATGGATGCCGAGAAAGCATTTGATAGAGTGGAGTGGGATTATCTGTGGGAGGTGTTGAGGAGATTTGGGTTCGGAGAGGGGTATGTTAGATGGGTGCAGCTGTTGTATAGGGCCCCAGTGGCGAGTGTGGTCACGAATGGACGGGGATCGGCATATTTTCGGCTCCATAGAGGGACAAGGCAGGGATGTCCTCTGTCCCCATTACTGTTTGCACTGGCGATTGAGCCCCTGGCGATAGCGCTGAGAGGTTCCAAGGGATGGAGGGGAATACTTAGGGGAGGAGAAGAACACCGGGTATCTTTATATGCGGATGATCTGCTACTATATGTGGCGGATCCAGCGGAGGGGATGCCAGAAATAATGCGGATACTTGGGGAGTTTGGGGATTTTTCAGGGTATAAATTGAACATGGGAAAGAGTGAGCTGTTTGTGGTGCATCCAGGGGAGCAGAGTAGAGAAATAGAAGACCTACCGTTGAGGAAGGTAACAAGAGACTTTCGTTACCTGGGGATCCAGATAGCTAAGAATTGGGGCACATTGCACAGGCTAAATTTGACGCGGTTGGTGGAACAGATGGAGGAAGATTTCAAGAGATGGGATATGGTAGCATTGTCAGTGGCAGGGAGGGTGCAGGCAGTTAAGATGGTGGTCCTCCCGAGATTCCTTTTTGTGTTTCAGTGTCTCCCGGTGGTGATCACGAAGGCTTTTTTCAAAAGGATAGAAAAGAGTATCATGGGTTTTGTTTGGGCCGGGAAGACTCCGAGAGTGAGGAAGGGATTCTTACAGCGTAGTAGGGATAGGGGGGGGCTGGCACTACCGAGCCTAAGTGAGTATTATTGGGCCGCTAATATTTCAATGGTGAGTAAGTGGATGGGAGAGGAGGAAGGAGCGGCGTGGAAGAGATTAGAGAGGGCGTCCTGTAGGGGGACCAGCCTGCAGGCTATGGTGACAGCCCCATTGCCGTTCTCACCAAGGAACTATACCACGAGTCCGGTGGTGGTAGCTACACTGAAGATTTGGGGACAGTGGAGACGACATAGGGGAAAGACCGGAGCACTGGGGGGGTCCCCGATAAGAAACAACCATAGGTTTGCCCCGGGGGGAATGGATGGGGGATATGGAATGTGGCAAAGAGCAGGTATAACGCAATTGAAAGATCTATTTGTGGATGGGAAGTTTGCGAGTCTGGGAGCGCTGACCGAGAAATATGGGTTGCCCCAAGGGAATGCATTCAGGTACATGCAATTGAGGGCTTTTGCGAGGCAGCAGGTGAGGGAATTCCCGCAGCTCCCGACACAAGAGGTGCAGGACAGAGTCATCTCAAAGAAATGGGTGGGGGACGGTAAGGTGTCGGATATATATAGGGAAATGAGAGACGAAGGGGAGACTATGATGGACGAACTAAAAGGGAAATGGGAAGAAGAGCTAGGGGAGGAGATTGAGGAGGGGATGTGGGCAGATGCCCTAAACAGGGTAAACTCGTCGTCCTCGTGCGCCAGGCTAAGCCTGATTCAGTTTAAGGTATTACACAGGGCACATATGACTGGAACACGGCTCAGTAAATTTTTTGGGGTGGAGGATAGGTGTGCGAGGTGCTCGAGAAGCCCAGCGAATCATACCCATATGTTTTGGTCATGCCCGGCACTACAGGGGTTTTGGATGGGGGTGACAAAGGTGCTTTCGAAAGTAGTAGGAGTCCGGGTCGAACCAAGCTGGGGGTTGGCTATATTTGGGGTTGCACAAGAGCCGGGAGTGCAGGAGGCGAAAGAGGCCGATGTTTTGGCCTTTGCGTCCCTAGTAGCCCGGCGCAGAATATTGCTAATGTGGAAAGAAGCCAAGCCCCCGGGGGTGGAGACCTGGATAAATGATATGGCGGGGTTCATAAAGTTAGAGCGGATTAAGTTCGTCCTAAGGGGGTCGGCTCAAGGGTTTACTAGGCGGTGGCAACCGTTCGTCGAATATCTTGCGGAAAGATAGATAGGGGAGAACAAAGAAGGCAGCAGCAGCGGCCCAGGACTTGGGGGGGGGGGGAGGGATGGGGGGGGATGGGGGGGGGGTGGCCTGAGACAAGGCAGTTGCCAATTAGGGCTAGTTTTTATTTATTTATTTTTTTGTTATTTAATATTTATTTATTTGTTGTTGTTTTTGTTTAAATTTAAAAAAGGTCATTATTATCTGTATTGTTACAATGTTGTGTAAAGGATGCACAATGTACTGTGTTGGTTGACCAAAAATTTTCAATAAAATATTATTTAAAAAAAAAAAAAGAAATGTAATGGAATACTCTCCACTTGCCTGGATGAGTGCAGCTCCAACAACACTCAAGAAGCTCAACACCATCCAGGACAAAGCAGCCCACTTGATTGCTCCTCCTTCCACAAACATTCAATCCCTCCACCACAGACGAACAGTGGCAGCCTTGTGTACGATCTACAAGATGCACTGCAGGAACTCGCCAAGGTTCCTTAGGCAGCTCCTTCCAAAACCATGGCCACTACTATCTGGAAGGATAAGAACAGCAGATACCTGGGAACCACTGTTAAGTAATGGGTTAAGAGACATTGCAATTAGTTGTCTCATTTATGTTAAGTATCCATTAATTGACACTGATATGTAAAGGGGCTTCAGGTGGCCTCTGTCAGGTGGTGTGTTGTTAAGAGTTTTGTGCAGAGGCTGTGGAAGTTAAATAAATGGTGTTTGGTGAAAAGGAAAAATAACTTTAGACTCTTCATTTCACAGCAACTAAACGTCAAACAATGGGAGCAGAGGATGGTTGCTGTGCAAATGTGAAGGTTTGAAAGATACAACTTTTCCTGATCAAACCAAGGAGTGAGTGAGAAGGAAAAAAAAAGATACATGGCTGAACCCAGGATAAAGATGGCTGGATATGACTATCCCCCCTTATTTTCTGAAAGGGAATCGTACGACCAATGGAGAAGTGCAGTAGTTATGTGGACTAAAGCAACTGCTTTAGGAAAGAGAAAACAAGGTATGGCATTGGCTCTTTCTCTACCATATGGCAGTAAAATCTGAAACAAAGTGCTTTCTGAGCTGGAATTGGAAGAGTTAGACTCAGAAGAAGGTCTGGAGACTTTATTACATTATATGGATAAGATTTATAAGAAAGATGACTTGTTAAGTGCGAATGAAGCATGGTCGGATTTTGATAAGTTCTGGAAAATGGAGGATATCTCTATGGAAGACTATATAATGGAATTTGGCAGACTATATAAAAGGCTGCAGAAACAGAATCTGGAATTTCCACAGTCTATGTTGGCCTTTAAATTACTTGACTGTGCTAGAGTGAGCAACATGGATAGGCTCCTGGTTTTGACAGGAGTTCAGTTTACTGATACGGATACCTTATTTGAACAGATGACAAAAGCTTTACAAAAGTTTCTGGGGAAACATTTGATTCCGATGGCTCTGATGACCCAGATAGGTCAGCCTGCAATAAGGCAGAATATGGAAGATACACTACTAACAGGATGGCGAAATCGTATGGCTACGAACAGGGCTCAAGACTATAGACGGAGACCGAGACAAGGAAATTATGAAGACAGAAACCCAGTTAGGACCTACAATAGGAAGATGAACCCCAGAAATGCACGGGGCATGATAATTCGATTTTTTCGATGTGACTCTCAATACCATTATGCTTTCAACTGTCCAACTCGTTATGATAGAGTGTTTGAAGCGACACATGACACGGAAGAGTCAGAAGAGGAAAAAGATAGTGCCCAGAAAGAAAGCATTGTCCTATTGACAAGCAGTTTTACGCCGGTAATGAGGGTGTTGGTTGCAGAATCCTTCAACTGTGCTGTATTGGACAGTGGCTGCACATCTACTGTGTGTGGAATTGACTGGTTAAAATGTTACCTGGACTCTTTGAATGCTGAAAATCGTAACAAGGTTAAGGAATTTGAAAGTTTCAGGTTTGGGGATGATAATACTCTGAAGTCGCTGAAAAGAGTGGTGATCCCTTGCAATATTGCCGGAGTGAATCATTTCATTAGCACGGCTGTTGTATCAAGTGAGATACCTTTGCTTCTGAGCAGACCATCGATGACAAAAGCACACATAAAACTTGATATGGAACAGGATAAGGCAACAGTTTTTGGAGAGACGGTGGACTTACAATTTACACAGTCGGGACACTATTGTATTCCATTACTGACAAATAATTTTTCAAGTAGAGTGGTTAAGGATGTGTTAATGGCAGTTGAAAATGGGACTTTAGCTGATTAAAAAGCTTGTGGTATTAAAACTGCATAGGCAATTTGCACATCCGTCTCCTCGGAGGCTGAAAAATGTATTAAAGGATGCAGGGGTAAGGGATGACGACTATACTAAACTGATAAAACAGGTTAGTGACTGCTGTGAAATTTGTAGTAAGTACAGAAGGACACCAGCACGGGCCAGGGATTTTAATGACAGTGTGGCCATGGACCTTAAGATCTGGGATAAAGCATATAATATATTTATTTTGCTTTTTGTAGATTTAGCAACCAGATTTAGTCAATCAATGATTGTACGAAGTAAAGAAAAGAGAGTAATTCTGGATCAAATCGTGGAAAAATGGATAGGGACAGGAATGGGTCCACCGGCAAAATTCCTAACGGACAATGGGGGAGAATTTGCTAATGATGAGTTTAGGGATATGTGTGAAAACATGACTATCAGAGTTATGAATACGGCTGCAGAAAGCCCATTTAGTAATGGTGTCTGTGAAAGAAATCATGCTGTCATCGATGACATGCTTCGGAAAATTTTGGCAGATTGACCAAATTGCTGGCTAAATTCAGCTTTAGCATGGGCAGTACATGCAAAGAATTCATTGCAGATGGTTGGGGGCTATAGTCCTTATCAATTAGTGTTTGGTAGAAATCCTAAAATTCCGTCCATTTTGGATGACCAGCCTCCAGCTTGGGAGGGGACTACAATTAGCTCTGGTTTTGCTGAACATTTAAATGCATTACATAGCAGTAGAAAAGCTTTTTTGGAAGCAGAAGCCTCTGAAAAAATTTGCAGAGCTTTAAGACATAACTTACGGCCATCAGATGCCGTTTTTCAGCAAGGAGGCATGGTATACTATAAGAGAGACAATTCTAATCAATGGAAAGGCCCAGGGAAGATCATAGGCATAGATGGCAAAACAATTATTTTGCAACATGGTAATCAAACTGTTAGGGTCCATTCATCAAGGATAATGGGTACAGATTACAAATTTTCAAATTTAGACAGAGCAGACAGACATGACGAGGAACCAGAGTCATCTGGTACGCATGTGTTACAGAACTATAAGGACCAATTAACTGATATAGACAGGGTTTCTGTGGAGGAACACAACACTTCTGGTGAATTAAAACAGGCCATTTTTCCGAAAGGGCAACTGCCAAATGTTGGTACAAAAGTGACATAATTGCCTGAAGGGTCGAGTCGATGGAAGGATGCAACTGTTATTAGTAGAGCAGGGAAGGCCACTGGAAAATATAAACATTGGTTGAATGTACAGCATTCAGGGGAAGGAGTCAAGACAATGGATTGGAAAAACTAAGTTCAAAAATGGAGGGCACAGAAACGCAGTGCCAGTTCAGATAGTACATCGGATAGTGAACAGGTCCGCAGGAAAAGGTCGAGAACTATTGAAAGGACATCTCACAGCAGAAGGGAAAGATCAAGCAGTAGCAGTACAGAACGAGATACCAGGCGGGAGAGGGGACGTAGTTTGTCAAGATCTCGGAATATGAGTAAGACTACAAATACTAATAGGAGTAGAAGCCCACATGCACATGAGATTTTGGTGGCTTCAAATAAATTAGATGAAAAAGTTATTAAAGAAGCTAAACAGCAAGAATTGCATAGTTGAAGTGAATTTGGGGTACACAGAAGTACCGGATAGGGGACAAAGAGCTCTATCCCACAGATGGATTTGCATGGAAAAGGTTCTTCCGGATGGAACTTATAAAGCAAAGGCCAGGCTTGTGGCAAGGGGATTTGAAGAAAACTTAGAAGATCAGGATTTAAGAGTAGATTCACTTACAGCAGGAAAGGTTATTTTAAAGATCTTCTTGGCTCTATTAGCCGTAAAGGCATGGGAATGCAAATCTATAGATATAAAAGCTGCCTTTTTGCAGGGGCATCAGCTCCAGAGAGACATTTTTCTCCGTCCTCCTGAAGAAGCAGCTAACACAGAAGGGGTTCTCTGGAAGTTGAACAAATGTGTATATGGACTAAATGATGCATCTAGAGTCTGGTATTTTTCGGTAAGGTCAGTTTTGTTAAAGTTAGGCTGTTGCCAGTTGAAAGCAGATCCTGCAATGTTTTACTGGCATGATAAAGGAAATCTTTCTGGCATTTTTATGATGCATGTCAATGATTTTTTGTGGGGTGGGACTAGTGATTTTGAAGCTATTGTAATCTCTGGTTTGAGGAAAGAATTCAGGGTTGGAAGTCAGGCTTCCGGTGCATTTAAATATATTGGACTGGAAATTGGACAGACTAAATTAGGGGCAACATTACGTCAGCAATCTTATTTGGAAAGCATCACCCCAATAGCAATTAGTCATGGCCGAGTTTCACAAAAGGATGCAATGGTTTCAAAGATTTATTTATTTTTTCTTTGTTTTTTTTTTGTTGAAATTGTAGTTGTTGAAGTTAACCGAAGGTTTAAGACATGGCAGGGGATCTCAGACCCGTGTCATGCTCCTTGTGTGCGATGTGGGAGCTCAGGGACACGTCCACTGTCCCTGGCTCCTTCACGTGCAAGAAGTGTGCCCAGTTGCAGCTCCTGTTAGACCGCTTGACGGCTCTGGAGCTGCGGATGGACTCACTTTGGAGCATCCGCGATGCTGAGGACGTCGTGGATAGCACGTTTAGCGAGTTGGTCACACCGCATGTGAAAGGTACTGAGGGAGATAGAAAATGGGTGACCAAAAGACCGAGCAAGAGTAGGAAGGCAGTGCAGGTGTCCTCTGCGGTCATCTCCCTGCAAAACAGATATACCGCTTTGGATACTGTTGAGGGAGATGGCTCACCAGGGGAAGGCAGCAGCAGCCAGGTTCATGGCACCGTGGCTGGCTCTGCTGCGCAGCTGGGCAGGAAGAAGAATGGCAGGGCTATAGTGATAGGGGACTCAATTGTAAGGGGAATACACAGGCGGTTCTGCGGACGAAATCGAGACTCCAGGATGGTATGTTGCCTCCCTGGTGCAAGGGTCAAGGATGTCTCGGAGCGGCTGCAGGACATTCTGGGAGGGGAGGGTGAACAGCCAGCTGTCGTGGTGCACATAGGCACCAACGATATAGGTAAAAAACGGGACAAGGTCCTACAAGCTGAATTTAGGGAGCTAGGAGTTAAACTAAAAAGTAGGACCTCAAAGGTAGTAATCTCAGGATTGCTACCAGTGCCACGAGCTAGTCAGAGTAGGAATGTCAGGATAGAGAGGATGAATACGTGGCTCGAGAGATGGTGCAAGAGGGAGGGATTCAAATTCCTGGGACATTGGAACCGGTTCTGTGGGAGGTGGGACCATTACAAACCAGACGGTCTGCACCTGGGCAGGACTGGAACCGATGTCCTAGGGGGGGTGTTTGCTAGAGCTGTTGGGGAGAGTTTAAACTAATGTGGCAGGGGGATGGGAACCGATGCAGGAAGTTGGAAGGTAGTAAAACAGGGACAGAAATAAAAGGCAGTAAGGGGGAAAGTGTAAGGCAGGGAAGCCATAGTCAAAAATCAAAAAGGGCGACAGTACAAGGTACAGTGACTGAGGGGAGCTCAGTGAATAGGACCAGGAATACTAAAATAAATAAAACGGGAAGTGAAAACATTAATGGTAAGCGACGCGGCAGGTTGTTACATGAAGATATGGGTTTGACGACAAGGAAAATTAGGAGAAAGGTTAAGAGGAAATATAACTTAGGAGAGGTTACTGATCGAGGTGATAAGATTCATAACAGAGGTAAAAAAGCCAACATAAGTGTACTTTACCTGAATACTCGTAGTATTCGGAATAAGGTAAATGAGTTGATGGCGCAAATCATCGTGAATGATTATGATTTAGTGGCCATTACTGAAACATGGTCACGACTGGGAGTTAAATATCCGAGGGTATCAAACTTTTCGGAAGGACAGAGTGGATGGTAAGGGAGGTGGTGTAGCGCTGTTATTTAAGGATGACATCCGGGCAACAGTAAGGGATGACATCGGTGCTATGGAGGATAAGGTTGAATCAGGGTGGAAATCAGGAATAGTAAGGCGAAAAAGTCACTGATAGGAGTAATCTATAGGCCACCAAATAGTAACATTATGGTGGGGCAGGCAATAAACAAAGAAATAACAGATGCATGTAGAAATGGTACAGCAGTTATCATGGGGGATTTTAATTTACATGTTGATTGGTTTAACCAGGTCGGTCAAGGCAGCCTTGAGGAGGAGCTTATAGAATGTATCCGCGATAGTTTCCTAGAACAGTATGTAATGGAACCTACGAGGGAACAAGCGGTCCTAGATCTGGTCCTGTGTAATGAGACAGGATTGATTCAGGATCTCATAGTTAGGGATCCTCTCGGAAGGAGTGATCACAATATGGTGGAATTTAAAATACAGATGGAGGGTGAGAAGGTAAAATCAAGCACGAGTGTTTTGTGCTTAAACAAAGGAGATTACAATGGGATGAGAGAAGAACTAGCTAAGGTAGACTGGGAGCAAAGACTTTATAGTGAAACAGTTGAGGAACAGTGGAGAACCTTCCAAGTGATTTTTCACAGTTCTCAGCAAAGGTTTATACCAACAAAAAGGAAGGACAGTAAAAAGAGGGAAAATCGACCGTGGATATCTAAGGAAATAAGGGAGAGTATCAAATTGAAGGAAAAAACATAAAAAGTAGCAAAGATCAGTGGGAGACTAGAGGACTGGGAAATCTTTAGGGGGCAACATACTAAAAAAGCTATAAAGAAGAGTAAAATAGATTATGAGAGTAAACTTGCTCAGAATATAAAAACAGATAGTAAACGTTTCTACAAATACATAAAACAAAAAAGAGTGGCTAAGGTAAATATTGGTCCTTTAGAGGATGAGAAGGGAGATTTAATAGTGGGAGATGAGGAAATGGCTGAGGAACTGAACAGGTTTTTTGGGTCGGTCTTCACAGTGGAAGACACAAATAACATGCCAGTGACTGATGGAAATGAGGCTATGACAGGTGAGGACCTTGAGAGGATTGTTATCACCAAGGAGGTAGTGATGGGCAAGCTAATGGGGCTGAAGGTAGACAAGTCTCCTGGACCTGATGGAATGCATCCCAGAGTGCTAAAAGAGATGGCTAGGGAAATTGCAAATGCACTAGTGATAATTTACCAAAATTCACTAGACTCTGGAGTGGTCCCGGCGGATTGGAAATTAGCAAACGTGACACCACTGTTTAAAAAAGGAGGTAGGCAGAAAGCGGGTAATTATAGGCCAGTGAGCTTAACTTCGGTAGTAGGGAAGATGCTGGAATCTATCATCAAGGAAGAAATAGCGAGGCATCTGGATGGAAATTGTCCCATTGGGCAGACGCAGCATGGGTTCATAAAGGGCAGGTCGTGTCTAACTAATTTAGTGGAATTTTTTGAGGACATTAACAGTGCGGTAGATAACGGGGAGCCAATGGATGTGGTATATCTGGATTTCCAGAAAGCCTTTGACAAGGTGCCACACAAAAGGTTGTTGCATAAGATAAAGACGCATGGCATTAAGGGGAAAGTAGTAGCATGGATAGAGGATTGGTTAATTAATAGAAAGCAAAGAGTGGGGATTAATGGGTGTTTCTCTGGTTGGCAATCAGTAGCTAGTGGTGTCCCTCAGGGATCAGTGTTGGGCCCACAACTGTTCACAATTTACATAGATGATTTGGAGTTGGGGACCAAGGGCAATGTGTCCAAGTTTGCAGACGACACTAAGATAAGTGGTAAAGCAAAAAGTGCAGAGGATACTGGAAGTCTGCAGAGGGATTTGGATAGGCTAAGTGAATGGGCTAGGGTCTGGCAGATGGAATACAATGTTGACAAATGTGAGGTTATCCATTTTGGTAGGAATAACAGCAAAAGGGATTATTATTTAAATGATAAAATATTAAAACATGCTGCTGTGCAGAGAGACCTGGGTGTGCTAGTGCATGAGTCGCAAAAAGTTGGTTTTCAGGTGCAACAGGTGATTAAGAAGGCAAATGGAATTTTGTCCTTCATTGCTAGAGGGATGGAGTTTAAGACTAGGGAGGTTATGCTGCAATTGTATAAGGTGTTAGTGAGGCCACACCTGGAGTATTGTGTTCAGTTTTGGTCTCCTTACTTGAGAAAGGACGTATTGGCACTGGAGGGTGTGCAGAGGAGATTTACTAGGTTAATCCCAGAGCCTAAGAGGTTGGATTACGAGGAGAGGTTGAGTAGACTGGGACTGTACTCATTGGAATTTAGAAGGATGAGGGGGGATCTTATAGAAACATATAAAATTATGAAGGGAATAGAAAGGATAGATGCGGGCAGGTTGTTTCCACTGGCAGGTGAAAGCAGAACTAGGGGGCATAGCCTCAAAATAAGGGGAAGTAGATTTAGGACTGAGTTTAAGAGGAACTTCTTCACCCAAAGGGTTGTGAATCTATGGAATTCCTTGCCCAATGAAACAGTAGAGGCTCCTTCATTAAATGTTTTTAAGATAAAGATAGATAGTTTTTTGAAGAATAAAGGGATTAAGGGTTATGGTGTTCGGGCCGGAAAGTGGAGCTGAGTCCACAAAAGATCAGCCATGATCTCATTGAATGGTGGAGCAGGCTCGAGGGGCCAGATGGCCTACTCCTGCTCCTAGTTCTTATGTTCTTATAGAAAAAGAGCAACTACGAAGTTTAATTGGGCAACTGAACTGGTTAGGTAGACAGACTAGACCGGATGTGAGTTTTGATGTCTTAGAGTTGAGTACAAAAATGAATGAGCCCAAAGTGGAAGACATAATAAGAGCAAATAATGCGTTGGCCAAACTAAAAATGCAGGAGTGTGTTTTGAAGTTCCCGGTTTTAGGTGACCTTAAGCACTTGAAACTCATAGTTTATAGTGATGCGTCCTACGCAAATTTATGTAATGGGGTTTCAAGCGCAGGAGGTTTTATAATTTTCCTTTGGGGGAACAATGGTAAATGTTGCCCACTTGTGTGGGAAACAAAGAAAATAAGGAGATTGGTAAAAAGCACTTTGGCTGCTGAGACGTTAAGCCTTGTAGAGGTGGTGGCTATGGCTTTTTATATAAGTATGATATTGACAGAAATTTTGGGATTAGGGGATTGGGTAATATACCTATTGACTGTCACATTGACAATAAATCCCTGTGGGAAAATGTGCACTCTACAAAAAGTGTCAATGAAAAGAGGTTACGGATAGACATCGCAAGTTTGAAGCAGATGTTGGACAGAGGGGAAATAACAAAAATTAAATGGGTCGACAGGAGCTATCAACTGTCAGACTGTTTTACGAAACGAGGGGCGAGTTCACAGAAACTTTTGGATATTGTTAATGAAGGGCGCTTGTTTCTGTGACTTTTTTTTTTCTCGTCCAAACAAAAACAAAAGAAACGGGGGGGACATCATGTGTGTGTTTTTGAGTTTCTTGAAATTTTGTTTTCACCTAATTATTTTTTTTCTCCAAGGAAGGGGAGACTGTTAAGTAATGGGTTAAGAGACATTGCAATTAGTTATCTCATTTATGTAAAGTATCCATTAATTGACACTGATATGTAAAGGGGCTTCAGGTGGCCTCTGTCAGGTGGTGTGTTGTTAAGAGTTTTGTGCAGAGGCTGTGGAAGTGAAATAAATGGTGTTTGGTGAAAAGGAAAAATAACTTTAGACTCTTCATTTCACAGCAACTAAAACGTCTAACAACCCCACCATCTGGACCTTCCCCTTAAAGTCACTCACCACTCCGACTTCGAAATATATCACCATTCCTTCACTGTGGCTGGGTCAAAATCCTGGAACTCCCTCCCTAACAGCACTGTGGGTATATCTACACCTCAGGGGCTGCAGCTGTTCAAGAAGACAACTCACCTCCATCTTCTGACAAGCAACTGGGGATGGGCAATAAATGGTGGTCTAACCAGTGACGCCCACATCCAGTGGAATAAAATAAAAAAATTTTTAAAAGATGGTGTTTCTGGCTCACAGGGATTGAGTGAGGGTGTGGGCCTAGATAGGGTGCTCTTTCAGAGGATCAGTGCCAACGCGATGGGTCAAATGGCCTCCTTCTGCACTGCAGGAACTCAATGATTCATTCGAAGGTCCAGTGCTCCAAGCTGAGGGATACATTTAAACTTACGAGAACTGCTGCAGAGACTCAATGAGGAAAGTCCCTCCCTCCATAGTACATGAAGGGGCTGAAAACCATGTGAAAGCTTTCAGACTGCCTGTTGGACATTCAAATGAATATTGTAACTGTAACCTCCAATTGTGAGTGTAGTGAGGCATCTCAAGAGTGCCACTGACTTTATTGAAAGAAACTGATCTACTTTGCACTTTATGCACTGTCAACTTTGAACTTTTATGTAATGTACTTTTATAAATTTTATGAATAAAGCATATTTTGGAAAATGTAGGTGCTCTCAGGCTGATACTAGCCCATTGTACCTCAGGTATACTAACACCTGTGATGTGCCCATATACACAAAACTCAACTTCAAAATTTGTGGTAATGTGAGACTGTGTTCACACTCTTCCCCGATTTTGCAAATCAAGATTAGAGTTTCAACAATGCATATCTTCTTGTGCTGCCCACCAACATGCCTTTGCTGTCTTACAAATGTGTGTGACACATAGTTCCACACACGTGTTGAAGGAAACTTATCTATCTCGCACTTCTTGCAATGTTAAATTTGAACTGTTGTGTAATCTACCTTTTCCAAGTCCTTTTCATGAAGGACGGCACGGTGGCACAGTGGCTAGCACTGCTGCCTCACGGTGCTGAGGACCCGAGTTTGATTCTGGCCCTGGGTCACTGTCCATGTGGAGTTTGCACATCTTCCGTGTCTGCGTGAGTCTCACCCCCACAACCCAAAGATGTGCAGCTGAGGTGGATTGGCCACGCTAAATTGGCCTTCAATTGGAAAAGGAAATAATTGGTTACTCTAAATTTATGAAAACAAAAAAAAGTCTTTTGAATGAAGTATGTTAGTATACCGTCCAGAAAGGAGTCCACCCTGAACCGAACAGGTTGAGTCGAAAGAAAACGGTTTAATGCAACAGAACAAAAGTGCTGAGCAGTTACTCTACTACAGGAGCCAACTCACAATTCATGGCTCTCCAGTTTTATATAGGATGTAGAAGGGGCCCCACACCTCAGTGGTAGTGTGTGTATTCCGCACTGTCAGTCTCATAAGTGTCCCATATCCTACTTAAGGTTTCATTGGTGTCCCATGACCTGCTTTTTCAAAAAAATATTTTTATTCTTTTTCACATTTTCTCCCAAATTTACACCCACCAACAATAATCAATAACAAATGCAATGTCAATCCCAATATCAATAACAACAATCCCATCCTCCCACCAAACCCCCAAACAGCATACCGCATGTTAACATAAACAAATAAAAAGGAATCTGGAATCACCCATAATAGGGCAGCACTGCAGCCTCACGGCGCTGATCCCAGGTTCGATCCCGGCTCTGGGTCACTGTCCGTGTGGAGTTTGCATATTCTCCCCGTGTTTGCATGGGTTTCGCCCCCACAACCCGAAAATGTGCAGGTTAGGTGGATTGGCGACGCTAAATTGCTGCTTAATTGGAAAAAATGAATTGGGTACTTTAAAATTTAAAAACAAGGCATCACCCATAGTCACCATTAACACATACAGTACATCCCCCTCCACCCCCCCTCATGTTCGATGTAATCCAATTCTCGAAAGTGCATAATGAATAAAACCCATGAATTGTAGAATCCCTTCATCCTTCCCCTCAGTTCAAATTTGACCTTTTCAAGTGTCAAGAATTCCAGCAGGTCCCCCCGCCACGCCAGGGGACAGGGTGGAGAGGTTGATCTCCATCCCAACAGGATCCACCTTCGGGCAATCAACGAGGCGAAGGCTACAACATCTGCCTCCGCACCTGTTTCCAGTCCCAGCTGGTCCGATACCCTGAATATGGCCTTCCGAGGGCCCGGGTCCAGTTTCACGTGCACCACTTTAGAGATTACCCTAAAAACTTCCTTCGACTTCCGGTTGCGGCGATGACCAGCTAAGCCGCACGTTTTGGCGGCTCCAGCTTTGACAAACCTTCGGGCTCTTTTAAGAGCCCCAACGGGAAATTTTTTGCGACGAAACCCGGTGTGGGGTGAAGCAACAGGGAGTCCCCCCCCCCCCAGTGTGAAAGAAAAAGATCGGCGGCGGCCAGATCACGCAGGATCCTCGAGGGCAGCAGCAGAGGAAAGAAAGGAACAAGATGGCGTCGGAGGGAGCCCAGGCGACATGGGGACCGGACCAGGATGAACTTTTAAGACGGTGTGTGGAGCTGCTAAAAAAGGAGGTGCTGACCCCGATGCTACAGGCAATCGAGGGGCTTAAAGAGACACAAAAGGCCCAGGAGATAGAGCTCCGTGTGGTGGAGCAGAAGGTAACTGACAACGAGGACGAGATCCTGGGCCTAGCGGTCAAAATGCAGACGCACGAGGCGCTACATAAGAAGTGCATCGAAAGAATTGAAGTCCTGGAAAATAGACCAAGGAGAAAGAACCTCCGGATCCTGGGTCTCCCCGAGGGAGTGGAAGGAGCTGACGGTGGGGCTTATGCGAGCACGATGCTACGTTCGCTAATGGGAGCTGAGGCCCCCTCGGGCCCCTTGAAAGTGGAAGGGGCCCACCGGGTCCCTGCGAGGAGACCAAAGGCTGGAGAACCACCTAGGCGATGGTCGTGCGATTTCACCGCTTCAATGACAGAGAGGTTGTTTTGAGCTGGGCCAAGAAAGTACGAAGTAGCAGATGGGAGAATGCGGTGATACGAGTGTATCAGGACTGGAGTGCAGAGGTGGCGAGAAGGAGGGCGAGTTTCAATCGAGCCAGGGAGGTGCTGCATAAGAAGAAAGTAAAGTTCGGGATGTTGCAGCCGGAGCGATTATGGGTCACGCACCAGGATAGACATTACTATTTTGAAACGTCGGAATAAGCATGGACATTCATTCAAAAAGAGAAACTGGACCAGAACTGAGGGAATGTGGGCGCCGGTGGGGGGGAAAAAGAGACACAGGCGGGGGATGGGGAATGGGAACGGGGCTGTATGGGGAGCTGCGCCATGGGGGGCGGGATGGTTCGAGAAAGCGCGGGGTTTCTTTTTCTTTTCCCGCGCCAGAGAGATGATGGCGGGAAGATAGGCGCAAGGAGGATGGGAGTTCCTCACACGGGGTGGTCAACGAGAGAGCGGGAGAAGCTGGGGTCAGTTGAAGTCAGCTGACTTTCAGAAGCAATATGGGGGGAGTAACCATGCTAGATGGGGATCTAGCGGGGGGGGGGGAACAACTGGGTTGCTGCTGCTGAGATCGAAAGGGAGCTGGTAAGAGAAAAGGTGGTCGAGGCGTGAATGCGCCGCCTGGGGGACGGGTGGGTGCGCGGGACAGGGACGTGGGACTGCCCCAGAGAGGGTGATGGCTAGTCGACAGGAGAGGGGGGCGGGTAGCCCCCCCAGTCCGGCTGATCACGTGGAACATGAGAGGCCTAAATGGGCCGATTAAGAGGGCCCGAGTGTTCGCGCACTTAAAAGGACTGAAGGCAGACGTGGCCATGCTTCAAGAGACGCATCTGAAGGTGGCGGACCAGGTTAGGTTAAGGAAAGGATGGGTGCGACAGGTGTCCCACTCAGGGCTGGACGCAAAGAATAGAGGGGTGGCCATATTGGTGGGGAAACAGGTGTCGTTCGAGGCTAGGAACATTGTAGCGGACAGTGGGGGCAGGTATGTGATGGTGAGTGGCAGACTGCAGGGAATGGAGGTCGTGCTGGTCAACGTATATGCCCCGAACTGGGATGATGCGGGATTTATGAAGCGGATGCTGGGACGTATCCCGGACCTGAAGGTAGGAAACCTGGTAATGGGGGGGGAACTTCAACACCATGCTAGACCCAGGGTTAGATAGATCTAGATCCAGGACCGGAAGATGGCCAGCAGCGGCCAAGGTGCTTAGGGGGTTTATGGACCAAATGGGGGGAGTGGATCCATGGAGATTTGCCAGGCCGCTGGCCAAAGAGTTCTCCTTTTTCTCCCATGTCCATAAGGTATACTCCCGGATAGATTTCTTCATTCTGGGAAGGTCACTGATTTCGAGGGTGGAAGGAACGGAGTACTCGGCCATAGCTGTTTCAGACCATGCCCCACATTGGGTGGATCTGGAACTAGGAGAGGAGAGGGAACAGCGCCCACACTGGCGACTGGATGTGGGATTATTGGCGGAAGAGGGAGTCTGTGGAAGGGTGCGGGGATGTATCGAAAGGTACCTGGAGGCCAATGATGATGGGGAGGTCCGAGTGGGGGTAGTATGGGAAGCCCTGAAGGCGGTGGTCAGGGGAGAGTTGATCTCCATCAGGGCTCACAAGGGGAAAACAGAGGCCAAAGAGAGGGAAAGATTACTGGGGGAGATCTTAAGTGTGGATAAAAGATATGCGGAGGCCCCGGACGAAGGACTGTATAGGGAGAGGCGAAGACTCCAGACGGAGTTTGACCTGCTAACCACAGGGAAGAAGGCACAGGGGATGAGATATGAATATGGGGAAAAGGGGCTGTTGGCCCACCTGCTTCGTAAGAGGACAGCGGCGAGGGAAATAGGGGGAGTTAGGGATGAAATGGGAACTACGGTGCAGAGTGCAGGGAAGGTGAATGAGGTGTTTAAGACCTTTTATGAGCGGTTATATAGGTCCCAACCCCCGGAGGGAAAAGAGGGGATGCAGCAGTTTCTGGACCAACTAAGGTTCCCGAGGGTGGAGGAGCAGGAGGTGGCAGGCCTGGGGGCGCCAATTGGGGTGGAATCAGCTGGGGAACATGCAGGCAGGGAAGGCCCCGGGACCTGATGGGTTCCCGGTGGAATTTTACAGGAAATACGTGGACTTGTTGGCCCCGCTGCTGGTAAGAACCTTTAACGAGGCCAGAGAAGGGGGGACTCTACCCCTGACAATGTCGGAGGCGACGATATCACTAATCCTGAAGCGAGATAAAGACCCGCTGCAATGCGGGTCTTATAGGCCTATCTCGCTTCTGAATGTGGACGCCAAGTTGTTGGCAAAAGTGCTGGCAATGAGGATAGAGGATTGTGTCCCGGGGGTGGTGCACGAAGATCAGACAGGGTTCGTAAAGGGGAGACAATTGAATGTCAACGTGCGACGGCTATTGGGGGTGATAATGATGCCCCCATCAGAGGGGGAGGCAGAGATAGTGGCGGCGATGGATGCATAGAAGGCATTTGATAGGGTAGAGTGGGAGTATCTATGGGAGGTGCTGAGGAGGTTCGGGGAGGGGAGGGGTTTGTCAGCTGGGTTAAACTCCTCTATGGGGCCCCAATGGCAAGTGTCACAAATCGGCAAAGATTGGAGTATTTTCGACTACATAGGGGAACAAGACAGGGATGCCCTCTGTCCCCATTACTGTTCGCGCTGGCAATTGAACCACTGGCCATAGCGCTGAGAAACTCCAGGAAATGGAGAGGGGTGGTTAGAGGGGGAGAGGAACACCGAGTGTCACTCTACGCAGATGACCTACTGCTGTATGTGGCGGATCCAGTGGGATGACAGAGGTTATGCAGATATTGAGGGAGTTTGGCGATTTCTCGGGATATAGGCTTAACATGGGAAAGAGTGAGCTTTTCGTGATACACCCTGGGGACCAGAGTAGAGGGATAGATGGCCTGCCGCTTAGGAGAGTGGGAAGAAACTTCCGATACCTGGGGATTCAGATAGCCAGGAGCTGGGGAACCTTACACAGGCTCAATCTGACTCGGCTGGTGGAGCAAATGGAAGAAAAATTCAAAAGGTGGGATATGCAGCCGCTGTCACTGGCGGGCAGAGTGCAGGCGATTAAGATGATGGTCCTCCCGAGGTTCCTATTTGTGTTTCAATGTCTCCCTATATTGACCACTAAGGCCTTTTTCAAGAAAATAGATCGGAGCATCATGAGCTTCGTGTGGGCAGGGAAGGCCCCGAGGGTAAGGAGGAGGTTCCTGCAACGTAGCAGGGACAGAGGGGGACTGGCGTTACCGAATTTGGGCGACTATTACTGGGCCGCCAATGTGGCGATGATCCATAAGTGGATGATAGAGGGAGAGGGGGCGGCGTGGAAAAGGCTGGAGATGGCGTCCTGTAAAGGAACGAGCTTAAAAGCGCTGGTGACGGCGCCACTAGCGCTCTCCCCGAAAAGGTTTACCACAAACCCAGTGGTGGCGGCTGTGGTGTTGGGCGTTCTGACACACAGATGAGCCAACACAGTTGTATTTGGTACAGATGAGCCAACACAGTTGTATTTGGTACAATGCTGTTTTATTCAAACTTACTATCTACAGTTTTGTCTTGATACTCTGCACGTGGGGACTCCCTGTCTGTGATGTTAAAACAGGTCTTGTCATTGTCCTTGTCCCCAGATCTACTGCCCACCAGGTGCCGTGTTTGTCCTTTTATACTGTCCCTGTCTTTGTCTGTGATTGGTTGTGGTGTTGTGTGTTCTGATTTGTCTGTTGGTGTGTCTATCATGATGTGTGTGTTTGAATATCATGACATCCCCCCTTTTTACAAAGATATGTGCCTACGTGGTTATAAATATAATCGTGTCGTGAGTGCATCTAAGAGTGTGTGTGTGTGTTGTGTACAGCATGTGCATATGACGTAACTATTTACATGGGGCGATGTCGGGTGCGTCATGCGAATTAGATCGTACCATAACAAAACATGAATGCGAAAAAAAACTTTTCTCGCTTGTCAAACGATATCTGGAACGATAAACAACAACAGGTTATAATACAGTAGTGTTTAACTTTTTAAATGTATGAACAGTGTTATAAGTCCAGCCGAATGGGTGTGCGACGAATTCAGGTTGACCGCCTCAAGGGTGGGTCAAGAACCACCGGCTGATGTGCAAGCCTGGCCATGGGTGGCGATGGAAGGGGCGTGATCTGCGGCAGCTCCACAAAGTCATCCTCGGAAGCCTGTTGAGGATCCGGCGTGTGTGTACAGTGTGGCTGCGAGCGTGGAAGTCGGCGAAGGCGCGCCGATTGCAGCGACGCACTGAACCACCCGGCATGCGTATCAGGAACGAGCGGGGAGCCACACGTCGGAGAACTTTGGCCGGTGCTGACCAGCCACCATGCGGTAGATGGATGCGTACTTTGTCTCCGGAGGACAGGGGGGGAAGGTCCGTCGCCCGTGTGTCGTACAGACTCCTGGCGATCACGTTGCATTTGCATCTTACGAAGAACCGTATCATGGTCCGTTGTTGGTGCCAGGATGGATGGCAACGTCGTCCTGAGGGAGCGACCCATCAGGAGCTGTGCTGGCGAGAGACCCGTGGCTAGCGGGGCCGATCGATAGGCCAGCAAGGCGAGGTTAAAGTCCGACCCGGCAGCAGCCGCCTTGCACAGGAGCCGCTTGGCAATGTGGACGCCCTTCTCTGCTTTCCCATTCGACTGTGGATGTAGAGGGCTGGACGTCACATGAGTGAAACCATATGCTGCGGCAAAGGACGACCATTCACGGCTGGCGAAACAGGGTCCATTGTCCGACATGACAGTCATTGGAATTCCATGGCGAGCAAATGTTTCCTTGCAGGCCCCAATGACTGCGGACGATGTCAGATCATGTAGAGGTATGACTTCCGGGTAATTGGAAAAGTAATCTATAATAATGATGTAATCTCTGCCGAGCGCGTGAAATAGGTCAACACCCACCTTCGCCCAGGGGGACGTCACCAACTCGTGTGGTAGAAGCGTCTCCGGAGGTTGCGCCGGCTGAAACCTCTGACAGGTTGTGCAATTGAGCACCATGTTGGCTATGTCTTTATTAATACCTGGCCAATATACCGCCTCTCGGGCCCTCCGTCTGCATTTCTCAACTCCCAAGTGGCCTTCGTGTAGTTGATTAAGAATCATCTGGCGCATGCTGTGCGGAATGACAATCCTGTCTAACTTCATAAGGACCCCGTCAATGTTGGTAAGGTCATCTCGCACATTATAAAACTGTGGGCACTACCCTTTGAGCCACCCTTCCGCCATGTGGCGCATCACTCGCTGCAGAAGGGGGTCAGTCGCTGTCTCTGCGCGTATGTGGGCCAGACTTGGGTCGTCAGCCGGCAGATTTGCTGCTGTCAGAGTCACGTGTGCCTCAATTTGACGCACGAACCCCTCCGCATCTGCTGGTGTACTCACTACTCGGGAGAGCGTGTCCGCCACGATGAGATCCTTCCCCGGAGTGTAGATCAGTTCGAAATCATACCTCCTGAGTTTAAGTAAGATGCGCTGGAGGCGAGGGGTCATGTCGTTCAGGTCCTTGTTTATTATGTTGACCAGGGGGCGGTGGTCAGTTCCGACCGTGAATCGTGGAAGACCATACACATAATCGTGGAACTTGTCCAATCCAGTTAACAAGCCCAGGCATTCTTTTTCTATTTGCGCGTAGCGCTGTTCCGTAGGGGTCATGGCTCGTGAGGCATATGCAACCGGGGCCCATGACGACGTGCTATCTTTCTGCAAGAGTACTGCTCCAATACCAGATTGGCTGGCATCCGTTGAGATTTTTGTGGGGCGAGCCGTGTTGAAGAACGCCAACACTGGTGCCGTGACCAGTTTGTGCTTGAGCTCCTCCCATTCCAGCTGGTGCGATTGTTGCCATTGGAATTCTGTTGATTTCTTCACAAGATGGCGCAAAGCCGTTGTATGAGAAGCAAGGTTGGGAATGAACTTCCCAAGGAAGTTGACCATGCTCAAGAATCTTAGGACAGCCTTCTTGTCAGCCGGCCGTGGCATGGCTGTGATGGCGCTAATTTTGTCTGCATCGGGACGGACCCCTGATTGTGAGATGTGGTCCCCGAGAAACTTCAGCTCAGTCTGGCCAAAAGCACACTTGGCGCGGTTGAGACGCAGGCCATTTTGTCGTATGCGGGTGAAGCCACGTCGTAGATGGTGCATGTGTTCCTGCGGAGTGGTGGACCAAATGATGATATCGTCCACATATACACGTACCCCCTCGATGCCTTCCATCATCTGCTCCATGATTCGGTGGAAAACCTCAGATGCCGAGATGATGCCAAATGGCATCCGGTTGTAGCAGAATCTGCCAAAAGGGGTGTTAAACGTGCATAGCCTTCGGCTGGCCGGGCCCAATTGGATCTGCCAAAATCCTTTGGACGCATCCAGTTTGGTAAATATTTTGGCTTGGGCCATCTCGCTGGTGATTTCCTCTCGTTTGGGGATGGGATAGTGTTCCCACATAATGTTGTTATTTAGATCTTTAGGATCTATGCATATGCAGATTTCGCCAGAGGGCTTTTTTACACAGACCATGGAGCTGACCCATGGCGTGGGCTCCGTGACCCTGGATAGGACCCCTTGGTCCTGAAGAGCCTGCAGCTGCAACTTGAGGCGGTCTTTGAGTGGCGCAGGAACCCTGCGAGGTGCGTGAACGACCGGGATGGCGTCCGGTTTGAGGCGAATCTTGTAAGTGTATGGCAATGTCCCCATGCCTTCAAATACCTCCTGGTTGTGAGCAAGGAGGGAATGGAGATTTGCGTGGAACTCAGCATCCGGGAAGTCGGATATCTCATCTGGAGAGAGAGACATAATGCGCTGTACCAGGTGAAGGACCTTACACGCCTGTGCGCCCCGTAACAAATCTTTTGATGAGCCAACAACTTCGAAGGGGAGTGTGGCCGTGTGCATTTTGTGAGTTACCTGTAGCTGGCAAGAACCCATGGACGGGATGACGTTCCCGTTATGATCAACCATCTTGAACCGGGATGGCGTGATGGGTGGTTTGACCTTCATGGCCTGGAATTCAGAATATGCAATCAGGTTGGCGGATGCGCCGGTGTCCAGACGGAAGGTGACATGCGATCGGTTGACCGTTAGGGTGGCACTCCACTCATCTGCCGGATTGATGGCGTTGACCCTGTTTACATCAATGACGGAAACCCGGAAGGCATCCTGGTCATCTGCATCATTTAGCTGGAAGTCTAGATGCATGGGCTGGACGGTCCTGACGTGTCTGCGAGGTTGTCGGAGATGTGTAGGATCCATGGGTTGAGCCGCACGACAGTAGGCAGCATAGTGGCCCATCTTGCCACATCGGAGGCACTGTCGGTTTTTAGCAGGACATTGCCCTTTTAAGTGTACAGCTCCACAGTTGCCGCACGTCATGACGTCACGCGTTCGTTGCGCCACTGCGCATGCGCAGTGCGATCTTGCATTGGGCGCGCCTGCGCGGTGCGTCCCTCGATGTTGCCGTTGGTTTTGGCGCGCACAAGCGCGGGAGACCACGAAAAGTGCGGGAAGCGGCCGCTCTCGTCGGGGCCGCGGGTCGGGAGATAATCGATGGCCTGGATGCTTTCGGCGTCGTGGGCGGCCTGGCTTGCCGATTCGACGGCTGGGGACCCCCTCCGTGCCAATTTGGACGAATCGGGCAAAACGGCTGGTTGCATTCTCGTGGAGGACACAGGCTTCCACTGCAGACGTTAAGGTGAGGCTTTTGATTTTAAGAAGCTGCTGGCGTAGGCCACTGGAGGCAACGCCAAAAACAATCTGGTCCCTGATCATGGATTCTGAGGTGTTGCCATAACCGCAGCACTGCGCTAGAATTCGTAGGTGCGTCAAAAAGGGTTGAAAAAGCTCCTCCTTACCTTGCAGGCGTTGCTGAAAGAGATATCTTTCAAAACTTTCATTCACTTCAACATTAAAGTGCTGGTCTAGCTTGAGGATGACTGTGTCATACTTGGATTGGTTTTCGCCTTCTTCGAACACCAGTGAGTTGAAGACATCTATGGCGTGCTGACCTGCGTAGGAGAGGAGCATTGCAATCTTTGTTTCGTCTGAGGCACTCTTTCTCGTTGGCTCGGATGTACAGGTCGAATCGCTGCTTGAAGAGCTTCCAATTGGTACCAAGGTTCCCCGCGACTTGCAACGGCTGCGGTTTATTGGTGAGGTCCATGTCCAGAATGGCAGGTTAGTCGGCAGGTATCGATCCACTCCTGTACCATGTGGTGTTGGGCGTTCTGACACACAGATGAGCCAACACAGTTGTATTTGGTACAACGCTGTTTTATTCAAACTTACTATCTACAGTTTTGTCTTGATACTCTGCACGTGGGGACTCCTGTTTGTGATGTTAAAACAGGTCTTGTCGTTGTCCTTGTCCCCAGATCTACTGCCCACCAGGTGTCGTGTTTGTCCTTTTATACTGTCCCTGTCTTTGTCTGTGATTGGCTGTGGTGTTGTGTGTTCTGATTTGTCTGTTGGTGTGTCTATCATGATGTGTGTGTTTGAATATCATGACAGCGGCAACATTAAGTATCTGGGGGCAATGGAGGCGACAGAGTGGTGTGCTGGGAGCCTCGGTGTGGTCCCCGATCAGGAACAACCGTAGGTTTGCCACAGGGAGGTTGGACGGAGGGTTCCAGAGCTGGCACTGGGCAGGAATTAGGAGAGTGGGAGACTTATTTATAGATGGGACGTTTGGGAGCGCTAGAGGAAAAGTATGAGCTGCCTCCGGGGAATATCTTTAGGTATATGCAGGTGAGGGCGTTCACGAGACAACAGATGAGGGAATTTCCGCTACTCCCGACACAGGGGATCCAGGATAGAGTGCTTTCGGGGGTGTGGGTCGGGGAGGGCAAAGTACCGGGAGATGAGAGAAGAGGGGGAGGAGCTGGTAGAAGAACTGAAAGGAAAATGGGAAGAAGAGCTCGGGGAGGAGATTGAGGAGGGTTTGTGGGCTGATGCCCTAAGTAGGGTAAATTCCTCTTCCTCGTGTGCCAGGCTTAGCCTGGTCGAATTTAAGGTGCTACATAGAGCACACATAACGGGAGCGAGGTTGAACAGGTTCGTCGGAGTGGAGGACAAGTGTGGGAGGTGCGGGGGAAGCCCGGCAAACCACACACATATGTTTTGGTCGTGTCCGGCACTGGAGGGGTATTGGAGGGGAGTGGCGGGTGTGATCTCGAAGGTGGTGAAGGTCCGGGTCAAGCCAAGCTGGGGGTTAGCTATATTTGGGGTAGCGGATGAGCCGGGAGTGCAGGAGGCGAAAGAGGCCGATATTGTGGCCTTTGCGTCCCTAGTAGCCCGGCAAAGGATTTTACTCATGTGGAAGGAAGCGAAACCCCCCGGCGTGGAGGCCTGGATAAACGACATGGCAGGGTTCATAAAACTGGAGCGGATGAAGTTTGTGCTGAGAGGATCGGCTCAGGGGTTCTCCAGGCGGTGGCAACCGTTCCTCGACTATCTCGCGGAACGTTAGGGGGAAAATAGATAGCCAGCAGCAGCAGCTCGGGGGGGGGGGCGTAAATTGTTTTTGTTCTAGAGGGGGTGAAGGGGCGGGGGGGAGCACTATTTTGTGTTATGTTGTTAGTTCACTATTTTATTTAAACCATGTTATCTATCAGTTATCATGTTACCGTTTTTGTTGATTTGTAAGAGGGAAAAATTGTGTTTGAAAACTTAAATAAAATATATATATATATATTTTTTAACTTCCTTCCAGTAATCTTCCAGCTTTGGACAGGACCAAAACATATGAATGTGGTTTGCACCTCCCTCCGCAACGCTCACACACATCTTCTATCCCCTCAAATAGCCGGCTCTTCCTCGCCCTTGTGAGATGCGCTCTATATACCACCTTCAGCTGTATCAGCCCCAACCTCGCGCACAAGGTGGAGGCGTTCACCCTCCGGAGCATCTCACACCAGAACCCCTCCTCCATACCCTCTCCCAGCTCTTCCTCCCACTTTGTCCCATGACCTGCTTAACCCAAGGTTATGACATATATATGCTCCCATGTCTTGGCCAATATTTATTCTGCAATCTTCCAAGATCATATGGTCATTACATCTTCGCTGTTTATGTAATCTTGCTTTGTGCCAATTGGCTGCCTCATTGACTATGTTATATTTGTGACCTCGCTGGAAAGTACTTTATTGGCTGTAAAGCATTTGGGAAGCCTGAGCTGATGAAAGCGCGATATAAATCCATATATTTCATTTATTCATCAAAGAGGCAGAATATTGGTTGAAAGAATAATTAATGAATGGAGCAGAAGGTACTTATTTTTCTGCAAGCCAATGTTATTACTTGGTGATGTGAATGTAAAGGCTGCAGCCATTGCGAGAGTTAACTGGCAGTATTTCCCCCACGACACTTCAAGCTCTTCAATGTCGTAAAAAATATGGTCTTGCTGGAAAATCTGTGAGATGCGCAAAAACATCTGTGTTCTTTTTAATTGCACTTCTGTTATACTTTTGAGCTGTATTTCAATTGTTAATCTGTGTGCGTGTCATGTGTGATGTAATATGAGTGTTCGTTGAAAGTCGAAATAATCTATGCTGTGCTATTAAAAACATATTCCTATATTACAGCAGTGACTACACTTTCAAAGTACTTCAAAGTCTGTAAAGTGCTTTGGGACATCCTCAGGTCCTCAGTATAGTCCTTTTTTCCTATTTTTAGGAATGAGGACAGTAAGGAAGGAGAACAAATTTGACAAATTCTCCTAACAGACAGCCTCTGGAATATTGATACACAACATCCTAACTTGGAACTATGTTGACGTTTCTTCACAATTGCTGGGTCAAAACCCTGGACTCCCTGCCTAACAGCACTGGTGAGTTTACCTGCACCACGTGGAATGTCGCAGTTCAAAAAGCCAACTCATCACCATCTTCTCAAGGGCAATTAGGAATGGGCAATAAATGGTGACCTCGCCAATGGTGCCCACATCCTGGTGAAATAATTTTTTATAGTGTCTATTGAATTAAATTGCGGTAGGGCGGCGCAGTGGTTAGCACTGCTGTCTACGGCGCTGAGGACCCGGGCTTGATCCCGGCTCTAGGTCATTGTCCATGTGGAGTTTGCACATTCTCCCTGTGTCCGCGTGGGTTTCGCCGCCAAAACCCAACGATGTGCAGGTTAAGTGGATTTCCCATTGTGGCCTTCCCATGCCACTGGGAAATCCATGGGCGCGAGTACGCTGCCGGCGGCGCAACGAGAAACCCGCTAGTGGAGAGTCCCATTGAGTCACTTTGTATTTTTGCCTTAAATGCCTCGGATCTTGTCGCTCCTTCTCTGCAGATTCTGGTGATACTCAAAAGTTATTTATTTGTTTGATAACTCTGCTACCACCTGCCGTTCCTGCTCTGTCCAATCGGCTTCTGTTCTCTGCTGCTGCTCTTTTTCATTCCCTGGTACGTGGAGCTCCTCCGTCAGCTCTCTAATCAGGTGCTTTGGTAGCTGCAAACCTTTAGTACAATCGTCCTGTTGGAATAGGCAATGAACTGCCCCATCCCCCCACAGCTCAAAGACCTTGATTCTCTGACACATTTTGACCTATCAAACATATTGTTAATGTTCCATACATTGCTAAAGAGGCAATGCAATGTGTTTGTTCACTCCTGTCTTATTTTAGCCAGCACTTTATTTTGTGTACCGTTGCTGATCCCAAAGTATTTAAGTTATCTTTATCTCTTTTGGAACTCTGACCTTTGCTCTTATGCTCTCTTTTCTTATCTTCGGGTTATTTTTTATGGCCTTTGTTGGTTCTACCCTAGAGGATACTTTCTAGCCCTTTAACTATCAAATCTCTTGTAACTAGTATCTTTATACTCCCATTCCTGCATTGCCTTTTGCTCCATTAACACTTAATGCTATTCTGGTCAATTTTCTCTGCCAACTTGTTGCTTTTTCCCACAGGTCACAATTCTGCAGTTCTTCCTTCCCTATCTCTGTTCAGTTCTTCCTACCTTGTTGACAATAACAACACACTCCTCTTCCATGCATATTAAAATAAGCAAGGAAAGATAGAAATAACAGAGGCACTAGAATATTTTTTTAAACAATTCTTTCAAAAAGGAAATAGCGCTAGAGAACTGGTGGACAGCTCGTGTCAATACTATTTAAAAACCAAAATGGAACAAATCCAGGGAACTGTAGATCAATTCACTTATCATTGGTAGGAAAGAAACTGAAATCGTCATCCAAACGTGTAACTTTGTTGAAGTATTAGAAGAAGTAACAATAAGGAGTAGACAAGGGTAGATATAGGTGCGATATATTTGGACTTTTCAGAAAGAGTATTGCATAGAAGGTGCATGACTAAGATCAGAACATGTGGAGTCAAGAAACAGTTATCAGAGTAGATAGTAAGCTAGTTACAGAGAATAAGGGATTAAGGACAATGCCAGACCTGAAAGTTTATAAATATCAGGAAAGGTGAACAGGCTAGAACTCTTTTCTCCCCAAAACAGCAGAGTGTAACCTGATAGAAGTCTTTCAGATTCTGAACGTGTTTCACAGGATAGACATAGAAAAAATATTTTCACATGAGAGTTAAACCAAAACTAGAGGTCACAAATAGATAGTGACTAATAAATCCAAAAGGGATTTGAGCAGAATCTTTAGCCAAAAGGATGAAAAAAATGAAATTGAAAATGGATGGTGAGCATCTGGAATATGCTATATCACAAGGAGTGGTTGAGACAAGCAACAAAGATCATCTAGGGGAAGCTAGATAAACTTGACAGAGAAAGGTGTACTGACAGGCTTATATGACCAGTTGTGCTGAATGGCTTGCTTCTGAGCTACAATCTTGACGTGATTAAATGTAACTGTTCCTTTACCTTTCCTTGTACAAACTCTCCAAGATATATACTTCGCTCTCCTTTTTTGTTTGAGGTCTCTAACTAATTCCCAGCTTAACAACACTGAACTGCAATGATTCAAGACACAGACGTTTCTTCACAGTTATCATTGGCACAATCTCTCCGAGAACCAAGGTTACCACCCCATCTATGACCTTTTAGAAAGTCATCGACTGTTAAACATCCAACTGCTACTTCTCCCTTAGAGCAGGCTGTAACACAAATTGAACATGAAATTCTTGGTCCACTCCCTTGGGAGAAGTAGCTGAGGTGATTTCCCTGTTGCTTTCCTCTTTTATATTGAGCACCTTTACTAGATGAGCTGCAGTCATAAATGAAGAATCCCACAGTCTCTCCAGCCCAGTGAATTGTTTTGGAAAATCCTTTTTAAAATCAGGACCAGATCTTTGCTGGCTACTTTCTTCAATCTTTTGAATGAGGTCCAGGTCAACACAGACTTTCCAGCTCACAATAGAGAATTCTTTGGGTTGTGAAGCACATATAGCATTTGCCGTTGCTGTTTGCTCTTACGTTGGAGCATTGCTTACAATATACCTTTGACTTGCAGCTTGATTCCTCCAGATCCACGGAACTGTGGCACTTGTTTCACCAGCCACAGTTCTCCATTGGGCAGGACTGACACACTTGATCCTGTGTCTAATTTAAAAATTGTATAGTGCCCTTTGACACATAATGTCAGCATTCCAGAAGACAAATCTGGGATATTTAATCCCGCCTTGGAAGTGTCTTTGTCTTGGTATGACTCTTCTATTTCGTTGATGGCTTTTGGTGCAACGATTCGCTTGAGATCCTCTTGCATATTTAGAGGTTTTTGATCTTTTCCCCAACGTTCCCCAGAAGCAGTCTGCCCTGCTTGCAGGACACTGTTTGTGCCCGTGAGGCTTTTTGACTCAACAGCTATAGCATGGTTTGCCACCATTTTGAGTTTTAATTGCATACAGTTTTCTTTGCCCTGGAGTGTCTTTTGCAATTATCAGTTACTGAGCTGACAAGATATTTCCAGCTGGTACATGTTGGCATCCAGCAGTTTCAAAGTTAACAAAGGCAGACACATCAAACGTCAGGTATATAAAACCTTTTTGCATAGGATCCAGCAGAGGGCAGTAGAGAGGAGCTGCCGATTGGCTGTTGTGGGGGAAATTTGCATACGTCCGTGTGTTCACCCAAACTTGGAAGGTGTACCTCAGCAAGAGACTCTAGCTGTTCAAGTGAAGACAAGCATCCAGCAGAGGGCAGTAGAGAGAAGCTGCTGATTGGCTGTTGCGGGGGTAATTTGCATACATCCGTGTGCTCACCCTAACTTGAAGGTGTACCTCAGCAAGAGACCCTAGCTGTTCAAGTGAAGACACGATGTGGAGATGCTGGCGTTGGACTGGGGTGAGCACAGTACGAAGTCTTACAACACCAGGTTAAAGTCCAACAGGTTTGTTTCGATGTCACTAGCTTTCGGAGCGCTGCTCCTTCCTCAGGTGAATGAAGAGGTCTGTTCCAGAAACACATATATAGACAAATTCAAAGATGCCAAACAATGCTTGGAATGCGAGCATTAGCAGGTGATTAAATCTTTACAGATCCAGAGATGGGGTAACCCCAGGTTAAAGAGGTGTGAATTGTACCAAGCCAGGACAGTTGATAGGATTTCGCAGGCCAGATGGTGGGGGATGAATGTAATGCGACATGAATCCCAGGTCCCGGTTGAGGCCGCACTCATGTGTGCGGAACTTGGCTATAAGTTTCTGCTCGGCGATTCTGCGTTGTCGCGGGTCCTGAAGGCCGCCTTGGAGAATGCTTACCTGGAGATCAGAGGCTGAATGCCCTTGACTGCTGAAGTGTTCTCCGACTGGAAGGGAACATTCCTGCCTGGTGATTGTTGCGCGATGTCCGTTCATTCGTTGTCGCAGCGTCTGCATGGTCTCGCCAATGTACCACGCTTCGGGACATCCTTTCCTGCAGCGTATGAGGTAGACAACGTTGGCCGAGTCGCACGAGTATGTACCGCGTAACTGGTGGGTGGTGTTCTCACGTGTAATAGTGGTATCCATGTCGATGATCTGGCACGTCTTGCAGAGATTGCCATGACAGGGTTGTGTGGTGTCGTGGTCACTGTTCTGAAGACTGGGTAGTTTGCTGCAAACAATGATTCGTTTGATTCGTTCGTTCAAGTGAAGACAAGCATCCAGCAGCGGGCAGTAGAGAGGAGCTGCTGATTGGCTGTTGCGGGAATTGAATGGAAGAAAGTCAAGGCAATGTGTAGCTCTGATGGAAATGTACAGTCAAGACAATTCGAAATGCTCTGTAATGCTTATGATAAATTTTATGAATAAAGTATATTTTTTTGAATAAAAAAAAAGTTGCGGGTGTAATCCGCATATGTCCGTGTGCTCACCCTAACTTGAAGGTGTACCTCAGCAGAAGACCCTAGCTGTTCAAGTGAAGACAAGCATCCAGCAGAGGGCAGTAGAGAGGAGCTGCTGATTGGCTGTTGCAGGGGGAAATTTCCATACATCAGTGTGTTCACCCTAACATGAAGGTGGTTTGTGGAGGAGCTGTTGTTAAATGACACTTAAACCTGAAAGACTTTTTCAGTGTTTCCCTCCATACCCCCTCCTCTAACCAAAAAAAAACAACCGCTGTTAAGATCAAGAGGAAGGCTCAAGGGCAGGTAGAAGTCGAAAGAAGTTGAACCGTGACGTCACAGCCTGCAGGTAAGGGACTGGCTGGTGATGGTAAGTAGTTTTTCTTTTATTTCCCCTCAGGTGTTATCGTGCGGGGCGCAGAGGTTGCAGAGTGAGTGCTTGCTGAGAAGGGGAGTGAATAACAGGTAAGCTCTTTTTTTCTTTTTTTATCTAGAGGGGATGGCAGGGAAGGTAGTGCAATGTTCCTCCTGCAGAATGTTTGAGGTGAGGGACGCCGTCAGTGTCCCTGCTGATTTCATCTGTGGGAAGTGCACCCATCTCCAGCTCCTCAGAATCCGTGTTAGGGAACTGGAGCTAGATGAACTTCGGATCATTCGGGAGGCAGAGGTGGTCATAGATAGAAGCTTCAGGGATGCAGTTACTCCGAAGAATAAAGATAGATGGGTGACGGTGAGAGGGGCTGGGAGGAAGCAGTCAGTACAGGGATCCCCTGTGGTCGTTCCCCTTAGGAACAAGTATACCGCTTTGGATACTGTTGGGGGGGGGGACATACCAGGGGTAAGCCATGGGGTACAGGTCTCTGGCACAGAGTCTGTCCCTGTTGCTCAGAAGGGAAGGGGGGAGAGGAGTAGAGCATTAGTCATTGGAGACTCCATAGTTAGGGGGATAGATAGGAGATACTGTGGGATCGAGAGAGACTCGCGGTTGGTGTGTTGCCTCCCAGGTTCCAGGGTGCGTGATGTCTCGGATCGTGTTTTCGGGATCCTTAAGGGGGAGGGGGAGCAGCCCCAAGTCGTGGTCCACATAGGTACCAATGACATAGGTAGGAAAAGGGATAGGGATGTAAGGCAGGAATTCAGGGAGCTAGGGTGGAAACTTAGATCTAGGACAAGAAGAGTTATTATCTCTGGGTTGTTACCCGTGCCACGTGATAGCGAGATGAGGAATAAGGAGAGAGAGGAGTTGAACACGTGGCTACAGGGATGGTGCAGGTGGGAGGGTTTCAGATTTCTGGATAATTGGGGCTCATTCTGGGGTCGGTGGGACCTCTACAAATGAGATGGTCTACACCTGGACCAGAGGGTACCAATATCCTGGGGGGGAAATTTGCTAATGCTCTTCGGGAGGGTTTAAACTAGTTCAGCAGGGGCTTGGGAACCTGAATTGTAACTCCAATATACAGGAGGCTGAGAGTAGTGAGGTCATGAGTAAGGTTTCAAAGTTGCAGGAGTGTACTGGCAGGCAGGAAGGTGGTTTAAAGTATGTCTTCTTCAATGCCAGGAGCATCCGGAATAAGGTGGGTGAACTTGCGGCATGGGTTGGTACCTGGGATTTCGATGTTGTGGCCATTTCGGAGACATGGATAGAGCAGGGACAGGAATGGTTGTTGCAAGTGCCGGGGTTTAGATATTTCAGTAAGCTCAGGGAAGGTGGTAAAAGAGGGGGAAGGGTGACATTGTTAGTCAAGGACAGTATTACGGTGGCAGAAAGGACGTTTGATGAGGACTCGTCTACTGAGGTAGTATGGGCTGAGGTTAGAAACAGGAAAGGAGAGGTCACCCTGTTAGGGGTTTTCTATAGGCCTCCGAAAAGTTCCAGAGATGCAGAGGAAAGGATTGCAAAGATCATTCTGGATAGGAGCGAAAGCAACAGGGTAGTTGTTATGGGGGACTTTAACTTTCCAAATATTGACTGGAAACGCTATAGTTCGAGTACTTTAGATGGGTCTGTTTTTGTCGATTGTGGTCAGGAGGGTTTCCTGACACAGTATGTAGATAGACCAACGAGAGGCGAGGCCATATTGGATTTGGTACTGGGTAATGAACCAGGACAGGTGTTAGATTTGGAGGTAGGTGAGCACTTTGGTGATAGTGATCACAATTCGATTAAGTTTACTTTAGTGATGGAAAGGGATAGGTATATACCGCAGGGCAAGAGTTATATCTGGGGGAAAGGCAATTATGATGCGATGAGGCAAGACTTAGGATGCATCGGATGGAGACAAAAACTGCAGGGGATGGGCACAATGGAAATGTGGAGCTTGTTCAAGGAACAGCTACTGCGTGTCCTTGATAAGTATTTACCTGTCAGGCAGGGAGGAAGTGGTCGAGCAAGGGAACCGTGGTTTACTAAAGCAGTCAAAACACTTTTCAATAGGAAGAAGGAGGCTTATGTAAAGATGAGACATGAGGGTTCAGTTAGGGCGCTCGAGGGTTACAAGTTTGCTAGGAAGGACCTAAAGAGAGAGCTAAGAAGAGCCAGGAGGGGACATGAGAAGTCTTTGGCAGATAGGATCAAGGATAACCCTAAAGCTTTCTATAGATATGTCAGGAATAAAAGAATGACTAGGGTAAGAGTAGGGCCAGTCAAGGGCAGTAATGGGAAGTTGTGCTTGGAGTCCGAGGAGATAGGAGAGGTGCTAAATGAATATTTTTCGTCAGTATTCACACAGGAAAAAGACAGTGTTGTCGAGGAGAATACTGAGATTCAGGCTACTAGACTAGAAGGGCTTGAGGTTCATAAGGAGGAGGTGTTAGCAATTCTGGAAAGTGTGAAAATAGATAAGTCCCCTGGGCCGGACGGGATTTATCCTAGGATTCTCTGGGAAGCTAGGGAGGAGATTGCTGAGCCTTTGGCTTTGATCTTTAAGTCATCTTTGTCTACAGGAATAGTGCCAGAAGACTGGAGGATAGCAAATGTTGTCCCCTTGTTCAAGAAGGGGAGTAGAGACAACCTCGGTAACTATAGACCAGTGAGCCTTACTTCTGTTGTGGGCAAAATCTTGGAAAGGTTTATGAGAAATAGGATGTATAATCATCTGGAAAGGAATAATTTGATTAGAGATAGTCAACACGGTTTTGTGAAGGGTAGGTCATGCCTCACAAACCTTATTGAGTTCCTTGAGAAGATGACCAAACAGGTGGATGAGGGTAAAGCAGTTGATGTGGTGTATATGAATTTCAGTAAAGCGTTTGATAAGGTTCCCCACGGTAGGCTACTGTAGAAAATACGGAGGCATGGGATTCAGGGTGATTTAGCAGTTTGGATCAGAAACTGGCTAGCTGGAAGAAGACAAAGGGTGGTGGTTGATGGGAAATGTTCAGACTGGAGTCCAGTTACTAGTGGTGTACCACAAGGATCTGTTTTGGGGCCACAGTTGCTTGTCATTTTTCTAAATGACCTGGAGGAGGGCGTAGAAGGATGGGTGAGTAAATTTGCAGATGACAGTAAAGTCGGTGGAGTTGTGGACAGTGCGGAAGGGTGTTACAAGTTACAGAGGGACATAGATAAGCTGCAGCGCTGGGCTGAGAGGTGGCAAATGGAGTTTAATGCAGAAAAGTGTGAGGTGATTCATTTTGGAAGGAATAACAGGAAGACAGAGTACTGGGCTAATGGTAAGATTCTTGGCAGTGTGGATGAGCAGAGAGCTCTCGGTGTCCATGTACATAGATCCCTGAAAGTTGCCACCCAGGTTGAGTGGGTTGTTAAGAAGGCGTACGGTGTGTTAGCTTTTATTAGAGGGATTGAGTTTCGGAGCCATGAGGTCATGTTGCAGCTGTACAAAACTCTGGTGCGGCCGCATTTGGGGTATTGCGTGCAATTCTGGTCGCCGCATTATAGGAAGGATGTGGAAGCATTGGAAAGGGTGCAGAGGAGATTTACAAGAATGTTGCCTGGTATGGAGGGAAGATCTTATGAGGAAAGGCTGAGGGACTTGAGGCAGTTTTCGTGAGAGAGAAGAAGGTTAAGAAGTGACTTAATTGAGGCATACAAGATGTTGAGAGGATTAGATAGGGTGGACAGTGAGAGCCTTTTTCCTCGGATGGTGATGTCTAGCACGAGGGGACATAGCTTTAAATTGAGGGGAGATAGATATAGGACAGATGTCAGAGGTAGGTTTTTTACTCAGAGAGTAGTAAGGGCGTGGAATGCCCTGTCTGCAACAGTAGTGTACAGCCAACACTAAGGGCATTCAAATGGTCATTGGATAGAGATATGGACGATAAGGGAATAGTGTAGATGGGCTTTAGAGTGGTTTCACAGGTCGGCGCAACATTGAGGGCCGAAGGGCCTGTACTGCGCTGTAATGTTCTATGTTCTAGTGTAAACATTCCAAACCAGCCAACACAATGAATTGCCCTGCAGACAATGAGACTGCTCCAGCCAACTTCGGAGAGAGTCAAGCCTTTGCAGGTCTTAAACACCCATAATGGTGCTAAAGGCCTCAGCCATCTCTCCTCCATATAGCCTAATACTGTGTCTGATCTGGCCCTTCCATCTATCCAAATCGTTCTTGTCACAATATGTGGATATTGTAAGGAACATAAAGGGTTAATGTTCACAAAAATATCCCCATGTGTGCTATAACACCCCATGAGGCTGCTTAAATCCCAGTTAATGTGCAAGCTAGTCTGCATTTCTATACTGCCGTGACTGTCTCCATAGAAATAAGTACACATGCTGAAGCCAAATAGATTTTTCTTATACCTAGTGAATATATTGAAAATGTTGACATTTCTCAACACTTTAATAAAGTAAATATTGCCTTTGCTGAGGTGATTTACAGGTGAGCTGTTTTCATTTTTGTACCTGTTGACCTGATCAATTTTGGAGAAAGACTTGATTCACATTTGGAGAAACATCAGAAATGAATGTGATTCATTTATTTGAAACTTGATATGCCATCAATAAACACACGTTGAGTGATGAACGTAACTGAGGCTTTAATACACTAAACATTAGCCTCCTGCCTCTGGACCCGAACTGGGTCAGAGGCGAAGACTTGCCACCTTTATACATGAGCCCGAGGGGAGCCAGCCTGGACAAGCCCAGGCATGTACAACACAACACAATGCAATACCGTCGTTTATCACATTCACCCCCTGTTTAAAAAAAGAGTCCGGCGGGGGCGAAGTCTGTCGGGGGCCTTGACCTTCCGCCGTGATCGCCTCAGTCCCGGCTGTGGTGTGGGCACCGGTGTCGAGACCTGCACATCCTGGAGCGTGTTGTCTTCTTCACCCAGATGTTAATTCGGTGAAGGGGGGGGGGGCGATGTATGGGCGGAGGTGGTGGTGATTGTCGCCAGTGGGCCTGCGGGTGCTAGTTCATGAGGTAGGTGGGCAGGGGTGGGGGAAGACGGTGTAGGGTCGGTGGTGGTGGTGATGGTCGCTGGGGAACCTGCAGGTGCCAAATCCCAAAGGGAGACTGTGTTTTGCCGCCTGTCCTGGTGTGCCACGTAGGCATATTGTGGGTTTGCATGGAGGAGCAGGACTTTCTCGACGAGGGGGTCGGTTTTATGGCTCCTTGCATGCTTCCGGAGAAGGACGGGCCCTGGGACTGCCAGCTAGGACGGGAGCGAGACCCCGGAGGTGGATTTCCTAGGTAAGGCAAACATACGTTCATGAAGAGACTCATTGGTGGCTGTACACAGGAGCGACCGGATGGAGTGGAGCACGTCGGACAGGGCCTCCTGCCAGCGGGAGACTGGGAGACTTCTAGGCCATAGGGCCAGAAGGATGGCCTTCCAGACCGTCGCGTTCTCCCTCTCCACCTGTCCGTTTCCCCGGGGGTTATAGCTGGTCGTCCTGCTGGAGGCGATCCCCTTGCTGAGCAGGAACTGAAGCAACTCGTCACTCATAAAGGAGGAACCCCGATCACTGTGGATGTAGGCGGGGAACCTGAACAGAGTGAAAAGACTGCGCAGGGCCTTGATGATGGAGGCAGAGGTCATGTCAGAGCACGGGATGACGAAGGGGAATCTTGAGTACTCGTCAATAATGTTGAGGAAGTACACGTTACGATCAGTGAAGGGGAGGGGCCCATTGAAGGCGATGCTGAGGCGTTCAAAGGGGCGGGAGGCCTTTACCAGGTGAGCTCTGTCTGGCCGATAGAAGTGCGGTTTGCACTCTGCGCAGACCTGGCAGTCCCTGGTCACGGTCCTGACCTCCTCGATGGAGTAAGGCACGTTGCGAGCCTTGATGAAGTGAAAAAAACGGGTGACGCCTGGGTGACAGAGGTCATTGTGGAGGGCCCGGGGTCGGTCTACCTGTGCGCTGGCTCATGTACCGCGGGATAGGACATCTGGGGGCGCATTGAGCTTCCCAGGTCGATACAAGATATCATAGCTGTAGGCGGAGAGCTCGATCCTCCACCTCAGAATCGTGTCATTCTTAATCTTGCCCCGCTGTGTGTTATTGAACATGAAGGCAACCGACCGTTGGTCAGTGAGGAGAGTGAATCGCCTGCTGGCCAGGTAATGCCTCCAATGTCGCACAGCTTCTACAATGGCTTGGGCTTCCTTTTCGACGGAGGAGTGTCGAATTTCGGAGGCATGGAGGGTACGGGAGAAGAAAGCCACGGGCCTGCCCGCCTGGTTGAGTGTAACGGCCAGAGCAAAGTCCGGCGCATCGCTCTCCACCTGTAATGGGATGGACTCGACCACAGCGTGCATCGCGGCTTTGGCAATATCTGCCTTGATGCGATTGAAGGCTAGTCGGGCCTCAGTCATCAGGGGAAAAATTGTGGATTTGATCAGTGGACGGGCCTTGTCCGCATAGTTGGGGACCCACTGGGCGTAGTTCGAGAAGAACCCCAGGCATCTCTTCAGGGCCTTGGGGGAGGGAGAGTTCCAGGAGGGGGCGCATGCGGTCGGGGTCGGGCCCTAGGACTCCGTGTTCCACGACGTAGCCGAGGATGGCTAGGCGGGTTGTGCGAAAGACGCATTTTTTTCTATTTTCGGTGAGGTTCAGGAGTTTAGCTTTGAGGGGGAAGTGCTGGAGGTTCTCGTCATGGTCCTGCTGGTCATGGCCGCAGGTAATGACATTGTCTAAGTACGGGAACGTGGCCCGCAGCCCGGAGTGGTCAACCATTCGGTCCATTTCTCTTTGGAAGACCGAGACCCCATTGGTGACGCCGAAGGGGCCCCTGAGGAAGTGGTAGTGGGGACCATCTGCCTCGAAGGCAGTGTATTGGCGGTCCTCGGGGTGGATATGGAGCTGGTGGTACGCGGACTTCAGGTCAACGGTGGAGAAGACTCGATACTGCGCAATCTGATTGACCATGTCAGATATGCGGGGGAGGGGGTACGTATCAAGCTGCATGTACCGGTTGATGGTCTGGCTGTAATCGATGACCATCCGGTGCTTCTGCCCAGTCTTGACGACCACCACTTGGGCTCTCCAGGGGCTGTTACTAGCCTCAATGATCCCCTCTCGCAGGAGTCGCTGGACCTCCAACCTGATAAAGGCCCTGTCCGGGGCACTGTAGCATCTGCTTCTCGTAGCGACGGGCTTACAGTTCGAGGTGAGATTTGCGAAGAGGGAGGGTGGGGCGACCTTAAGGGTCGCGAGGCTACAGGCGGTGAGGGGGGGCAGTGGTCCGCCGAATTTTAAAGTAAGGCTCTGGAGGTGGCACTGGAAGTCGAGCCCCAGCAAGAGGGCAGCGCAGAGATGGGGAAGGACGTAGAATTTGAAGTTAGCGTACTCTACGCCTTGTACAGTAAGGAAGGCGACACAGTACCCCCGGATTTCTACTGCGTGGGATCCGGAAGACAGGGAGATTTTCTGGATCGCGGGTAGGATTGGGAGGGAGCAGCACCTTACCGTATCTGGGTGTATAAAGCTGTCTGTGCTCCCGAAGTCGAAAAGGCAGGCTGTCTCATGCCCGTTGATCTGGACGGTCATCGTAGACCTCGCGAGGTGGTGTGGCCGGGACTGGTCGAGCGTGATGGAGGTGAGCTTCCGAAGGCGGTTGGTAGGCCAGTCGGAGGTAGCGGCGGCCAGCGTACGGTCGGGTGAGCTGGGCTCCCAGGAGGCTGCGGAGTGGTCCCAAGATGGCCGCCCCCATGAGTCGCGTGTGGTGGGTGGCATCGGCGTTGGCGTCCAAGATGGCGGCCCCATGGGTCGCGGGTGGCAACGGCGATGGCATCCAAAATGGCGTCCCCCGTGGTTTGCTCATGGCGGTTGGAGGATGCGTTAAAGATGGCGGCCCCCATGGGTCGCACGTGGCGGCCAAACTTGAAGATGGCGGCGCCCACGGATGGCGGGTGGCACGGCAGCTGGGGGCGTCCCCGACAGGCATCGCTGCTGGGCCTAGACATTTTAGGGGGAGATCAGGCCTGGCAGGCTTTTGCAAAGTGGCCCTTCCTCCCACACCCGTTGCAAGTTGCGTTCCGTGCCAGGCAGCGTTGTCTGGGGTGATTACTCTGGCCACAAAAGTAGCACCTCGGGCCTCCGGTGTTGGCGGGCCGCTATGCGGCCCAGGCTTGCGTCGCACCCGGGTCGGTTGATGGCTGCGCCCACGAGGCCCACGAGGGTGCCGTGCGGTCGGAGGTGTAGGCCCCCATGTTCTGGGAGGCCACCTCCAGCGGGTTGGAGAGTTGCACTGTCTCTGGGAGGCCGAGTGTCCCCCCTTCTAGTAATCGCTGGCAGATATAGTTTGAGTTCATGCCAGCGACATAAGCATCCCTGATCAGCAGCTCCGCGTGCTGGGTAGCTGATATCGCCCGGCAATCACAGTTCCGGTAGAGTATACGCAAGGCATGCAGGAATTCTGCCAGTGATTCCCCAGGGTGTTGCCGTCTCGTGGCGAGGAGGTGCCTAGCATACACCTCGTTAACGGATTTCACGTGTTGTCTTTTCAGCAGCGTTATTGCCTCCGAGGGGGCGTCGCTGATGAGGAGAAAGACTCTTGGGCTCACCCGTGCGTGGAGGATCTTCTTCTTTTGGAGGTCTGTGAAGTCTTCGGTGAAGGATGCGAGGTACGCTTCGAAGCAGCTTAGCCAGTGCTCAAACATTTCTGTGGCGTCGGCTGCCTGTCGGTCCAGCTCCAAGCGATCGGGCTTGAGTGATGAGTTCATCTTTCGAAATTTAGTGTATTAAATTGATATGCCATCAATAAACACACGCCGAGTGATGAACGTAACTGAGGCTTTAATACACTAAACAGCTAGCCTCCTGCCTCTGGACCCGAACTGGGTCGGAGGTGGAGACTTGCCACCTTTATACATAAGCCCGAGGGGAGGAGCCACAGGCGGAGCCACAGGCGGAGCCACAGGCGGAGCCAGCCTGGACAAGCCCAGGCAGGTACAACACAACACAATGCCATAAAATGCAATACCGTCGTTTACCACAAAACTCAACCACATACACGCACGCGATCTGATGTCCTTGTTCTCTTTTATTTTCACACCCCCTGCTCCATAAATTTGTAGCAGAGAGATTATTCACCAATGGTGCACAGTATTTAGCACTGCTGCCTAACAGCGCCAGGCACCCAGGGTCATTTCCGGTCTGGGTGAGGAGATGAGTTGGGGATGTGATATTCTCTCACACTGCTTGCCAACACTCTACAGCTAGTGAACAACATTCTAACCTGCTTTACATTCGGTCTGTGAGTCACAGTAAAAGCCTCACCTTCTTGAAAATGCACAGCTGATGAATAATGCTTCTCAGCAACACACACTTGATGAAAAGCACAGATGGGAATGCCTGCGGATCAGCCCCCACGCAGCGAACTCGGCAGCAGTATTTAAACACTGGCAAGCATGCTTTGAAGGCTACCTCCGAACGGCCCCCGGCCGGATCACAGAAGACCAGAAAATGCAGGTCCTACATTCGAGGGTAAGCCCGGAAATTTACCCTCTCATAGAAGACGCAGAGGATTTCCCGACGGCGCTCGCATTGCTGAAGGGCATCTACGTTCGGCCCGTTAATCAGATCTACGTGCGCCACCAACTCGCGACGAGACGGCAAAGCCCCGGAGAATCGCTAGAAGAATTCTACGCCGCGCTGCTAATTTTGGGACGGGGCTGCAGCTGCCTGCCGGTGAACGCGATCGAACACACGGACATGCTAATTCGCGATGCATTTGTGGCAGGTATGAACTCTCCCCAAATCCACCAAAGACTTTTAGAAAGAGAGTCGCTAGGACTCTCAGAGGCACGGGCCCTTGCAGCTTCCCTAGATGTGGCCTCGCAAAACGCCCGCGCCTATGGCCCCGACCGCACGGCAGCCCCTTAGGCTCCGTGGTCCCCCCGTCGCGACAACCTCCCCCCCCCCCCCCCTCGCAAGCTTGCGCGGTTAAAGCGCCAGACCATCCCGGGGGGCCCACTGCTATTTCTGCGGACAAGCGAAACACCCCCGGCAGCGCTGCCCGGTCTGCGCAGCTATTTGTAAAAGCTGCGGCAAGAAGGGCCATTACGCGGCAGTGTGCCGGTCCCGGGGGGGGTAGCCGCAATCCCCGGAGAAGAACGAGCCCAGCACATCCCAAACGCTCCCCAGCGCCCCATGTGCGACCCGCGGGTGCCGCCATTTTGGGTCCAGGGCACCACGAGGGTGCGCCATCTTGTGACCCCCCAGCCACGTGCGATTCATGGGGGTGGCCATTTTGTCCACCCCCGACCACGTGCGATCCATGGGGCGGCCATTTTGTCCACCCCCGGCCGCGTGCGATTCATGGACGCCACCATCTTGGTTGACAACAAAGGACCCCAGCATCGACGGCTCCACGGGGTCCGAAGAAGACGCCGCAACACTACTACCACGACTGGCTTCGGTGACACTGGATCAATCGCGGCCCCGGACGCTCCAGATGACGACAACAACGGTGCTGGTCAACGGATACGAGACGCCATGCCTGATCGACTCCGGGAGCACTGAAAGTTTTATTCACCCAGACATGGTAAGACGCTGTTTTCTGACCATCCATCCAAGCACGCAAAAGATTTCCCTAGCTGCAGGATTCCACTCCGTAGAGATCAAAGGGTTCTGCATCGCGAACCTAACGGTGCAAGGGAGGGAGTTTAAGAACTACAGGCTCTACGTCCTTCCCCAACTCTGCGCGCCCACATTACTGGGATTAGATTTCCAGTGTAACCTGCAGAGCCTAACATTCCAATTCGGCGGCCCAATACCCCCACTCACTATCTGCGGCCTCGCAACCCTCAAGGTGGAACCGCCGTCCTTGTTTGCAAACCTCACCCTGGATTGCAAACCCATCGCCACTAGGAGCAGACGGTACAGCGCCCAGGACCGGATATTTATTCGGTCTGAAGTCCAGCGGTTGCTGAAGGAAGGCATAATCCAGGCCAGCAATAGTCCCTGGAGAGCCCAGGTGGTAGTAGTAAAGACCGGGGAGAAGCAAAGGATGGTCGTAGACTATAGTCAGACCATCAACAGGTACACGCAGCTAGATGCGTACCCCCTCCCCCGCAAATCCGACATGGTCAATCGGATTGCCCAGTATAAGGTCTTCTCCACCGTGGACCTCAAGTCCGCCTACCACCATAGATTTCATAGAATTTACAGTGCAGAAGGAGGCCATTCGGCCCAGCGAGTCTGCACCGGCTCTTGGAAAGAGCACCCGACCGGGGCCCACACCTCCACCCTATCCCCATAACCCCTTAACCCAGTAACCACACCCAACACTAAGCGCAATTTTGGACACTAAGGACAATTTAACATGGCCAATCCACCTAACCTGCACATCTTTGGACTGTGGGAGGAAACCGGATCACCCGGAGGAAACCCACGCACACACGGGGAGGACGTGCAGACTCCGCACAGACAGTGACCCAAGCCAGGAATCGAACCTGGGACCCTGGAGCGGTGAAGCAATTGTGCTATCCACTATGCTACCGTGCTCCCCATCCGCCCAGGTGACCGCAAGTACACCACCTTTGAGGCAGACGGGCGTCTATACCACTTCCTAAGGGTCCCATTTGGTGTCACAAACGGGGTCTCGGTCTTCCAACGGGAGATGGACCGAATGGTTGACCAGCACGGGTTGCAGGCCACGTTCCCATATCTCGACAACGTAACCATCTGCGGCCATGATCAGCAGGACCACGACGCCAACCTCCAAAAGTTCCTCCAGACCGCTAACGCCCTGAACCTCACATACAATGAGGAAAAGTGCGTTTTTAGCACAAACCGGTTGGCCATCCTGGGATACGTAGTGCACAATGGGATAATAGGCCCCGACCCCGAACGCATGCGCCCCCTTATGGAAATTCCCCTCCCCCACTGCTCCAAAGCCCTGAAGCGTTGCCTGGGTTTCTTTTCATATTACGCCCAGTGGGTCCCCCAGTATGCAGACAAGGCCCGCCCGCTAATACAGTCCACTACCTTCCCCCTGTCGACAGAGGCTCGCCAGGCCTTCAGCCGCATCAAAGCGGATATCGCAAAGGCCACGATGCGCGCCATCGACGAGTCCCTCCCCTTCCAGGTCGAGAGCGACGCATCCGACGTAGCTCTGGCGGCCACCCTTAACCAAGCGGGCAGACCCGTGGCCTTTTTCTCCCAGATCCTCCACGCCTCAGAAATCCGCCACTCCTCAGTGGAAAAGGAAGCCCAAGCCATAGTGGAAGCTGTGCGACATTGGAGGCATTACCTGGCCGGCAGGCGATTCACCCTCCTCACCGACCAACTGTCGGTAGCCTTCATGTTCGATAATGCACAGCGGGGCAAAATTAAAAATGACAAGATCTTAAGGTGGAGGATCGAGCTCTCCACCTTCAATTATGAGATTTTGTACCGTCCTGGAAAGCTGAACAAGCCATCCGATGCCCTATCCCGCGGCACATGTGCCAACGCACAAATAGACTGCCTCCAAGCCCTCCACGAGGACCTCTGCCACCCGGGGGTCACTCGATTCTACCATTTTGTAAAGTCCCGCAATGTCCCCTACTCTGTGGAGGAGGTCCGTACAGTCACCAGGAACTGCCACATCTGCGCAGAGTGCAAACCGCACTTTTTCAGGCCGGATAGAGCGCACCTGATCAAGGCTTCCCGCCCCTTTGAACGCCTCTGTTTGGATTTCAAAGGGCCCCTCCCCTCCACTGACCGCAACGCATACTTCCTGAACGTGGTGGACGAGTACTCTTGTTTCCCCTTCGCCATCCCCTGCCCCGACATGACAGCGGCCACAGTCATTAAAGCCCTTGGCACCATATTCACACTGTTCGGTTGCCCCGCGTATATCCATAGCGACAGGGGGTCCTCCTTCATGAGTGACGAGCTGCGCCAGTTCCTGCTCAGCAAGGGCATAGCCTCGAGCAGGACGACCAGCTACAACCCCCAGGGGAACGGGCAAGTAGGGAGGGAGAACGGCACAGTTTGGAAGACCATCCTACTGGCCCTACGGTCCAGGGATCTCCCAGTTTCCCGGTGGCAGGAGGTCCTCCCAGACGCTCTCCACTCCATCCGGTCGCTGCTGTGTACCACCACTAACCAAACGCCTCATGAGCGTCTCCTTGTCTTCCCCAGGAAGTCCTCCTCCAGAATGTCGCTGCCAACCTGGCTGGCGGCCCCAGGACCCATCTTGCTCCGGAAACATGTGCGGGTGCACAAATCGGACCCGTTGGTCGAGCGGGTTCACCTTCTCCACGCGAACCCGCAGTACGCCTACGTGGCGTACCCTGACGGCCGACAGGACACGGTCTCCCTGCGGGACCTGGCGCCCGCCGGCAACACACACCCCCCCCGACACCGATCATCCCCTCCCTGCCACCGGCGCACTCTGCGACCGCCCCCTTCCCGGGGAGATCGGTCCTCCTCCCGTGCCCGCCCAGGAGTAAAACAGGAACAAACACCGAAACGCTCCCGGAGATGACAACGCCTGAACAAGCACCTGCACCACCACCACCGGGGCTGAGGCGATCGACGAGGAAGTCCAGACCGCCCGCTCGACTCGTGGAATCCGCATGACACCAAGAATGTTGTAAAAAAAATAAAAAAAATTTTTTGCTAATATTGTAAATAGTTTCACATACTTGTACATAGCCCAGTGTAGGGCTAAAACTGTTGTAACATGTCCAAACTTTTCCTTCCAGGGTCATCCTTGTAAACCCCTACCACCATGCGAACCACCACCCCGCCGGGTTCCTTTTTAACAAGGGGTGAATGTGGTGGTATGTATTAGGGGTCATGTGGGACTGTGAAGCCGTGATGCTATTGGCTGACAGATCCCGGGTCCTGGTTGGCTGCCGACTCCTGGCTCCGCCCTGAAGGCGGAGAATAAGAACCCGAGCTTCTCCCCGCAGCTTCATTCAGTTGCTGAGCTGCTGGGGACAAGTCTCGCTTAATAAAGCCTGAATCGACTTCATCACTTCTCGTCTCTCTCGTAAGTCATTGTGCGCTACACCTTTAAGAGAACGGGAGGAAATATTTTTCTGATAAGACAACTCCACCTATCAGGAAATACGATGGCCGTGCTTTGAAATCAACACTAACCTGATATCAAGACAACTGGTGGAAAAAGCACAACTCAAGATCCAGTCTGAACTGCGACTAATAACATTCTTCAAGATCCAGCTGAAAGTGCCACATTCCTGAAGAAATTTAACAACTCAATTTGTTAGGCGCTAAACCAATGTTTTCTATAATTTCAAAGAAATAAGAATGTTTATTTAGCCAATTAACACTTTTAAAAATAAGTGTGAAGCTGAATACGAATTTGTCTTCCAAAGAGCTCAAACTAAAGAGTGGCTCGGTGTAGATCTGACCAGTGGAGTGTTGCCCAGTCGATTTCAGCACTGCTGAAATTGCATGTTACTTGCCTAACAAGTGCAAATGTCGAAGTGCATACACGCTTTGGTCAAGAGAATGAACATCTATGCATGAATTCCCAGAACAACAAGAAATGATCCAGATAAGTGAAATACAACTAGATGGCAACAAACCAAAGAAAACAAGTTTAGAGATCCAAATCTTGCACAACAATCCGCGATCCTGAGAAGCTGTTGCCAATTGCCTTTGTACATGTGCATTAGCCCTAGAGGGGGTGTACTGACCAGTGGGACATGCAGTCTTAAACTCAAGAGTCACAAATTGCCCGACCAGTGTTTGTCAAATTTGGATTTTTTGTGATTCAAATTCAAAAACAAATTAAATTCAAAACAAATAAAATAAGCTGTTGTGAAGCGTGTGATCCCAATATTCATGTTTCATAGAATCCTTACAGTGTAGAAGGAGGCCATTCAGACCATAGAGTCTGCACCAGCCCTCTGAAAGAGCACCCCACCTAGGCCCACTCCCCCGCCCTATCCTCATAACCCCATCTAACCTGCACATCCCTGGACACTAAGGGGCGATATTAACATGGCCAATCCACCTAAACACAGAGTTTGTGCATGTGAAAATTAATCTTTTTTGTGTCTTTGTTGGTAAAATAGTTAGCTGAGAAACCAAATGTCCTTTATACACTGAGAATTACTTTCTTGGTTACTGAATGGTGGTCATACCTTTGCTAAGTAAATTTACACATGTTGACGTGGAAATAGCTGGAAATAAGATCAAATCCTTTTCAAACCAACTTTGGACATTTAAATTGGACAATCTGAACACATGCATCTGCTGTGGGACCAAAGATTACATGGAAAATAGTTCCATATGGCTAGCAGTCAGTTAATCAGATAATCCCAGTCTGCCTGCACCAGCTAGTGAAGTTATTGTTAAGAGCAATTCAGCAGGTTGATGTGTTATATTTCTCCAGGAAATGGAATTTTCAGATGTATCTGGGTCTTGAACGATGCCAAACATGTTACACCTGAACCATTCTCTCTGTTGCCAGCCCAAATTGTAGTCAATCTTCCTTTGCCTAGTTAAAAAATGGTTCTAAGCTGCCCTCTGGTGGGGGCTAAGTCACAAGAAATAATTTATCAAATGTAAACAGTTTAGACTTTGGAACTTTTGAATAGACTTTGGAACTTTTGAACCTGCATTTGGCTCACGGGGATACCCTGATTGATCTTGGCATGGGACTCGTTGGATAGGAACTTCCCCACTAGTAGGTGAAGGCTCTCCATCTCGGGCTCATAAGCATAGAGTATAAAGGCTGGCCGGGACAGGGGCCGGCATGTTGGTTGTAAATGGTTCACTGCCTTGGGCAGACTTTATGTGACCTTGATTAAAACCTACCATCACTTTACCACGTGGCTTCCCGGGTCTTAAAAATGACGACGAGGTAAAAGAAAATCTGCACTCCAATTCTGGACATCCCAACATCTCCAGAAGATTGCTGTACAGGAACTAACTTTTAAACATGCCCCTTTTCGGGAAACTGGAGCCCTGGAAGAATGGGCTCAGTGCGCAGAGCGGATGAGGTGCTTTTTCCAGGCCTCGCCATGTGTGAGCGTCCCCCCGAGTGGGCCGGAGGCCAGCCCAGCAAGGGGCTGACAGGAATCTTGTCTAAATGTCGGCCCGGACAGAGCCCGGCATGTTGGTTGTCTCAACGGGACTGAACTGTGTGAATAGTTCGCTGCCATAAACAGACTTAATGTCACCTTGATTCGAAGCCAAGTTCACCTTACCGCTTGGCTTCCTGGGCCTTTAGTGTAGAGAAGAAGATCAAAACTCATGGTGTGGTAATTCTTGTCTTCCCCGTGCCCCTTGCGGAGAACGAGCTCCCCGCTAGGGGCGGTGTATCTCAATTACCAGGAAGGCACATTGTGATAAACCACTGTATTGTATTGTACTGTTACATGCCTGGGCTTGTCCCGAATCACTGTAGTATATAATCTGTGTACTGTGGTAAACTCCCACTGTGTTATATGTAATGTGGTAAACTACTGCCTGCTGGCTCTGCCTCCCCTGGGCTCGGTATAATGGTGGCTAGTCTCCGCCGCTGCCTCAGTTCGGGATCCGAGGTCAGGAGGCTTTTTGTTTAGTTTATTAAAGCCTCAGTTACATTCACCACTCGTCGTGTGTTCATTGATGGCATATCACACATTTCAGCTCAAACATCCCTATATATCCCTCAATATCACAACCAATCTTGACTCACTGGTAGCACTCTCACCAAGTCAGAGGGTGTGCTCTTTAATTAGAATCCCACTTCAGACACTTGACCACATCATCTGGGCTGATACTCTGGTCCAGCACTGAGGGTGTGCGACACTGTTGGATATGTCATATTTCAGCTGAGACATAATGCTGGTGTTCGCCCTTTAGGCAGACATGAAATATCCTGGGGCACTATTCAAAGAGAAGAGGCATTCTTCAAGTAGCTGGGCTAATATTTATCCCTTGATCATTTCCACGAATTGAAGATGATCTGGTCATTTATCTCATTGTTGTTTGTGGGCCATCGCTACGCACTGGTTGGTTCCATGTTATCCTGCATTAAAGCACCAACTGCACTTCAAAAGTACTTCAGTGACTGTAAAGCGCTTTGGGAGATCCAGAGATCATGAAAAGTGAGAGAAATACCAGTTCTTACTTAAATAATTACAAAATGACAAAGTTCATTCCACATGGTGATCACCCTTTGTGTGACAAAGAGCTTCCTGATATCAGTTAAATTCATTACCTTGACCCCACATTGCCTGGTGTTGCAGTTGTGATTTACTTCAAAGTACTGGATTTAACTTGTCCATACTTTTCGCTACCTTTTACACAATTGTGGATCATTCTTATTCAGGCCTGAGGGAACCAATTTTTAAAATTACTTTAATGGCCAAAACTGGAAAATAAACATGAAGGGCAGTACAATCAGAGGATTGTACAATTTTAGTATGATACCCATTGACTTGCATTACACTTTCTCAATGGTTTCAACGTAAAGTCTGAACAAATCCCTTTTCTCAATAGTTTAAATTTGCAGCTTTAATGAATTAAAATGAAGCTTAATAATGTTGGTATACATTAATTATAATGTTGGTATACATTAAGGGCAGCACGTTAGCACAGTGGATAGCACAGTTGCTTCACAGCTCCAGGGTCCCAGATTCGATTCCCGGCTTGGGTCACTGTCTGTGCGGAGCCTGCACGTTCTCCCCGTGTTGCGTGGATTTCCTCCGGGTGCTCCGGTTTCCTCTCACAGTCCAAAGATGTGCAGGTTAGGTGGATTGACTAAGCTAAAATTGTCCCTAGTGTCCAAAAAATTATAGGTGGAGTTACGGGGATGTGGTAGAGCTATGGGCTTAGGTAGGGTGCTCTTTTCAAGCGATGGGCCGAATGGCCTCCTTCTGCACTGTAAATTCTATGATTCCATGAGTGGACTATAAAACTTTTAGTCACAGTGGATAAAGATTCATAAATTCAGAAATGTCTCTTTGGCCTCTTGAACGGTTTGGACAAACTTTAATTTATATAACTGTAATATTGCGCACGAGACTTATGGTGTGGGAATTCTTGTCTTCCCCGTGCCCCTTGCGGAGAATGAGCTCCCCGCTAGGTGTGTATCTCAATTACCAGTAAGGCACTGACCAAGCAGAAGCTCAGTAGCTGTCTACCGGGAAGTGTATATATATCATTTGTAAATAAAACTTTGTTTTTTTTTTAACTCGGTGTGGACTCCACGTGTCCTTAATAAACTGGCGACAAGAAGTAAACTGGTTTGCTGGTGACACTGCGACCTACTCAGCTGAGCCACCTCCTGATTTTCTGGACCTAGGTTTGGATTTCTTTGATTCACCATGCTTCTATTTGGGCGGTTAGGTGCATTTGACACCAGTGTTGAAGACTGGAACCAATACGCTGAACAAATGCATTATTTCTTCTGGACCAACAATATCACGACGAATGAGCGCCAGACAGTCACACTGTTAACGGCCTGTGGACCGCATACGTTCGCGGTGATCTGGAATCTCCCCCGCCAATGTCGTCTATGCAAACACTCGACCAGCACGTGACTCTTGTGGTGCAGAACTTTAACCCAATCCAGTCGATAATTGTTCAAAAATATCTGTTTAATACGCCTGAGAAACCACTGGTGAGTCCGTCACTGGGTTTGTGTCTCGGCTATGGAAGATCTCTGAGTTTTGTGAGTATCAAACTGTTTTGTCCGATGCGTTCACCCTCCTCAAAGCCTCCTCCCAGCTTCCACCTCCCTCTCCAACTCTTCCTCCCACTTACGCTTCACCCCTATCCGTGCTCCCTCCCAATCCATTAACTCCTTATAAATTTCTGACACTTTACCCTCACCTACCCCCGTTTTTGACACCACCTTGTCCTGTAGCCCCTGGGAAGGCAGGTGGGGAAAGATCGGTATATGCTCCCTGACAAAATCCCTCATCTGTAAATACCGGAACCCATTCCCGGCGGGCAACTCAAATTCCTCCACCAATTCCTCCAAGTTTGAGAAGCTGCCCCAATGAATAGATCACAAACCGCTCAATCCCCGCCCCTTGCCACTCCCAAAACCTCCCGTCCAGCCTCTCTGGAGCAAACTTATGATTCCCGCAAATTAGTGCCCAAACCGAGGCCCCCTCCAGCTCTAATGGCTGCCACCATTGTCCCCACACCCTCAGGGCCGCCATCATTACCGGGCATGTGGAGTATCTGGCTGTCAAGAATGGCAGAGGCGCCCAAACTCAAATCTTTACAAGAGGCTGCCTCCATCTGCTGCCATACCGACCCCTCCCTCACTACCCACTTCATAACCATGGCTATATTCGCCACCCAGTAGTAATGCATCAAATTTGGAAGAGCAAACCAGTACCCCCTCGACCCCGCTCCAGCAGCACCTCTTTACCTGTAGGGCTTTACCTGCCCAAACAAATCCCGATATCTGTGCCTCCTGCCCAAACAAATCCCGATATCTGTGCATTCACCCTCCTAGAAAAAGGCTTTGGAATGAAGATCGGGAGATTCTGGAACACAAATAAGAACCTCGGGAGAACCTTCATCTTCACCGATTGCACCCCACCCGCCAGCGGGAGCACATCCCACCTCCTAAAATCCCCCTTCATTTGTTCCACCAACCGAGCCAGATTCACCTTGTGCAGCTGTTCCCACCCTCGCATCACCTGAATGCCCAAATACCGAAAGCTTGCCCCCACAACTCTAAATGGCAACGCCCCCGACCTCCTCTCCTGCCTCCTCGCTTGTATCGGGAAAACCTCACTCTTCCCCATATTCAATTTGTATCCGAGAACCGATCAAATTCTTCCAAAATGCCCATAATCCCCCCAATAACTTCCAATGGTTTGATGGTAACCATTGCTGATAAACACACTGGGCTAAATCACTGGTTTTTAAAGCAGACCCAGGCAGGCCAGCAGCACGGTTCAATTCCCGTACCAGCCTCCCCGAACAGGCGTCGGAATGTGGCGACTAGGGGCTTTTCACAGTAACTTCATTGAAGCCTACTTGTGACAATAAGTGATTTTCATTTTCATTTCATTTCATATAAAAAGCAGTAATTTGTTCGCGTATGGCAAGACCCTATGCTGCACCCCCACCCACTATCCCTTACCACCCCCACCCACCATCCCTTGCCAATCCCTTGACACTCTAAGCGCAATTGCCAATGATTCTATCGCCAAGGCAAAGAGTAATGGGGAGAGTGGGCATCCCTGCCTCGTTCCCCCGGTGCAACCTGAATTACTCCGAGTTCACCCGGTTCGTTCCACACTCGCTGTCGGCGCCCTGCTTGCCCAAACCCAAACCTCTCCCGCACCTCCCACAAATAGTCCCACTCCACCTTGTCGAAGGTCTTCTCTGCATCCATGGCGACGTGCGGTGAGGTCCTGTACAAGAATAAAAACCTTGCCAGTCTTGTGTTCATTGAGCCAAACAGCTGTTTTTGGGCCCCCGTTTAACTGTCTGCACGGCCCTCTCTCCCAAACCATGCGTGTCGGATGGTATGGGGTGGTGCGGACATGGCGAATCCTGCTACTTTTCGCAAAAGCGGCAATTTCTTTGCTTATGAAAGAGGCACCATTAATTGTCACGCGTACCTCAGGGATTCTGTGGGTGGAAAAAGAGATGCATAATGGCTCGATGGTTGCCTGGGAAGCGATCAACGCCATTTTGTCGAGCTGCAGCCATTTTAAGTGGCCATCCACTAGGATGAGAAATATCAAACCCAAGAAGGGACTGGTGAAATTGGCATGTACGAGAGCGCAAAGTCCCAAGGGTGTAGGTGTGCCACCGCAAGGAACGTCTGGTGCTCATGATAAATGGAGCACCCCTGGGCCATTGTCTCGATATCCATGTCCAAACCCAGCCACCAGACGTAGCTCCTCACAAGCATCTTCATTTTAGACACTCGGGATGTCCGTTGTGAAGGTACTTCAATACAATTGCCTGGCCCTTCGCTGGGACAACAACCCTGGTGCTCCACAGGAGGATGACGTCCTCCATTGTCAGCTCGGACAATTTGGAGGTTAAAGCCTATAACTCCCCTGGCAGCAGTCACTGCTGCCCACCGTATAGCACAAGATGTCACACCTTGGCAAGTACAAGGTTGGTTTGCATCCAGTCATGAACACACGAGGCGGGGCAACACTGCTGCCTCACGGCACCGAGGTCCCAGGTTCGATCCCGGCTCTGGGTCACTGTCAGTATGGAGTTTGCACATTCTCCCTGTGATTGCGTGGGTTTTGCCCCCACAATCAAAAGATGTGCAGGGTAGGTGGATTGGCCACGCTAAATTGCCCCTTAATTGGAAAAAACGAATTGGGTACACTAAATTTATTTTAAAAACATGAACACACGAGGCAATGACAGGCAAGGAGTCCATGATATTCAGGAGAGCAATCACTTTTGTCCGCCGTAGGGGGGTTCGCGGATTCAGTCTGCAGGGGAAGTCTGCTCAACACATCTGCATGCGCAATCTGGATCTCTGGACGGTGCTCGAAAGAGTATTCATATGCAGCCAATAACAAAGCCTTGAGCTGGATCCTCACAGATGCTATTGGCGGGTTTGCCTTGTCTTCACAGAAGAGGCCTCGCAATGGCTTGTGATCTGTGAAGATGAAAAAATGGCAGCCATAAACGTCTTGATGAAACCGCTTTACACCAAGTACCACGGCCAGATCTTCTTTTTTGATCTGGGCATATTTCCTCTTGGCCGCAGCCAGCATCCGGGAGGCAAAAGCAATCGGACGGTCACGGCTGTCACTCATCCAATGGGACAGAATTATCACAATGCCATAAGGCAAAGTATGGCATGTGGCATACAGTGACTTTGAAGAGTCAAAATGTGTCAAACCCCTGAAGAGGACAAAGGCCGCTTTACCTTTTTAAATGCCGCATCCTGGGCCTGACCCCAAGCCCAAGGCTGGTGCTTCTTCAAGAGCAAGAGGAAGGGGGTGAGGATGGTAGCCAAATTTTAAATAAAATTGCCCAATGTTATTAACTTATCCAAGAAGATGGCAAAGTTCTGGAGCGGCTTGCAGAGCGGGGGGGTTCATTTCGATCGGCCCTATGTTATTGACGACCAGATATAGGCCGCCTCGGTCCATCCGATATCCCAAATACTCCACATCTTTGGCGTGAACCATGCACTTCACGCAGCGCAGGCGGACCCTATATTTGAAAATGTTTCAACACCGCCTGAAGATTCTGCAAATGTTCTTGTTCCATGGCCCCTGTGAGTAACAGGTCGTCTAAGTAAACCGTAATGAGTGCAAACCATGCAGGATGTTCTCCATGACATGCTGAAAGACTGCACACGCTGAGGTTACTCAAACCGGAGTCGCGTCTACTCATAGAGGCGCTTGTGCGCATGAAGTGTGATGTACTTCCGGGAGCATTTATCGAGTTCCAGCTGTCCATGTCCAATTTTGTGAATGTACAGCCGCCTGCCAATGGTGAATAGAAATGGTAAGGTACCGAGGTAGTCCCTGCCTGCTGGCTCCACCCAGTAGGCGGAGTATAAATATGTGTGCTCCCCGTACAGCAGCCATTTCGCCAGCTGCTGTAGGAGGCCACACATCATAGTGTAATAAAGCCTCAGTTGTATTCAACTCTCGCCTTTGCGCAATTGATCGTGCATCAATTTATTACACTAACGTTTTCAGAAGATGGACCTCCGCATCAAGCCGGATCGCATGCAGCTGGATCCGCAATCAAGCAACGCCAAAAAGGACTTTGAACATTGGCTAGCTTGTTTCGAAACTTACATCAGGTCTGCACCAGAGCCAATTCCTGAAGCTCAGAAGATCCAGATCCTCTACTCGCGTCTGAGCTCCAACGTTTTTCCGCTTATCCAGGACGCGCCGACCTATGATGAAGCCACGGCGCTATTGAAAGAGAACTATGCCCAGCGGACGAACACGCTCTTCGCCAGACACATACTCTCTACTCATAGTCAGCTCCCTGGAGAGTCCGTAGAAGATTTCTGGCGCGCTTTAATTCCCCTGGTCGAGACTGCGACTGTCAGGCCGTCACGGCCACGGAACATTCGAACCTCCTCATGTGGGGCGGTTTCGACACAGGGAAAGGGTCAGACCACATCCTCCAGCGACTTTTAGAGGGGGCCACGCTCGACCTCGCGGAAACCAAAAAGCGCTATCAATTACAATCGCCTCGCGCAATATCCAGGCCTACAACCCAGGCTGCGAGGCCCACTCCTCCTACGCATCGTGGACTCCGCAGACGGCCGCCCCACCGGGGACCCCACTCAGCCAACCCTTCACCTGTGCCATGTGCCAGCCAGCCAACCCCGGGGCCCCCAGATGTTACTTCTGTGGGCAGCAAAAACACCCCTGCCAACGCTGCCTGGCCCGCAGCGCCCTTTGCAAGGCCTGCGGCAAGAAGGGCACTTCTCCACGGTGTGCCAGGCCCGCTCAGTCGCCGCGATCGCCCCAACCCCCCCTGCGTACGGCAGTGGGCGGCGCCATCTTCCCCTCCCCGGACCACGCGCGGCCAGTGGGCGCCGCCATCTTCCCCGCCTCGGACCACGTGCGGCCCATGGGCGCCGGCATCTTTTTCAACCCCCGCCACGTGCGGCCTGTGGGCGCCGCCATCTTTTCCATCTCAGGATCTTCAGTCGCCGCCATCTTGTCTCCCCCACGGCACATGGGTGCCACCACCATACCAGGACCCGTGCCCCCCGGGCACCCCATCGTCCAACACCAGCGACGACCAGCCGCGACTCATCTCGGTCACAATTGACCAGTCTCGCCCACACAATCTAGCCACCGCCTTGACAAGCGTGAAGATCGATGGGCACAAGATCTCCTGTCTGCTGGACTCCGGGAGCACCGAAAGCTTCATCCATCCCGATAAGGTATCCCTCGTGGTACACCCCGCCAATCAGAGAATCTCCCTTGCCTCTGGGTCCCACTCCATGGCGATCCGGGGGTACTGTATAGCCACGCTCACGATCCAGGGTGTAGAATTCAGCGGCTACCGCCTCTACGTCTCCCCAACCTCTGAGCTGCCCTGCTACTCGGCCTGGACTTCCAGTGTAACCTCCAGAGCCGAACATTGAAATTCGGCGGGCCCCTACCACCTCTTACTGTGTGCGGCCTCGCGACCCTAAAGGTCGACCCATCTTCCCTATTCGCAAACCTAACCCCGGATTGCAAACCCGTCGCCACCAGGAGCAGACGTACAGCACCCAGGACAGGACCTTCATCAGGTCGGAGGTCTAGCGGGTGCTTCGGGAAGGCATCATCGAGGCCAGCAACAGCCCCTGGAGAGTCCAAGTGGTGGTGAAAACTGGGGAGAAGCACAGATTGGTCGTGGACTACAGGCAGACCATCAATCGGTACACGCAGCTCGACGTGTACCCCCTCCCACGCATATCTGATGTGGTCAATCAGATTGCACAGTACTGGGTCTTCTCAACTGTAGACCTAAAATCCGCCTACCACCAGCTCCCCATCCGTAAGGCAGACCGCCTATACACTGCCTTCGAGGCAAATGGCCGCCTCTACCATTTTCTTAGGGTTCCCTTCGGCGTCACCAACGGGGTCTCGGTCTTCCAAACGGAAATGGACCGAATGGTCGATCGGTACGGGCTGCGGGCCACTTTCCCGTACCTAGACAATGTCACCATCTGCAGCCACGATCAACAGGACCATGATGCCAACCTTGCCAAATTTCTCCACACCGCCACTCTCCTAAACCTCACCTGTGACAAGGAGAAGTGCGTATTCAGCAAGAACCGCTTAGCCAGCCTCAGCTATGTGGTCCAGAACTGAGTTCTGGCGCCCGACCCCGACCGCATGCGCCCCCTCATGGAACTCCCCCTTCCCCACTGCCCCAAGGCCCTCAAACGTTGCCTGGGGTTCTTTTCTTACTATGCCCAGTGGGTCCCAAACTATGCGGACAAGGCCCGCCCACTCATCCAGTCCACTCTTTTCCCCCTGACGGCCGAGGCTCAACAGCCCTTCAACCGTATTAGGGCCGACATCGCCAAGGCCGTGATGCACGCAGTCGATGAGACGTTACCCTTTCAAGTGGAGAGCGATGCATCAGACGTCGCTCTAGCCGCCACCCTCAATCAGGCAGGCAGGCCCGTGGCATTCTTTTCACGAACCCTTCATGTCTCCGAAATTCAACACTCCTCCGTCGAAAAAGAGGCCCAGGCTATCGTTGAAGCTGTGCAGCATTGCAGGCATTACCTGGTCGGAGGAGATTCACTCTCCTCACTGACCAACGGTCGGTAGCTTTCATGTTTAACAACACGCAGCGGGGCAAGATCAAAAACGATAAAATCTTGTGGTGGAGGATCGAGCTGTCCACCTACAACTACGAGATTTTGTATCGCCCACGTAAACTCAATGAGCCCCCTGATGCCCTATCCCAAGGTACATGTGCCAGTGCGCAGGTGGACGTCTAGACTCCGAGCCCTGCACGACAAACTTTGTCACCCGGGAGTCACACGGTTGTACCACTTCATCAAGGCCCGTAATCTGCCCTACTCCGTCGAGGAAGTACGGGCAATCACCAGAGACTGCCAGGTCTGTGCGGAGTGCAAACCGCACTTCTACCAGCCGGACCGCGCACGCCTGGTGAAGGCCTCCCGCCCCTTTGAACGCCTCAGCGTGGATTTCAAAGGGCCCCACCCCTCCACCGACCGTAACACGTATTTCCTCAGTGTGGTCGATGAGTACTCCAGATTCCCCTTTGCCATCCAATGCCCCGACATGACGTCTGCCACCATCATCAAAGCCTCAACACCATCTTCGCTTTGTTCGGCTTCCCCGCCTACATCCACAGCGACAGGGGATCCTCATTCATGAGTGATGAGCTGCGTCAGTTCCTGCTCAGCAGGACGACCCCGGGGAAACGGGCAGGTGGAGAGGGAGAATGGGACAGTCTGGAGGGCCATCTAGCTGGCCCTACAGTCCAGAAATCTCCCGGCCTCCCGCTGGCAGGAGCTCCTCCCCGATGCAACGCACTCCATTCGGTCGCTCCTATGCACTGCGACTAACGACACACCCCATGAACGTCTCTTTGCCTTCCCCGGGAAGTCCACATCCGGAGTGTCGCTCCCGACTTGGCTCGCAGCTCCACAACTCCACAAGGCGGACCCGTTGGTTGAAAGGGTGCAGTTACTCCACACTAACCCCCAGTATGCCTACGTAGCATACCCCGCTAGGATACTGTCTCCCTCAGGGACCTGGCACCAGCAGGTTCCCCACACACACAACCCTCCGGCCTGGCGCCACCCTCCCTCCCCCGGCGCACCCAGCAGCAACCCCCCCCGAGACCATCAGTCCTCCCCCTGCCCACGCCCGAGGATGAGGAGGATTCCGGCACGCTCCCGGAGTCACCGAGGACCACACCGACACCGGAATCACCGACACCTGAATCGCCGCCACCACTGCGTCGCTCCCAAAGTCAGATCAAGGCCCGAACCGGCTAAACCTGTAATTGGTTTGGGACTGTTAAAGCACCATGTACTGGACTCAAAAAAAAATTTTGCCCCTGTATATTAAAACTTGTTCTGTATATAGTTCTCCACCACCTGATGCATGATCAATTGCACAAAGACGAGAGTTGAATACAACTGAGGCTTTATTACACTAAGATGTGTGGCCTCCTACAGCAGCTGGCGAAATGGCTGCTGTATGGGGAGCACCCATATTTATACTCCGCCTACTGGGTGGAGCCAGCAGGCAGGGACTACCCCCGTACCTGTAGTACAGGGCCTTACCACACATATCCTAATGTATACAACAGTGGTGATTACCACATTTGCCCCCTGTTAAAATTGAGTCCGGCGGGTGTGGCGGAGAATTATATACAGAACAAGTTTTAATATACAAAGGCAAAACATTTTTTGGAGTCCAGTACATGGTGCTTTAACAGTCCCGAACCAGTTACAAGTTTAGCTGGTCCGGGGCCTTGACCTGACTTTGGGAGCGACGCAGTGGTGGCGGCGATTCCGGTGTCAGTGTGGTCCTCGGTGACTCCGGGAAGACCGAGACCCCGTTGGTGACGTCGAAGGGAACCCTAAGAAAATGGTAGAGGCGGCCATCTGCCTCGAAGGCAGTGTATGGGCGGTCCGCCTTATGGATGGGGAGCTGGTGGTAGGCGGATTTTACGTCTACAGTTGAGAAGACCCGGTACTGTGCAATCTGATTGATCATATCAGATATGCGTGGGAGGGGGTACACGTTGAGCTGCGTGTACCGATTGATGGTCCACGACCATTCGGTGTTTCTCCCCAGTTTTCACCACTATCACTTGGGCTCTCCAGGGGCTGTTGATGGCATCGATGATGCCTTCCCGAAGCAGCCGCTGGACAAAGACGAGAGCTGAATACAACTGAAGCTTTATTACACTAAGGTGTGTGGCCTCCTACAGCAGCTGGCGAAATGGCTGCTGTATGGGGAGCACACATATTTATACTCCGCCGACTGGGCGAAGCCAGCAGGCAGGGATTACTCCTGTACCTGTAGTACAGGGCCTTACCACACATCTCCTAATATATACAACAGTGGTGATTACCACACCATGCACTTCACGCAGCGCAGGCGGACCCTATATTTGAAAATGTTTCAACACCACCTGAAGATTCTGCAAATGTTCTTGTTCCATGGCCCCTGTGATTTACAGGTCATCTAAGTAAACCGTAATGTGTGGCAAACCATGCAGGATGTTCTCCATGACACGCTGAAAGACTGCACATGCTGAGGTTACTCAAACAGGAGTCGGGTGTACTCAGAGTCGCTTGTGCGCATGAAGTGTGATGTACTTCCGGGAGCATTTATCGAGTTCCAGCTGTCCATGTCCAATTTTGTGAATGTACAGCCGCCTGCCAATGTTGAATAAAAATCCTTCATGTGTGGCAAAGGGTAATTGTCCAATCTCGAATCCATGTTCACTGTCAATTAATAGTCTCCGCAGAGGCAGACTGTCTTATCCGGCACCGTCCAATCAGTGAAGCGCACAGGCCAAATGATGCCCAAACTTTCTAAACACCAAAGTTCGGTCCCAACCTTCTCCACTATAGCCTAAGGAACCAGGTGAGAATGAAAATATCGGGGCTGGGCTTCCAGGTCCACCTGGATTTTAGCCCTTTACTGGTACTCAAACCAGGCTGGAAAACCTCCGGGAATTTGCTCAGTACCATACACAGACTGGCAGATCCAATTTGGAGGATATGCTGTCAATCCAACTGCAGCTGGTGCAGCCAATCACAGCCCAACAGGCTCAGGCCATTTCCTTGTACAACAATGAAGGAAGACACACAGATTGGTGCCCATAAACCACTGGAGTGAGGGTGCACCCCACGATATTTAGTTGTTCCCCTTTATAAGTGACCAAATGAGGTGCCATGTCAGACAAAGTATGCACTCTTTGATAAGATCAAAAGTGTTCTGTGGCACTGGGTTCCCATATTCAGCTCCATTTGGAGCACATGATCATTCATTTGTATCTGCAATCCAAAGAATGTCTCCAAATCACTTGATGATTTCAAAGTAATACCTGTTTCTGTAGCGAATTTAAACCTGCTGTCTTTATTGAAAAAGGGTTTAACTTATGGATGTTGTTTGGGAAGTTATTAAGGGTTATCTACAGAGTACTGTATCTTTTGGGGCACGGTCAGGGTTGGTAGTTGATAAACTGTTTACTACCTGTTTATAAAATGTAAACTGGATTCATAGAATAAACATTGTTTCTGTTTAAAAATACTTTTAGTTCTCTGTTACATCACACCTGTAAAGTGTGCCCTTGTGCTCCCCATAACCAAAATTGATTAAAAGTTGTGGGTCAGGTAACTCCATGATATACTTTGGTGTTCTGTAAACCCTGGCCCATAATAAATGGTATGACACTCTGGCGCTCATTCACCATGATATTGTTGGCCCAGAAGAAATAATGCATCTGTTCAGCGTATTGGTTCCAGTCTTCAACACCAGTGTCAAATGCATCAAACCACCTAAAAAGAAGCATGGTGAATTAAAGAAATCCAAAAAAATTCGGGGAGGTGGCACAGCTGAGTAGGTTGCAGCATCGACAGCAAACCAGTTTACCTCTCGTCACCAGCTAAAAGGGACACAGGGAGCCAACACCGAGTAAAATAAGAACAAAGTTTTATTCACACAAACTGGTAGATCCATACCGGGTTCCTCTCTCTCTGTCAGTGCCTTATTGGCTGACCTTATAAACATGGGTTCATTGAATAAACCCGCCCCTAGTGGGGGAGCTCGTACTCCAACAGGAGCAGGGGAAAGACACCCATTCCCACCCCATACATTCCGTATTACACTTGGTTCTACCACGGTTGAGACTGGAAATATGCGTGGAGCTTCCTCCTCCTGTTATTTTCTTGTTTATCCAGAACCATATTTGCCTGGAAGTTGTTGGACTGCAGCTTGACCTTGATCCATTGCTTGTGGGAGTTCTTCGCTTTGTCTGTAACCCACTGATTTTGGTGTTCCTTTGTGGTAGCTTCACTAATTGTACCTCATTCTCAGGACCTCCCTGGTCCTGCTTCTGACCTGCTTTTCTGCACCACATTGAGCCAGTGTTAGTCTCTGGACTTGATGATGATCAGGGAATGAGGAATATCTCTGGGCAAAAATAGAAGGTTGTGGTGGCGTTCAGTTCTGCTGAGCTGGCTCACAGTATTTCATGGAGACCGAGTTTTGAATTGCTAGATTTATCCTAAACCTGTCGCATACTACACAATCGAGGGTGACTTCATGGTGGAGACAAACGTTTGTCTCCACAAGAATTGTAATATTTCTCACATATTTTCTATACATGTATGTACATATACATGACTTCTGCTCACATCTATGATGGAAATTTTCTAATGTAAATAACAATATCACACTTCATCTGGAGTGCTGCATTTACTGGAATTATATCAAAAAGGGTTAAATTATTATTTTTTAAAATAAATTTAGAGTACCCAATTATTTTCTTTTCCAATTAAGGGGCAATTTAGCATGGCCGATCCACCTAACCTACACATCTTTGGGTTGTGGGGGTGAAACCCACTCAGTAACGGGGAGAACGTGCAAACTCCACACGGACAGTGACCCAGGGCTGGGATTCGAACCCAGGTCCTCAGCGCCGTAGGCAGCAGTGCTAACCACTGTGCCACGTGCCACCCCGAAAAAGGGTTAAATTATAAGAACAAGTTACATAAACTTGCAATGTAGCCCCATGAGTATGGAAGGTTGAGATGTGATTTGATTGAGGTGTTTAAAATGTTACAAGAACTTGAATGGTTAGACAGGGAGTAACAATTTTCTCTGGTGGAAGAATCAAAAACCAGAGGCATCATCTTAAAATTATAATAGGGTAATTTCAGAATGAAATCAGGAAGCGTGTTTCTCACACAAATGATGGTAGATATTTGGATCTCTCTCCTCCTGGATGCTGGGACAGTTGGATCTTTTAGTGCAATGTGCATTTAAATAGCACCTTTAGTATATTAAGATGTACCAAAGTGCTCCAGAGGCTTATTATCAGACATTTTACTGATAGATTTTTTTTGGATAAGGGTATCATGGGAAATGGGGCAAAAGCAAGGAAATGCAGTTGAGGTCCACATCAGCCTTGATCTCATTGAATGGTTCGAGCGTCTGAATGGGCTACTCCTGTTCCAAGGTTCTTAGAATTGGGGCGGCACAGTGACTTGCACTGCTGCCTCACAGCACCAGGGACCCGGGTTCAATTCTAGCCTCGGGTGACTGTGGAGTTTGCACTTTCTCCCCATGTCTGCGTGGGTTTCCTCTGGGTGCTCTGGTTTCCTCCCACAGTCCAAAGATGCGTAAATTAGGTGGATTGGCCACGCTAAATTGTTCCTCAGTATCCAAAAGGTTAGGTGGGGTTACTGGGTTACGATGATAGGTAATGTACTCTTTCCAAGGGTCAGTGCAGACTCGACGGGTCAAATGGCCTCCTTCTGCACTGTAGAGATTCTATGAATGTCAGGATGGATTCTGTATTAATCCTCTGACTGGGATTTTACACCCACAACCATCTGATTGAGGTATGATCTCCAATGGAAATATATTCTCCTATACAATACTTACAATACTCGCTCCCTCTCTCTCGATCAGATCCCCAATCACAGCACACAAAAAACATTGAGCATTGGAGCACTGGTTCCCATGACAACAGTCACATTGTTACAAGGCACCAATAAGCCATTACTTTATAAAAAAAACATACGAATTTCCAAACCATGTTGGTTGCCTTTACTGGCATTGTTATTCTTTTCAGTGACAGGACCCTGGACCAATCAGATTAATTACATGCTAACTGCAATCGATGAAATTGCTACAAAGTAGTTGAAGTAAAATAATCAATCATGGGATTACTGTTACCCAATGAGATTGCTTTTAAGCACTCCTGTGACTGAAACCTGGCAGGAGCAATATTGGCCATTGAGATTGTCAGAAAGTGTTAATAAATTGCAGAGGTTACATGACCACAACTGGCCCGCAAGATACATCACACTTTCTTCAATCTATATTGATTGGGGTTTTTTTAAAATTAGTTACATTAAAGAAAGTTTTTTTTAAAATGCATCTTTCTAGAATATACTAGAAAATAATTAATGTTGATGTCATCGTTGTTTGAGCAACGTTTCCAGAATCTTCCAGTGTAGTTGGAATGATCAAAATACACAGTCTATTTGACAGCATTTGGAAAATGTTTCAGAGGCACTTCGTCTGCAGGAGTGAACAGGTTGACGGGGAGTAGTAAACACAACGTGTAATTGCAATTGTAATTAAGCCCTTCAGCTTGTCACACAATGTATAAAAAGAACTTAAAAGATATTGTACTTCCAGAGATATCAATTTGAACTGGTATTGAAAGTGATTTTATATTTTTTTATGAAGAAAGTATACTTTGGGGAAAATAATTAGGTTGATGGAAAAGGCCACTGTCAAAGGCCCTCCTACCCTAGTGGGGCTGGAAACCGTGTAAACTCCTCGGGCTGTATGTATCAGAGAATGTTTGACATGAATTGTAAATGTACTCTGTAAGTATAACTTGTAATGACAAGTACAGTGAGGCACCTCATTTGTTATATTGAAAGAAACGGATTGATATTGCACTTTATGTAATGTCACATTTGAACCCTTATTTAATGCACATTTACAAATTTTATGGAGTAAAGCATTTTGTTGGGGGATTAAATGTTCTGATAAAGGAGATGCACACAAAATGTTAGCCTGTCTTTTTTTCTACAGATGTTGAGGAACCTGCTTTGCATTTCCAGCATATTCTGTTCCAGACCTTTAGCACTTTCCATCGGTTTTTCTTTTAATTTCCAGCTTGAATTACGAGCACATCAGCTCATCACTGACAGATCTGATCCGTGTTGTGCATAGCGATCTGAAACTGCAGCCTTTGTTTGTCAATATGGAAAGAAACAACGACTGCATCACCAAAAACTCAATCCAGTGTTTAGAACAGTCGACTGAATGAGATTCCTGCAATCTGCAGCCAGCAACACTATCCAGCTCTTGGATGCATTTTTCTTCTTCAGTATTTTGATCTATTTTGCTTACCATGAAATCAGTCGGCATCAGTGACACTCAGATTTCTTGTGGTTTGCGCGCAACGTTAAGGGATTAATAGCTGGAATTTAAACATTGCAAATGTCTTGATCAATAATTGAAAAGAAACACCACAAAACAATTGTCTCCCATATAAATAACGAAAAGGATCAGCTCTGCAGAAGAGTCAACGGACTCAAAGTGTTAGCTCTGTTTCTCTCCACAGAGGGCAGCACGGTAGCATTGTGGATAGCACAATTGCTTCACAGCTCCAGGGTCCCAGGTTCGATTCCGGTTTGGGTCACCGCCTGTGCGGAGTCTGCACATCCTCCCCGTGTGTGCGTGGGTTTCCTCCGGGTGCTCTGGTTTCCTCCCACAGTCCAAAGATGTGCAGGTTATGTGGATTGGCCATGATAAATTGCCCTTAGTGTCAAAATTGCCCTTGGTGTTGGGTGGGGTTACTGGGTTGTGGGGTTAGGGTGGAGGTGTTGACCTTGGTGGGGTGCTCTTTCCAAGAGCCGGTGCAGACTCGATGGGCCGAATGGCCTCCTTCTGCACTGTAAATTCTATGATACTGACAGACCTGCTGTGTTAATCCAGTATTTTGCTTTCATTGAAGAAAAAATTGCATCGATTCCATTTGGAGGAAACTCTGTAGACAATGGCAATCACAGAACTATTCTGTTCATTAAATGACAACAATCTCGTTTAATGCACCTTTGTTTGACAGGCCCAATGTCGATAAAGATAGGATTCATAGATTTGGTAGGCTTTGATTTGGACAGTAATGGTTCTTTAGTCCCGGATAACTATGATTATTTTGAAGTTAGTTACTAATCATTGCTTTTTGACCATTCATTGTTTATTGAGCAATGTAATTGATGTATTGGAACAATGCAACTGAAAAATCATAATCTGTCAGTGTATAGTGGGAAAACTGCTCCTGGATAATAGCTACCCCAACACGGACTGACATCACAGTGACAAGAGACATCATAACAGTTTCAAAACGTTTTTCTACATGACAAAACCAAAATCCTTTATATTTTGTCCTAGATTGCAATCCAGGTCCTGACTATCCAGCCCTGAGAACACGAGGAACATCGACTGGATTCTCCATTTCTGAGACTAAAGTGTTGACGCTGCTGCAGGATTCGTGGAGTTCCACAGCAAAACTGGCGCTGCACCTGGATCGATTCAGCTACTGTAGCGGGTCGCGGCATCGGTCCATGACCTCCAGATAGGCGTCATCAGCCACGACCACAGTGGATAACCCCTATCGTCCAGGAGCCAACCCCATAACTGCCGGGCCGTCTCGAACATGTCAGGAATCATCGGGTGTGCTAGGATAAAGGTGTTGTGCACACTGCCTGGGTATCGGGTGCAGACGTGCATGATGCGCCGCTGATTGTCACATTTCAGCTGCACATTCATCGAGTGGAACCCCTTCCGTTTGGATTAGAGCAGCCTGTCGTCTGCAGGTGCTCATAGTGGGACATGCATCCCGACGATCACCCTCTGGACCAGGGGCATGTCTGCTATGGCGGCGAACCCCTTGCTCGGGCATCCTGGTGGGCTTGGTCCACATTGAAATGGATGTTTTGTGGCGCCTGGGCGTATAGGGCCTCCATGATGGCACAGATGCACCTGTGCACGGAGGTCTGTGAGATCCTGGACAGGTACCCACCTCAGTCTTGTGGGGGGGGGGGGGGTCACCCTAGCCTGTTCCCCCCCCCCCCCCCCAACCCAGCCAGCCCAGCCAGTCTCTGGCCTGATAGCCCACGGTTGCACATCTCTGTGTCCAACTCCTCTCTCCCTCAGCAGCCACGACACTGGTTTCATGATTTTTAAAAACAAGTGAACTGAGCCGTTGGGAATTCGACCCATCGGAGGAAGAGAATCCTGGAGGCCCCAGAAAATACGGGTCACACTGCTAATGATATGCAAACGATGTCGACTGTACGTGCATTGACACCGCTGTCGAGGTGATGGGGAATTGTGATTTGGCGTCAAATCTCCGCCCAATCGCATTTCCTGATTTTAGCATCAGCCAACAGAGAATCCTGCCCCATATATTTTGCTGTTTTGTAACTGTGGAAACTTTAGGCTACATTTAAAATTGTTGCGTCATTGGTAGATAAGTTATCATTCAAAATAACAAGGTCAGAAGGTAAGAGTAATCTCGGATCTCAAAATTAACAGTGGCATAGATTTAAATTTTCTATGTGGGCCATAAGGATCACCAATAGTGGAGCAATACTTAGCAGTCAACAAGACAAAAATCATGGACACTGCTGCATTAGGGTGATAAAGAAAATATAAATTAGGAGGGGGATGGATGTTCATCATTATTTTGCTGTCTATATAAAGTCTTCCACCTGATGGAAGTCCACACAGACTTTCATCTGATTATTATTTTTATAAAATAGCCAAGGGATGACAAAACAATATAGAATGGACCAATTAACAATTGACAGGCAAGAATTAAACTATCAGTGGTCCGCAAACACTCACCAATAAAAGGAAGGGGAAGCAATGACATTTCTGCATTTTTTTTTCTTGCGAATGCTTTTAGTTGTCATCTTGTAATCTTACCAAGTTGAAGATGTATCCCATTAGCTTCTAACACAGGATAGACAAATAAATACAAATTCACAAGGAAATTGGCATTGTTATTTTATTTTGCCTCTTGTGCACATCTGGAATTATGTTTTTCATTGGTGTGTGGTTTTCTTGCGAAGTCCGCAACTTGATTACGCGGACCTGCCCATGGCTGTCATTCTATGAGTGAATTAAAAGGCTCATCAGCTAGGTAGCCGTGTACAGGGGTTTTAATGCACATTTCAAACCTCTGCATGTGTTGTGTACATTACTGTTCCCAACATCCAACATGGGGCTACTTGCCTCCTGATTATATCGAACAACAACAGGCATAAATAGAAAAGCAACTTACTGCAGGTGCTGGAAGCTGAAACAAAAACAGAAAATGATGGACAATTTCAGCAGGTCTGACAGCACCTGTGGAGAGAGAATGGAGCTAATGTTTCGAGTCTGGGTGACTCTTACTGTACAGTGACAGATTATGAGTCATCCAGATTCGATGTTAACAACAAATGGCCAGGTGCGGCATGTGGCGCAGTGGTTAGCACTGGGACTGCGGTGCTGAGGACCTGGGTCTGAATCCCGGCCCTGGGTCACTGTCCGTGTGGAGTTTGCCCATTCTCCCCATGTCTGCGTGGGTTTCACCCCCACAACCCAAAGATGTGCAGGTTAGGTGGATTGGCCACGCTGAATTGCCCCTTAATTGGAAAAAAAATAATCGGGTACTCTAAATTTATTTTAAAAAAACAACAACTGGTATTTACATAATGCCTTCAACATAAAAAAAAAGCCCCAGGGTACTCTTCAAGCGTTATGAAACAAAATTTGACACCAAGCCACACAAGCAACATTAGGCCAGATACTAAAAAAACAGGTTAAAGAGATAGGTTTCAATGAGCATCATACACGAGGAAAGGGAGGAAGAGAGGTGGAGTGATTTAGACAGAAAATTCCAGAGCTTACGGCTAGGCAACTGAAGGCACAGCCACCAGTCATGGAGTGATCAGAATTGGGGCTGCTCAAGAGTCCAGAATTGTCAAAGCACAGAAACCTTGGGATGCCATAAGACTGGAGAAAATCACACAGATAAGGAGAGGGTAAGGCCAGGGAGGGATTTGAAAAGAAGGGTGAGAATTTTAAAATGGAGAAACTGCTTAATCAGGAGACAATGTCGGTCAGCAAGCCCAGGGGGGAATGGGAGAGAGGACATTAACCTCCAGGTTTACGATGGTTAGAGTAACGGTGATGTGCATTGGAGTAATCAATTCTTGGAGGTAATAAAGGCACGGATGAAGGTTTCAACAACGGGTGAACTGAAGCAAGGTCAGCTGATGTTACAGAAGGGTACGATTCACTTGTGTCACATATAAGACACAGGTCAAACACAACAGTTTGGAGCTGGGGGAGGTGCATGAAATCATAAGTTTCCGTCTGATTGTCAGCAAGACTGAGCATTAACCGAGCATGCCAGAGATGGGTGCTTATGCCCCACCTCCTATCCAGGCTCTAAGCAGAAGAACACTAATTGAAAAGATCAATCAAGAGAACATTATCCCCCTGAAGTCTAGAAGGACAACTTTATTTATGATTTTATTTCTTCCAGACTTGCTGCACGGAAGCATATGTCATGTGAGAGTACCTTTAAGAAATGGGTGCTTACTATTGCAGTGATGTCAGAGAGTGGGTGGAGCTAAGCTGTCTGTCAGCTTTTTACTTTCGTTTTTGAGCAGGCTGCAGGGTGTGGTTTAGTTTCGTTTTCAGTGTTGGAGCTGAAGCCAGACCAAGCAGGGGTACTGCTGTTCTCTCTGCCATCAAACGACTATCTCTTGATCATTTGGTGAATTCGGAATTATAAATGTTTTCATTGGTGACTTTAACCTGATGTGCTTCTGATAAAGGTTTTGTTTTTAAGTTGTATGGATGGTAAAAAGGAAAGCTTAAAGGTTTACTTAGTGCTGTAGTCTGGGGGTTGTATTTGAATTAATGGTTGCTAAGATGTTCACTGTATTTTTCAAAAAGGTTAACTTGAGTTCATAGAATAAACATTGTTTTGCTTTGGACACCTGTAGAGTGGGCCGTATGCTCCCAATACCACAATCTAGTAAAAGTTGTGGGTCAGGTGTGTCGCGTTGGGTGTTCTGATGCACAAATGATCCAACACAGCTGTAGATGGTACAACTCTGTTTTATTGTCTAATCAACGGTAACAACTAACTACTGGCTTGGGTTCGTGCTTCACCAGCTAACCTGTGGACCCAGCCCGATCACTACCTTAGTGAGGCACTCAGCACATGATCTAAGTCTGAGTGGCGCACTGTGAGCTCTGTGCTCTGAGCTATCTCCTGGTAAAATGAGCTGGAACTGTGGTGTTCACTGTTATATAGTGCGTGGGCTCTCACTGGTGATTGGCTGCGATGTTACGTGTGTGCTGGTTGGTCCAACTGCCTATCCATCAGTGTGTGTGTGATTGCACCATAATATGCTGATCTGGATATCATGACATCCCTCCCTTTCACAAAGGATATGTGCCTACATGATAACAAATAGAAATGTGTACTGAGTGCATCTGAGTATGTGTTTGCAATATTTACAACATGTACATGAGGCTAAACTATGTACAGAGGAAGGTGTCAGGTGCAACAGAACAACAACGTTGTACCAATAACAGAACAAATGCAATCAACAAACGACGAGAGAAAACTCTGGAACAATGAACAACAAGAAAAAAAAACTTGTTAACAGTACTGTAAAACAATTCAGTGAGTCCAATGTGCTAACAGGCTCATCAGTCAAGTCTCTCAGGTGGGCGACGAATTCGGGTTGACCGCCTCAAGGGTGGGTCAGGATCCACCGGCTGAGGAATGGGCCTGGCCACGGGCAAGAGATGAAGAGGCAGAGTGGCAGGAAGTTCAACAAAGTCGACATCAGGGACAACAGGAGGGCGTGGCATCGGTGCATGATCTCGTAGCGAGCGCGGAACCAAACGAAGGGCCCGCTGATTACGGCGGCAAATAGAGTTATCAGGCATACGAACCAGGAATGAGCGGGGAGCCACATGGCGGAGATCCTCGGCGGTCGCCGACCAGCCACCCTCCGGTAGGTGTATGCGGACGGTGTCTCCAGGCGCCAGGGCAGGAAGATCAGTCGCCCAAGCGTCATGTGCCACCTTCTGCTGAGCACGCTGTTGTTGCATCCTTCGCAATACTGGAGCATGGTCGAGGTCAGGAACATGAATGGACGGCACAGTGGTCCTGAGGGTGCAACCCATCAACAGCTGGGCTGGCGAGAGGCCCGTGGACAGTGGGGCCGAGCGATAGGCCAGCAGGGCTAAACAGAAGTCAGATCCAGCATCAGCAGCCTTGCAGACGAGCCGCTTCACAACGTGGATGCCCTGTTCCGCCTTGCCATTCGACTGAGGATGCAAGGGACTGGACGTCACGTGTGTGAAGTTGTATGAAGTGGCAAAGGAAGACCATTCTTGACTCGCAAAGCAAGGCCCGTTGTCAGACATGACGGTGAGTGGAATTCCATGGCGAGCAAAGGTTTCTTTGCATGCCCGGATGACAGCTGATGACGTCGTGTCGTGCAGGCGTATGACCTCCGGATAACTTGAGAAGTAGTCAATAAGAATAATGTAGTCCCTGCCGAGCGCATGAAAGTGGTCCACGCCCACCTTCGCCCAGGGGGACGTGACCAACTCATGGGGCTGAAGGGTCTCAGGGGGTTGCGCCGGCTGAAACCTCTGGCAGGTGGGGCAATTGAGCACCATGTTGGCGATGTCGTAGCTGATGCCCGGCCAGTACACAGCCTCTCGGGCCCTCCGCCTGCACTTTTCAACTCCGAGATGGCCTTCATGCAGTTGTTCGAGGACAAGCCAGTGCATGCTGTGTGGGATCACGGTCCGGTCCAACTTCAAGAGGACACCATCAATGACGGCCAAGTCGTCCCGGACGTTGTAAAATTGAGGGCACTGCCCCTTGAGCCACCCTTCCGTCATGTGGCGCATGACACGTTGTAGAAGAGGGTCAGCCGCAGTCTCACGGCGAATGTGGGCCAGACGTGCATCAGTGGCCGGCAGATTGGCCGATGTGAAGGCTACTTGTGCGTCGACCTGACAAACGAACCCCTCCGAGTCGGGTGGGGTGTTGACCGCCCTGGACAGAGCATCTGTGATGATGAGATCCTTCCCCGGGGTGTAGACAAGTTGGAAGTCATACCTCCGGAGCTTGAGCAGAATGCGCTGGAGGAGAGGGGTCATGTCGTTGAGGTCCTTCTGAATGATGCCGACCAGGGGGTGATGGTCGGTCTCCACAGTGAACTGCGGAAGACCATATACATAGTCGTGAAACTTGTCGATGCCAGTCAACAAACCCAGGCACTCCTTCTCAATCTGCGCATAGCGCTGTTCTGTGGGGGTCATGGCCCGCGACCGGAGCCCATGATGCGGTGTTCTCCCGTTGCAGGAGTATCGCCCCAATGCCAGACTGGCTGGCGTCAGTTGAGATCTTTGTTTCCCATGTGGTATCGAAAACCACCAGTACCGGGGCGGTGGTGAGCTTGACCTTGAGCTCCTCCCATTCACTCTGGTGTGCGGGCAGCCACTGGAATTCCGTTGTCTTTTTGACCAGGTGGCGAAGAGCAGTCGTGGGCGAAGCAAGGTTAGGAATGAATTTCCCCAGGAAGTTGACCATCCCGAGAAAGCGCAGCACTGCCTTCTTGTCTGACGGCTGCTGCATGGCTGCGGTGGCTGACACTTTGTCGGCATCCGGCCGCACACCCGACCGGGAGATATGGTCCCCCAAAAACTTTAGCTCAGTCTCGGTTAAGGCGCAGGCCCTGATCCCGTATCCGTGCAAAGACACGCTGGAGACGACTGATGTGCTCCTGTGGTGTGGTGGACCAGATGATAAAGTCGTCTACCTAGACGCATACCCCTTTGATGCCTTCCATCATCTGTTCCATGATGCGATGAAACACTTTGGAATGATGCCGAATGGCATTCTATTGTAGCAGTATCTGCCAAATGGAGTGTTGAAAGTGCACAGCTTCCTGCTGGACTGATCCAATTGAATCTGCCAAAAGCCCTTTGAGGCATCAAGCTTGGTGAATATTTTTGCCCGAAGATATATAGCCATTTGGCCCATTGAGTCTGCCCCACAATTCGATGATGGCTTATCTCATCCTGGCCTTAACTCCACCGTTCTGCCCGTTCTCCATAACCCTTCAACTTATTACCAATTTATAAACCTGTCTAACTTCTCCTAAATTTACTCACTGTCCCAGCATCCACTGGACTCCGGGGCAGTGAATTCCACAGATTCACAGCCCTTTGGGAGAAGTAGTTTTTCCTCAAGATGTGCAAAGTCCAAAGATGTGCAGGTTAGGTGGATTGGTCATGATAAATTGCCCTTAGTGTCCAAAATTGCCCTTAGTGTTGGGTGGGGTTACTGGGTTATGGGGATAGGGTGGAGGTGTTGACCTTGGGTAGGGTGCTCTTTCCAAGAGCCGGTGCAGACTTGATGGGCCGAATGGCCTCCTTCTGCACTGTAAATTCTATGCAAATCTCGCTCGTGATTTCTTCTTGTTTGGGTATGGGGTAGTGTTCCCTCATAATGTTGTGATTTAAATCTTTTGGGTCGATACAGATCTGGAGCTCGCCGGAGGGCTTCTTGACACACACCATGGAGCTGACCCATGGCGTTGGCTCTGTGACCCGGGAAAGCACTCCTTGGTCCTGCAGGTCCTGCTTGAGGCGGTCCTTGAGTGGTGCTGGGACCCTACGAGGTGCGTGAATGACCGGGGTGGTGTCCGGTTTGAGCAGTATTTTGTACGTGTAGGGCAGTGTGGCCATGCCCTCGAAAACCTCCTGGTTGTGCGCGAGGAGTGAGTGGAGCTGCACCCTAAAGTCTGCATCCGGGAAATCGGACGTGCCTTCTGGAGACAGAGTGTGTACCCGCCGAACGAGATGGAGGATCTTGCACGCCTGTGTGCCTAACAGAGAGTCCTTTGAGGATCCTACGATTTCAAATGATAATGTGGCTTTGTGTGAGTTGTGTGTAACTTCGATCTGGCAAGACCCCGTGGCTGGGATGACGTTTCCATTGTAATCAACCAGCTGACAGTGGGATGGCAGAATCGGTGGTTTAACCTTCAAGGTCTGGAAGGCCGACCATGCGAGGAGATTGGCGGAGGCACCAGTGTCCAGGCGAAATGTGATCTGGGATCGGTTGACAGTTAAGGTGGCACACCACTCATTGCCCGGATCAATGCTGTGCACTGGCTGCGGCTGGTGGTTCCGACTTGGGGACATCCGGTTCTTGTGGATTACCGCAACGCGGAAGGGCTCCCTGTCTTCGGTATCGCTGGTCTGCATACTATCTGGATATGACTCAGTGTAGGTGGGCTGAATCGCCCGCACGTCCCTGCGAGGCTGGCGGAATTGTTGGGAGTTGGCAGGTTGAGCTGCTCGACAGCAGGCAGCATAGTGGCCCATCCTGCCACAGCGGAGGCACTGTCGCGCTTTGGCCAGACATTGCCGCTTTAAGTGGGCGGAGCCACAGTTGCTGCACGTCGTGACGTCATGCTGTTCGTTGCGCCACAGCTCATGCGTGGTGCGGTCCTGCGTAGAGCGCACCTGCGCATCACGTTCCTCTGCATCAACGTCCCCTCTTTTGGCGCGTACAAGCGCGGGAGGCCTCGGAAAGCGCGCGAAATGGCCGCCCTCATCCGGGCCGCGGGCCGGGAGGAACTCGATCAACTGGACCCGCTCCGCCTCGTGGGGCCTGTGCCGTGCCGTTTCGGCCGCCTGGATTTGGGAATACCGGCTGGTCGCGTTCTCATGGAGGACGCAGGTCTCGATGGCAGTCGCTAGGGTGAATCACTTTATTTTAAGGAGCTGCTGCCGTAGGGTGTCTGAGATGACCCCAAAAACTATCTGATCCCGTATCATGGAGTCGGAGGTGGCCCCATAGCCACAGGACTGCGCGAGGATTCGGAGGTGTGTTAAGTAAGATTGGAAAGGCTCATCCTTACCCTGAAGGCAGTGCTGGAAGAGGTACCTCTCGAAGCTCTCATTGACTTCCACGCTGAAGTGTTCCTCGAACTTCAGAAGCACCGTTTTATATTTTGTTTTGTCCTCACTTTACGCGAATGCCAGGGAGTTATAGATGTGGATGGCCTGTTGCCCCACCGTGGAGAGGAGGAGGGCGATCTTCCTGGTGTCCGATGCATTCTCCCTGTCTGTGGCTTTGAGGAAGAGCTAGAAGTGATTCGGAGCGGCTGCAGCGGGCTGATGTTTTCCATGGAGCAGGATGGTGGATTTCTGAAAGTGTGCAGGTAGGTCTCACAGTCGCTGGTTAGCTTCCACTACTGGTATCATGTCGTGTTGGGTGTTCTGATGCACAAATGATCCAACACGGCTGTAGATGGTACAACTCTGTTTTATTGTTTAATCAACGGTAACAATTAACTACTGGCTTGGTTTCATGCTTCACCAGCTAACCTGTGGACCCAGCCCTATCACTATCTTAGTGAGGCACTCAGCACATGGTGTATGTCTGAGTGGCACGCTGTGAGCTCTGTGCTCTGAGCTATCTCCTGGTAGAATAAGCGGGAACTGTGGTGTTCCCTGTTTTATAGTGCGTGTGCTCTCAGTGGTGATTGGCTGCGATGTTGTGTGTGTGCTGGTTGGTCCAACTGCCTGTCCATCAGTGTGTGTGTGATTGCACCATGATATGCTGATGTGGATATCATGACAAGGTGAACTCCATGATACACTTTGGGGTTCTCTAAACCCTGGCCCATAAAACACAGTGGTTATTACTATGGCTTCACAGCGCCAGGGTCACAGGTTTGATTCCCGGATTGGGTCACTGTCTGTGCGGAGTCTGCACGTTCTCCCCGTGTGTGCGCGGGGTTTCCTCTGGGTGCTCCGGTTTCCTCCCACAAGTCCTGAAAGACGTGCTGTTAAGTAATTTGGACACAGTAACTTCATTGCAGTGTTAGTGTAAGCCTACATGTGACAATAAAGATTATTATAATAAAAAATCCTCCCCTCAACTATGAACAAAAAAACTCTGCCGCCCTCACCGGTTTGTTTCGCAAGTGGGACGTGAACCATGAGTCGGATGACTCGTTGATTGACAGCTGGCTTCGCCCGCCCTTCTTTCCGGGCTGCGGAGGTGTCACCGCCTGCTTGGTGCTCCGGCCGGCCGGCCGGGTGGAGCGCTACGCGCGGGGCTGGCGAGTCCCGGCGCTGGAAGTAGTTCCGGGTGTAGGCCGAACCTGGCGCTGAGAACGGACGGGGACTGGAAAAGCGGGAGCGGCCCCGACCACCCCCCCCAACTACCACAGGCGGGGTCGGGAGAGGGGGAACTGGGCCTCTCCCCAGGGTGGGGGCGACGACCGGACGCACAAGCCGGTGGAGGAGGGTGAGTCTGACGAGAGAGGGCTGAGCCCCGGGGAGTGGCGCCCAACTCGAGCCTCACTGAAGGGGGAGGAAGAGGAGGGGAGCCGCCGTGGAAAGGGGGAGGGAGGCAGAGACTGAGCCAGCGCACCTCAGTCCTGACCAACCATCGATAACCGAGGCCTAAAATAGACCCTGATGCCCACTATGGGGAGTAGACCGCTCACTAGGCCTGGATTGGAGGCGGACATCCCGGGGCCTGCTGCTGAAGCGGCTCTGGCAGGCCTGCAAACTGGGGGAAAGCCGGGAGGGTGCAGGGGTGTGAGTGGCACTGGAGCGCCGGGGCAGGATTGCTGTCTAATCTAATCATTGTCTTTATCTGTAACGAGCTGCTGAGAGGAAGGGGGAATACCTGAGACATCTTGTTTACTCTTGAAATGGTGGAATTTTAATATAAAATGCTGTGTCCCCCCCCCCCCCCCCATTTTGTTTTATAAATGCTCCATGTACGTGCGAGGTTTGATAAATTTAAAAATCACCTCTTGTGGATAATCCAGCTCCGACACCTTATTTCAGTGGTGACAATGATGGGTGTGTGAAGTAATCACACTGGTGCCCTCTTGGGTTGAGAAACACCCTGTGGTACAATCTGGATGCTACCCTTTTCAACTTGGGTTGTCTGAAGAGTGGGTTTTAAGATGTGGGGTGAGGTACAGGTCTTGTCAGTCAAGGTGGCATCAGTGAGATTAATTCGAAATCAACTAGAGTATTGGAGACTGATGCCATTGCACGAGAAGCCGAGTCAGTTTCTGATATGTGTAGTATATTCTTTGCACAGTACATGTCAAGCCTGACTTGCCCAATGTTTATGGAATAGATGGCAGCCTACTGCTCGTCCTGATGGGAGAAAGCACCCTTGTCTTTAAGTGTCTAATGCCTAAACAGCACCTGTGCAGTATATTATGTTTGATTTTACATCAAGGAGCAAGTGTGAAATTCTGTACAGATATAGTTGCAAACATGCTCACTCCTATTATTAATTTTGGTGGTGTAATTGCCCACTTATGCTGAGGGGTTAATAACTTTATTCACATAGAAGTATAAACAATACCGGGGAGTAATTTTGGATTATTTGGACTTGATTTTCCCATGCACTCATCTGGTGACTTTTTTTGAGGCAGTGAACAGATTGAGTGAGCCTGTTAAGTTTTCAGGCCTGGTGGCAGCTGTCTGATTGACAGAGTCAAGTTTGAGGACGAGTAGCATGCAAGCCTACAGTTAGAATTTCCAGAATTCAAAGAGAATTGAATTTTGAAATTCTGCTTTGATGGGCATGGAGATATTTTTGCTGAGTTTTGCTCATTCTCCACCCTTCTCAAATATCTTGTGTCTTTGCTGCTACTGAGGCATAATTTTTATTATGACAATTATTCAAGTACTGTAGAGTATGTCTAATTACATTATTTGACTGAGGCCAATCCTGGTCATAGGTGATGTCTACTCATTTATACTTTCCAGCAGAGGTCACTAGATAGTAATCAAAAATAGGAACCCTGCCTAATTTGTTTTCATTGAGGCCTATCACTGCAATTCCTCTCCACCTTGAATCAGCTAACACAGCATAGCCGGAAAATCAGAAGTACGATTTGGGTTTGTGTTGCCTTGCCTGTTACTTATCATTTGGTCATTTGGAGAGCCTTTAAATTAAATGCTCTGTGCTTCGGTATGTCCTTTTAAAACATTAAGTAGTAACTTGGGACGGTTTCAATATAAAGTTCTTTGCACTGGTATTTTGTTTGGGATATCATGATGAGTTTTAACTGAGGAACAGAGAAAGTTAGAGAATCTTATGTGAACACACATTTGTAACTGAAGTATCATTTCCAATGTACACACGTGGTCATAAAGTATTCTTTATTTGTGAAAATGTTTTATTTTTAGCACCCAAAAAGTAAAGCACGGGCTGCTTTTTAAAAAAAAAAACCCACACCTGAAATTTATGGTCCTTTTCCTGCTTACTGTGCCGCTTACTGTACCTGTGACAAAGCTTTAGGCTCTCCGATTGCCATCCTACTGACACAGCAAAGAAAGCCTGACCTATCCAAATCGATTTGTTCTAAAATGTCAAGACTTAACCTCCTAAGAAGATAGGGTTGCACAGTGACAATTTTGCTAGTGATTTTGTTCTGAGAGTTGTTTAACAGCACCATTGAAGGAGCTAGTCAGTCAGTGAATGCATTCATGACACCACTCTGCATCCCTGCATTGTATTATGGCAGCTTTAAGTTTTTCTCCTTTCCCACAACCCATTGGGTATCCGTATTGTTGGCTGATGGTTCTGTGGCCTTATGAATGAGTTGTTGGTACCAGGTCTGTCTTCAGTTTCGAGAGTGCAAAAAACACCGGAATATATTAAACTTGCCCTTTTACTTTTTCCTTGGTGTTCTTTGAGTTTCTAAGTGATTACAACAGTGATGGGCAACCTCGGCTAGTGAGTGGCTCTCCTTCTTCTCAGTGGGCTGCAAGATTGAAATCAGGCTTGTTCACTAACCATGATCCATGAGTAAGATTAAATGCATTTAATACACACTGAATATTTCATAACGAGTTATTGAAAATGCTTCATCATTCATATATGAATAGAACTGTCATCAACTTCAAATGGTAAAAACAAAATAAATATTTACACTTGGTGCAGGGGAGCGCACGGCTCTCGCAGTCAACGTCATGGACAATCAGCACGCACCTCACTTCACTCAACCTTGCTTCACATGCGCATCACTTGAGTCAAACTGGTAGGAAAAAAAAACATGGGTGGAAATCAGAGAGCCGCGCGTGGCTCCCTCTGCATACAAAGTGTAAATGTTTCTTTAGTTTTTACCATTTGAAGTTGACTGTTCTATCAATATATGAATGATTAAGCATTTTCTAAAACTCATTATGAAATATTTGGCGTATATTAAATATATTTAATCTCTTTCAATGTAGCAACTGTGCGCGTGGGCAACGGTCAACAAAATGGCTCATGGGAAGCACTCAGAACCCTGATGGGCCACATGTGGCCCCTGGGCCGCAGGTTGCCCACCATTGGGTTAGAACATATTTTTTCAGTGTTATTCTACTTTTGTGAAGAACTGTGGGTCAGTTTATTCTGTTGAAGATACTATAAAAATGCAAGATTTTAATCTGTGTGATGTCACGTAGTCGTGTGTGATAAAACACTGTTATTTAAAGTAATTGCAAGTGTTCCAGGTTGCTACGGCACTTGTGGAAGTAGAAACTGAAATTGCAAGAAAAGGACACAGGTCCTGGTTACTCTGAGGAGCAGGGATATTGTTTGCCTTTTTTTTGAATTTTTAAAATATGGAAATTTTGTAACATTCAGTAGGTTGCTTTTCAGCACCAAGTTCATAAGAATTTATTATTTGGGCAGTTATGAATTTGTGCACCATGATGTCTATGCCTGTGTTCACTGACCTACATTGACTGGTCCATCAACTGCTCTTATTTAAAAGTTCTCCTTGTTTTTGACTCCTTCCGTGGTCTTTCCCCATCCTATCTCTTCCATGAAGTGTCTTTGGGCATTTTACTACAGTGCTGTGGTTTCACAGGTCGGCGCACCAACGAGGGCCGAAGGGCCTGTACTGCGCTGTTATGTTCTATATAAATATAAGTTGTCGTACAAGTGCACTCAAACCTAATTAGCAATGGATTTACACTTCTTATACTTGGGACATCTCCAGCACGGCATGCTCAGAATTCTAAGGTTGATGAAGAGAAGCAACCTTGTATTATGCTGTTCTGCAGTTTTTGTAGACATTTTTTCTGTCCTTCCATCAGGTTTTTTCCCTGAAATATACTTTGTACTTTTACAAATTCTATGAATACATGACAGTTCAAATTTGACATTACATGAAGTGCAATACTGATCAGTTCCTTTCAATAGAGTACAGGAGGTGCCTCACTACATTTGCCATTACATGTTATGTTTAGAATATATGTTGACATAGCATGTCAAACATTCTCTGGTGCATACAGCTGGAGGGGTTTCCCATGGATTCTAGTTTCTCAGTTTAGCATGGCAAGTGGGCATTAGGCAGAATCTTTTTCCCATTGAGTCTTTGTAGCTGCTTCTCCAAATCTCGGTGCATCGCTTTGTGTGTAGTATTGGACCTTGGAATTAGTCTGGAAATCTGGCATCTACAACTCTGTCCAGAGGAAGACCAACATGTTTCAGACCGATCAAAAAGCATCTTCCACTGAGTTGATGCTCCTCCAATAGCAGTAGATAGACAGTACTGGGGGATGGGGAGCTATTTATCCATCAGTCCAGCCTGATTTGTCTGGGGATAATATCCACGGTGCATTTTCTAACAAGGATAACTGAATGGTGGACAGATGTTGGGGCTATCCCCGAACATGTCCCTCCTCTCAAATTGGGAGCGACCAGGACCAATTGTCGTGCACTTGTCTTTGCCCAAGCTGAATTAACCTCCCTCAAAACAGACTGGTGAATTGGAACCTGGCACTTTCTGCTCTATGAGCTCAGCTGTGTTACTTGCCTTACCAGCTGAGCTGTGCCGACGGTGCTCAGCAAGTAGTTTTAATGAGATTATGGGTTCCAGATGCACGTTTCAATTAAAAATGCACATGAAATTGTGTCATTTTGTTGCTAAGGTTGTTGCATGGTGCCACCCCTCCCTTGTGATACCTGTGTGCGGTCTTGGGGAGAGGGGGGTATTTTCATAATTTGTACCTCTGGTGTTTGGCAGCACTTATGTCATGAGATTTGCTGCATTTGTGGTGATTTACTCTTCATCTGTTTGAGTTCAGTTGATGCTGGAATGAATATACAGCAGCTAAAATTTGGGCATGCAGCCAGGTTTTAAATTGATGGGATTTGGTTGTACAAGCCAAGTGAAGAGGTTAAAGAATGCCCTTTTTACTTTTAGTTGGTGTGAATTGGATTGTAATGTATTTTTCCACCTACGCCTTCATAATACTATCCTCGAGTTGCGGGAGAGAAAAAGCATTATCTTTCACCTGACTGATTACATTTCTATTCTTAAAGCAGTAATGTTAAGTCATCATCGAGCCTGTGACTAGATCCAAGGCTCTTAAGGGTGCACTCTTGGAACTGAACTGATCTCTGGCGGACTCTAATCTTGTGCCTTTGCCAGACTAGTCCACAGTAATCCAGAGTACTGCTGATTGACCAGCTGGGCTGGATCATTCATGGGGCCTGGAATGATGGATCTATCATCAGGGCCTGGGATTCTTCCATTCTGGTCCAGATAATCCTGGTTAAATTTCAGCACCATCCTTATGCATGCGATTGCTAATAAGCTTTGGCTGATGTTAAACTGCCTCTAAATTTTCTGGGTTCATGTAATTCAATGGGTGTAGAGAAAATGTGCGCTCCATGAATATCAAAAAAGCTGCTTATGTAAATTTCTCAAGCATTTCAGCTTGATGGATTTCACTGTCAAGTATTAAACTGACAAAAAAGGATAAGCTCTTGACTAGAAGATTTCAGAAATGGCTGACTGTCTATAATGCTTTTAAATCAAAGGGTGAGGTTATTTGTGCACACTTGCATATGCTTCTGTGAATAGAATCTAGTCCTGCCACTTTCCAACAAACCCAACAGAAATGTGACCAAATGAGGCCGCACTGTGGTTAGCACTGCTGCTTCATGGTGTTGAGGACCTGGGTTTGATCCAGGCCCTGGGTCACTGTCCGGGCGCATTCTCCGTGTCTACATGGGTCTCGCCCCCACAAACCAAAGATGTGCAACGTAGGTGGATTGGCCATGCTAAATTGCCCCTTAATTCGAAATTTAAAAAGAAAATGTGCCTAAAATTAAAATGCTGTTTTTTTTTCTTGCACTCCTGCACAGTATGTATGCTTGAGTAGCTTATTGCTTTCCACAGTTGTGTGACTTGCGACAGCATTGGGCAATCGCCTCCATTCTACTGATCTTTCCGCAAAAATTATGTGGTAACTCCACAGATAGTGGCATAATTTGAGACCCAATATGTTAGTCTTAGAGAAATTATAGAAACCCATTTGAACCTGCTTTTCCTGCGTCAGGCTTGTGCAGTCTTAAAAAAATTTTTTGTGGGAGCTGTTCAATCCAAATATGACTTCTCAGAAACTAAAGCACCCAAGATCTGTGACCAGCTGTTGTGATCTCAGGAAATAACTAAAGCTGCAGTTTTAAGGTTGCAGCTGAACTTGAAAATAACATCAGAGTTGCAAATAGAAGAAAAGCAGGAAACTTGAATTGCATGGTATGTTGAAGTGACAGAACTAAGTATTGAGAGCAGGACTTTCTAAACTCATTGCAAGATGAGCGAAGGAGAGTAGAATGACAAAACTGACTGGATTTGAAGTATTGGCTCGCTACCTGCAGTTGCGCAGGATCTGGTAGCTTTTCAGCATCCTACAGATCGGCTTGTTCACATGTATGCAACTAGGCGTTGAATGTGTGCTAGCCATTTAACCACGAAGGCTGTATTTACCCAACATTTATTTACACATTTTCCAGCAACAATAACTGGTTAGTGACTCAGCAGGAACCCGTACCCAAATTTTTCTGGTCTGCAGGAATTTATTCCTTTACAAACTGACTTATCAGATGAGTCCCTGTGATGGTGTTTAATTCGGTAAAAACAAAAGATTCTTGTAACACTCAGTAGGTCCGGCAGTGCCTGTGGAGAGAGAAACTGTTAACGTTACAGATTGATGAACCTATGTCAGAACTGGGAGTACTTTTTTTTTCTCTCTATCCCCCTCTATATATCTCTCTATCCCCCTCTATATATCTCTCTATGCCCCTCTATATCTCTCTATCCCCCTCTATATATCTCTCTATCCCCCTCTATATAGAGGGCTCTATCCCCCTCTACATAGCTCTCTATCCCCCTCTATATAGCTCTCTATCCCCCTCTATAACTCTCTATATATCTCTCTATCCCCCTCTATAACTCTCTCTATCCCCCTCTATATCTCGCTCTACCCCCCTCTATATATCTCTCTATCCCCCTCTATAACTCTCTCTATCCCCCTCTATAACTCTCTCTATCCCCCTCTATATCTCTCTCTACCCCCCTCTATATATCTCTCTATCCCCCTCTATATATCTCTCTATCCCCCTCTATATATCTCTCTATCCCCCTCTATATCTCTCTCTATCCCCCTCTATATCTCCTCTCCGAACTGGGAGTATCTTGACTGGTATCTTAGGGTATCTCAAATTTTTTCAAGTCATTGCCCTGAGAAAACACAAGCCACTAAACAATTCAACCAAAACAAAGGGAATTGTCTACGGGAGCTAATGCCAAGTATTTAATACCTCACCTGTAGCATGTACCATTGGATAACACATTCATAAGAGTACATTCAGGACAGTTTCTTGAAAACCATAAGACCTAGGAGCAGAAGGCCCATCTAGGCTGCTCCACCATTCAATGAGATCATAACTGATCTGATATGATAATCCTTAACTCCACTTTCTGCCTTATCCCCATAACCCTTACTGGTTTAAAAACCTGTCTATCTCAGTCTTGAACATTCTTGATGACCCAGCCTCTACAGCTATCTGTAGTAAAACATTCCACAGATTCACTACCCTCTGAGTGAAGAGATTCCCCCCTCATCTCTTTTAAATGGGTGACCCCTTATTCTGAGATTATACCCTCTGGTCCTGGACTCTCCCACAAGGGGAAACAGCCTCTCAGCAACTACCTGTCAAGCCTTCTGCGATTCCTATATGTCTCAATAAGGTCACCTCTCATTCTTCTAAACTCCAATGAGTGCAGGCCAATCTACTCAACGTCTCCTCATAAAATCCTTCCATACCCAGGGTCAACCTAGTGAAGTCATTTCTAGAGCCAATCATGGTGCAGCCTATTCTAGACTTGGCAATGAGACATGGGTGCAGGAGCCGGCCATTCAGCCCCACAAGCCTGTTCCGCCATTTAACTAGATGGTGGCTGATCTTCTACCCTATCATCCTCCTGCACTATCCCTGTATCTTTGTTGTTATTATTATCTCAAAATCTATCAACCTCTGCTTTGAACATACTCAATGATGGAGACTTTACAACTCTCCGAGGTAGAGAATTCCAAAGATTCACCATCCTCTGAATTCCTCTTGTCTTGGTCCTAAATGACTTACCTGCCTGATTCTACACCCTCCCAACCAGGAGAAACATATTTTCTGCATCTATCCTGTCGAGCCATGTAAACATTTTGTACGCATCTTTTTTTTAATAATAAATTTGGAGTACCCAATAATTTTTTTCCAATTAACGGGTAATTTAGCGTGGCCAATCCACCTACTCTGCACATCTTTGGGTTGTGGGGGTGTGACCCACACAGACACTGGGAGAATGTGCAAACTCCACATGGACAGTGACCCGGGCTGGGATCGAACCCCGATCCTCAGTGCCATGAGGCAGCAGTGCTAGCCACCGTGCTGCCCGCATTTCGTACACTTCAATGTGATCTTACATTCTTCAAAACTCTAGAGAATACAGGCCCTGGAGATGGCGGAAGCATTGGACAAGTATTTTATGTCTATAGTCACTGTAAAAGACTTAGAAAACATTCCAAGGTACTTATCAAGAGATGAATAGGAGGGAGGAACTTAAAACAATTACCAATATCAGGGAAACAGTGCTGGGAAAACTATTAGCCTTAAAGGCTGACAAGTCCTCAGGACCAGGTGATCTGCAACCTAAGGACTTAAAAGAAGTGGCTGCAGAGATAGTAGAGGCATTGATTATAATCTTCCAAAATTCCTTAGATTCTGGAAGGGTCCGAGTGGATTGGAAAATAGTTAATGTACCAACTTTATTCAAGAAAGAAGGGAGACAGAAAGTAGGAAACTACAAGTCAGTTTACTTAACATCTGTCATAGAGAAAGTGCTAGAATCCATTATTAAGAAGGCTGTAACAGTATTCAGAGCCTACATGATGTTGTGAAAGGGAAATCATGTTTACTTAATTTCTTACAACTTTTGGAGGAAGTAACAAGCAAAATGGATGAAGGGAAACCTGTAAATGTGGTGTACTTGGATTTCCAAAAGGCTTTGATAATGTACCACATTGAAGTTTACTACACAAGTTAAGAAAACATGGTATTAGCATGGGTAAAAGATTGGTTAGCTAACAGGAAGCAGAGAGTAGGGATAACTGCATCTTTTTGGGGTTGGCAACTTGTAACTGGGATCAGTGCTAGGTCCTCAACTACTTACAATCTACATCAGTGACTTGGATGAAAGGAGTGAATGTATGGTAGCTAAATTTGCTGCTACGAACGTAGGTAGGAAAGTAAGTTGTCAAGAGGAGGTCAAGAGTCTGCAGAGAGGGGCAGCACGGGGGCACAGTGGTTAGCGCTGCTGCCTCACAGCGCCGAGATCCCAGGTTCGATCCCAGCTCTGGGTCACCTTCCGTGTGGAGTTTGTATATTCTCGCCGTGTTTGCGTGAGTTTCGCCCCCATAACCTAAAGATGTGCGAGCTAGGTGGATTGGCCACGATAAATTGCCCCTTGATTGGAAAAAACAAATTGGGTACTCTAAATTTATATTTAAAAAAGAGTCTGCAGAGGGATGGAGACAGGTTGCACGAGTGGGCAAAAATTTGGCAGATGGTGTATAATGTGGGAAAATGTGAACTTATCCACTTCAGGAATAATAGAAAAGCAGCATACTATTTAAATGCAGTGGGATTACAGAACTCGGTGGTACAGAGGGATCTGTGTGTTCTGGTATATGAATCCTGAAAAATTAGCATGCAGGTGCAGGAAGATGATTAGGAAGGCAAATTAAATGTTGGTGTTTATTGAAAGGGGAATGGAATATAAATGTAAGTTTTTTTTACTGCCGCTGTATGCGGTCTTGGTGAGACCAAATCTGGAATTCTGTTTGTAGTTTTGGTCTCCTTGTTTGAGAAAATATACTGCTTTAGAAACAGTTAAGAGAATGTTCACTCGTCTCATTTTGGGATGAAGAAGGGCTTATCTTATGAAGAAAGAGTGAACAGGTTGGGTCCTTACCCATTGGAGTTTAGAAGCATGAGAGTTTGGATTTGATTTATTGTCACATGTACCGAGGTATAGTGAAAAGTATTGTTCTGCGTACAGTCCAGACAGATCGTTCCATACATGAAAAAACATAGGACAACATAAATACACAATGTAAATACATTGATCTTATTGAAACGTATAAGATCCTGAGGGGAACTGATGGGGTGGATACCAGGAGGATGTCTACTCTTGTGGAGAGCCTAGAAGCAGGCGACAATTTAAGAAGAAGGGGTCTGCCATTTAAGATGGAGATATTTTTCTTTGAGAGCCATTAGTATTTGGAATTCTCTTCCGCAGAATTCAGTGGATACTGGGTCACTGAATTTATTCAAGTCTGAGTTAGTAGATTTTTGATAGTCTAGGATTGGGGAGGCAAACAGGAAAGTAAAGTTGAGATCAGCCATGATGGCAAAACCGGTTTTGGGGGCTAAATGGCCTACTCTTCCTGCATACATGGAGTTGATCAGCACACCATATCACCCTTGCATATCTGGATCACAGTTGGATACTAGTGTGTTCCATTGAAGTGACTTTCTAGTTTAAATTGAGAAATATATCAAAACCAATTTTAGACATACTGAGGTGCAGGGTGGAGATGCAGCCCTGCATCCCAGCAGAACCCACCTCGAAGCAATCAATGAGGCAAAGACAACAACTCCGCCATCTGGACCCCCAATTAACTGAAGTAAGATCTGGCTAGGAGTAAAGAAAACTCCTCCAGATTGCTGCCGCGCGCTCTCTCTCCTCCTCCTCCTCCCCCCCCCCCAGTTTACCAGAAAATACTCACTTTTTCAGATTGAATTTATATCCTGAAAAAGAGCCTTCAGTCGCTTCATTTTATTACCACCCATTGTGGTGACTGGGTCCATCATGTAAAGCAAAAAGTCTGCAGCATACAGGAACATTTTCTTATTCATGTTTTGTAAATTTGAATGGATTATCTTTAATTGAACTATTTCCATGTAATAAAAATAACAACTGCAAGTACCCAAAATAGGAGTAGAAGCTCGAAAATGTGCAACAGATTTGACAAACACTGAGAAGAAAAATTAATAATTTGGTTGAAAACCAATGAAGTCTACTCCCTTTATGATAGCCATGTGTTTCCAACCTTTGCGTTTTTATTATTTGTTGCACGCAGTGAGTAATGGGTAAGTGCAACATGTATAAAGCAGCTCCTGCAGTGTTCTCCATTCAGCTTGCGGTGTGGTACTGAGGTTGAGTTGAAAAGGTTTCTTTGTGCCTATGTCCTCTTCTTGACATCAGTAAGCCAGAAGCACAGTTCGTGGACTCAGTTTAAAATCGCTGATTATTAGGCATCAAAATTAGTATCTAACACATGTTAACCAGCCAGAAATAAAACACATTCTTCTTGTACCTTCTATTCAGATGCATTTTGTGAAGAGTTTGGAAAGGAAACTGTTTTCCTGCAAAAGCAGAAGTGTGCATTGAAATATATTCACTTGTCTGTCAGTGTATCTATACAGCCACTAGTCTGCTAATTATCCTGGTATCAGTTTAGCAGACCGGTGTTCATATTGACAAGTTGTTAATTTATTAAAACAATTTTTTTTTTTTTCTTTAGAATACCCAATCCTTTTTTTTCCAATTAAGGGGAAATTTAGTGTGCCTAATCCACCTACCTGCACATTTTTGGGTTGTGGGGGGTGAGACCCATGCAGACAAGGGGAGAATGGGCAAATTCCACATGGACAGTGACCCGGAGCTGGGATAGAACCTGGGTCCTTGGCGCTGTGAGGCAGCCGTGCTAATCACTGCGCCACCGTGCCGCCCCATTGATAGTCACTATTGATCTTTGTTTTTCTTTCAACTTTCTTTATTCCCCTTCTTTAAAGGTGTTGACCTCTGCAAGGTTGTGGGTCTGTATGTGACAATTCCTCTTTGGTATCTTAAAGTGTGCTGTCTTTATGTGAGTCCACACATGTAAGGATACTATGATTTGTGCCGATCATTGTATTAGTTATTTGGAGCAAGAAACTTGGCTAATTTACCTGTGCTCCAGGTCACCAGAACCCATTATGGGCGGCAAGGCGGCACAGTGGTTAGCACTGCTGCCTCATATCCAGGGTCCTGGGTTCAATTTCGGCCTCGGGTGACTGTGGTGTTTGCACCTTTTCCCAGTGTCTATGTGTGTTTCCTCCGGGTGCTCTGGTTTCCTCCCACAGTCCAAAGATGTGATGGTTAGGTGGATTGGCCATGCTAAAATTGCCCTTGGTGTCCAAAAAGGTTAGGTGGAGTTGCTGGGTTACGGGGATAGATTGAAGGAGTGGGCTTAAGTAGGTTGCTCTTTCCAAGGGCCGGTGCAGACTTGATGGGCCAAATGGTCTCCTTCTGCATTGTAAGTCCTATAATTGTGGCTTCCCCAGTGACAACCAACCTGATACCTCTCAACGTAGCGTTGTCTAGTACTGGTGGTGATGGAGGAAGTGAATGTTTAACGTGGGGGATTGGGTGCTGTTGTCATAAGGGCCCTAATCTATTACTTTGATAAACATGCGATAGAGAATTTTACCATGTGAAAACTATATTCTCTGAAATAACCACCATAAAATAAACAGTTTATTGGTCTAATGCCTACCTGCTGAAAAATAGGAGAAAGACATTTGTGTGAGGTCTCGGTGGCCTGTGCCAGTGCACATGACAAGGGTCATTACTAGCATTTCACAAGATACTAAAGAATGTATTCTCTAAAACATTCAAAATGGGTATGCTTATGGAAGTGACCAGTGACAAACTCTAGAAAATATCTAGTGTGGACCCAAAATTTGAGAGATTCAACAAGAATTATTGGATTGTGCTTTTAATATTTTGTGTTCTATTTCCTTGTTTCAGTCTAATTTTCTGTGAAAGTTACACGTTTCTTTGAGTATATTCCAAAAGCAAAAATTCTGTTTTCACAGGATCTGATAATTATGATGAAAGAATGTGTGCATGTTGTACTTGATGTTGTGAAGATTTTGAAGTTTTGAAGCCACAACACTCGCCACGCTAGCTTCGCCAAGGCTCACTTTTTAATATTTAAAAAATAAAGAAATAAAAATAAATATCCTGAATATAGTTCCATTTGGTCTTGAACTGGGGACAGGTGCTGTATTAATAATTTGGTTGCAAGGTGGCCATCAGTTTGAGATAAAAATTCCGTGGCTATGTCATTGATCTATGCATGCTATGCATGTGAATCGACACAGTGATTGAATAGAAGCTGTCGCATAGATCCTAGATAAAACCCACTGTAACTGCTTCAAATTTCCACTATTCCTGGTGTACCTGCAGATTCACAGGCTGTCTGGTAAGTGGAATAGTTTTTTCAACGGTGGGAATCACATAATAATAATTATATAGTAATAATCTTTATTATTGTAAAAAGTAGACTTACATAAATGCTGCAATGAAGTTGCTGTGAAAATCCCTTAGTCGCCACACTCCGGCACCTGGTCGGGTACACTGAGGGAGAATTCAGAATGTCCAATTCACCTAACAAGCAACTCTTTCGGGAATTGTTGGACATGCATTAATGAGAAACTGTACTATTTGCTAAACAATACTTTATGGATTTTATGTTATCAATTCCTGGCCTGTTCTTCAATGGACTAGAGGGAGGGTATCTATTCTTATAAATTTGGCAGTGCCAGTTTCTTATTTTAAAAGAGCATTTTCTTTGTACGTTTTCACTTAAAAAAAAAAAATGATCTTGAATGCCAAAATATATCATTTTAGGACTATTTGTAACCGTTTAAGTTCATGCAAATGTTGCTGAAACTGGGCAACCTTATGACAAATCGATGAGTGTATAATGTTGCCTGTCTGTTGAGATTAATGTTGTACTGGCAAAGTTTTATTGTTTCCATCTACATTTAAAGAAAATAATCTTTATTGTCACAAGTAGGCTTACATTAACACTGCAATAAAGTTACTGTGAAAAGCCCCTAGTCGCCACATTCCGGCGCCTGTTCGGTAAACGGAGGGAGAATTCAGAATGTCCAATTCACCTAACAGCACATCTTTCAGGACTTGTGGGAGGAAACCGGAGCACCCGGAGGAAATCTGTGCAGACACGGAGAACGTGCAGACTCCGCACAGACAGTGACCCAAGCCGGGAATTGAACCTGGGACCCTTGAGATGTGAAGCAACAGTGCTACCCACTGTGCTACCATGCTGCCCATCTTCATTTTTCAACTTAACAGTTCATAGTCTTTAACTTTCCCTCTGGTCCTTGTCTCATTTCTCGGACATCCAAATACTTTTTACAATTTGAGCAACTTGTGCAACTGATGGCTCTTGATATCACTAAATGCAAGACAATTGGAGACATCCAGCAATGTCACCAGATGAAACATTTTCTAATTGTATGTTAGCAGTGTTTAGGCGAATTATGTTGGTAAGAGGGGAAAAAATTGAGTTGCAGGAGTTGTTTTAAAATTGAGTCTGCTGGGCAATTATCCTGCTGAGCTGCTTGCATGTCTGGCCGCACAGCAGCTTGGAATGTGCTATGAAGGCCTTGTATCACATTAAGTACCATGTGTGCCTAACACACTGTACATTGAAAAAACTAGCCATGTGTAACAGCAAAATTTTACAGGGAGCACTGTTGCTGGGGTTACATAAGCAGTGGAATCTTAATATGTTGAACTGGGAATGCTACCAGTTTGGACAGTGGAAAATTAAGCGCTTCTGTGTCTTGTAGTGCACAGGCCGTCTGTTTAGTTGCACAGACCATTTGTTTAACTATTAGTTAGGTTTGGATGAATGCATGCATCATATAACAGTTTTGGTGTGAACCAAGTCAAATGTCTTTCTTATCTCCCGGGTGCTCCGGTTTCCTCCCACAAGTCCTGAAAGACGTGTTGTCTGAATTCTCCCTCTGTGTACCCAAACAGGCGCCGGAATGTGGTGACTAGGGGATTTTCACAGTAACTTCATTGCAGTGTTAATGTAAGCCGACTTGTGACAATAATAAAGATTATTTATTTATTTATTCGTTCATTCACGTAAGGAATTCCTTTAAAAAAAAATTTAGAGTACCCAATTATTTTTTTTCCAATTAAGGGGCAATTTAGTGTGGCCAATTCACCTCCCCTGCACATCTTTGTGTTGTGGGGGTGAGACCCATGCAGACACTGGGAGAATGTGCAAACTCCATACGGACAGTGACTCGGGGCCGGGATCGAACCCGGGTCCTTAGCGCCTTAAGTTAAATTCCTTACTTGATAAGAAATTTGCAAGGGTGCTTGGTGCCGACACCAGTCTGGACTTAATAGTGGTCATACCACAGTTTTAAAAGAAGACTTCTGCATGCAAAGCTTTAATTTCCAGAAAGATAGATTAATGATCTTCCATAGGGATTTGTTACCGCTCTTTTCTGGGGCAATCTGTTTTGTGTCCCACTCTATGTCGATCTAATTCCATAAACTAATTCCCATATGATTTCAATTATTATTCGCCATGACTCCTTTGTGTGCATTCTTACATGCACCCACATACCAGCAAATGAACTTGATTACTGCTGTAGTTGTCTGCAGTGCCATGTTATTCAGAATTCTGCTTTTCTTTAGATTTATCTCCCTCTTCTGGAGGTGCTGATACTCTTGGGGCTGTTTCCAAGGCATTAGCTACCCTCTGGTATCTCAGCAAAATAAACATTAATTGTGTGTGAGCCTTAATGGTGAATGTTAGTGAGCTGTTTGATCATTGACAGGCCTCACAGCTATACCTGGCATTTTGTTTACCTGATGTCCAACCCGCACATGGGCCTTTGAATAATAAGTAGCAAGGAACTGGCAATTTTTCCATTTCTCTCCCTTTCCAGTCCATGCGCGCGGGGTGAGGCCATTTGTATTGTCTTCTATCATTTCCCTGACTTGCATCAATTCCGAAGTGCAGATGAATAGTAACAGTGAGTACTTAGGTACTCACTGGATAACCTTGTTGAACCATTATTAGATAATTCTGTTTATATATAGAATTCAAAGGTTACATTTATTTTTACAGCTTAGAGATAAATCAGCATACAAATAAGTTTGTTTTATTTTTAATCTTGTACCCAGCTAAAAATGTCCACGACAGCTGTGTAATATGCAAGATATCTGTCACTATTGACTAGTGATGGATAGTTGAAAGGTTGTAGCTTAGTAATGAATACATTGAGACTATGTAAGATTTGTTACAGAACCTTTTTATGCATTTATATTGCGTTGTGAGACACTTGGCTCTCCTAATATGAATAGTTGTTAGAACTTGTGTTGCAGTAGGTTAGATGCTAGCTGTTGCCTTTTGGGATCCAGATTCAAATCCTGTACAGATGAATGAGATGAAAATCCTCATATGTTGGTAGAAATAAATAATTTGGGGCTTGTCAGCTGAAGGTATGTTAAAAGTACCACATAAATGCAAATTGTTATATGGTACCTTTCATGTCCTCAGATGTTTTAAACCTCTTGAGAACCAATGATTTGTAGTCACATTGTAGGCAAGAATCCCATGAACAGAAATGAGATAAATGGCAAATGTTTTTTAGTGGTCTTGGCTGTGGGATAAATGTTTTACAGACCAATGGTAGAATGTCATTGCTGCTGCTCAAGTTGTACCATGGGATTTCATGTTGAGCAGAGAAAGACAAAACACATGACTTCTGCCAATGTAGCACTCGCTCAGCACTGCACTGAAGCGCCAGCCTGGATAACTTGCTGGAGTCCCTGCGCCAGGACATGACTATCTGTCTGAATCAAAGATTGTGTATACCCCAATCGGCAGGCAAGGGTCCTATTTAAAATGTATCTGGGTAGATTTAATAGTCTTTATTAGTGTCACCAGTAGGCTTATATTTACACTGCAATGAAGTTACTGTGAAAATTTCCCTAATCACCACACTACGGCGCCTGTTCGGGTACACTGAGGGAGAATTCAGAATGTCCAATTCACATAACAAGCACATCTTTCGGGACTTGTGAAACCCACGCAGACATAAGGAGAATGTGCAGACTCCGCACAGATAGTGACCCAAGCCAGGAATCGAACCCGGGTCCCTGGCACTGTGAAGCAACAATGCTGGTTGATATGGACACACAGCACAAACCGGGTATTGCATGGCAGTGATGCTTGTGCAGGTGTGGGATGTCATTAAGGAATAGATATCAAACCTTTCTGGAGTAGCTGCCCCGACAGACACAATAGTCTTTAAGTTCAATTTCTAATCTATTTTCAGCTATGTTGATAGTCGGACTACCAGTCTTTTTCAGCATCCCTGGGTCAGGCCAATTGTCAAGGTTTCCACTTGTGATTGTTCAGTGATTCCTCTAGGTCGTATATGTGCGTGTTAGGTGAGAAGCAGCTCAAGCTCATCTGTTTTGCGCCTTCTCACCAATAGTTGCATTGTTTGCTGACTTTGTCTGCCAAGGTTGTGCAAGGCCCCTCCTGGCAATTTTCGAGGGTGGCTACAGCGATAACACCAAGCCCAGCAAAGAGAATAAATGGGTAAAAGTTTCATTTTAAAGTGCTAGCTGATATAAATGGGGAAATGTTGCGTTCTGAGCCAATATCTGATCTTTTAAAAAAAATTAATGGTTTCTTATCTGCAGAATACAAGCAAATGGCTGTGAACATTCAAAGATAGTGTTAAAGGTTCAACAACACCAGATGGTGCTTTTTCCAGACAGAGGGACATGAATGGGAGTGACACCTGGCAGTATTGGTTTATTTTACACTTAAATTAAAAATTGAGATTGTTTAACATTATTGAGTTTAATGTTTATGTTTCATTTGTTGCCGAAAGTTGTATTTTATCCTCTCTGCTTCAGAAGTATGTCATAACAAAGAACTTGCATTTATTGAATGCATTATCATATCTCAAGAAAGTTAAAATACAAAGGGAAGAAGTTAAACTTTAGTGGTACAACCTGTCGTCAGTATCCCATTTGGAGTGTTGACTTTACTTCTGTGCACTGCATCTCACAAAGGAAAAATTGTTGTTGGATGGTGGGCTCGGGTGGGGAAGTTGCCAGAATCATAGAGAGGCTTATAAATTACATTATGCTGATGGGTTGCTTAAACTTGGCGTGTAATTTAAAGGTTAGGGTAGCATGGTGGCACAGTGGTTAGCACTGCTGCCTACGGCGCTGAGGACACGGGTTCGGTCCCGGGTCACTGACCGTGTGGAGTTTGCACAGTCTCCCCGTGTCTGTATGGGTCTCACCCTCACAACCCAAAAGGATGCACAGGATAGGTGGATTGGCCATGTTAAATTGCCCCTTAATTGGGGAAAAATAGAATTGGGTGCTCTAAATTTATATTAAAAGAAGAAAAAAAAATTGAAGGACAATCTAATCAAAGTGTTTAAAATAACAAAAGACTGTGAGAATAGAAACTGAGAACCTCTTTACTCTGTTGGAAGAATTGAGACCAAGACGACATAGGCTTTAAATTAAGCAAGATCATTCAGGGATGAAATCAAGAAACACGTTATTATGCAAAGAGTAGTGGAAATCTGGTATCCCTGCCATATTCACATGGATGCTGTTGCTGTTGGGTCAGTTGAAATTTACAGCCAAGATGAACACGAGTTTTACTAGGTGAGGCAACGTTTTTCAAACCTTTTTTTTCGGTAACCCAAGCCACATTCGCAATAGATTTTTCATGGTTACTTTTGAAAATGTCACATTCATTGTTGGCAATTTTGTATTACAAAATTGTAAATAAAAATATATTTTTTGTTATTTGGAGATCTAAATAATTTGTAATAAAAATCTCTGAACAGATGCATTTTCCCTCTGATTGGGATGGATGGAGTTCCCAAACCCACATCCGTCCCCACAGAGCTAAGTTCAAAAAGGGGCAAGCATGAATCGGCTTCATAACAAAGAACAAATTGATTAGCAGGGGGTCTCCACTGGATTCACAGGAATTATCTGCTAAATTATGCATGTGGGAGACCTCCGACTACGAGTTTGCTGACTGAGGTACTTGTGGAAACATAGTCCAGTAAGCAGTCACTTAGTTTTGGATGTGAGATGCAGGCCTGCCAAAAAGAGCATAAAGTATTGCTGGAAACTAACTGTCTTCAGGAAAGAAATTTAAAGAGAATTGATATTTCTTTTAAACACTTCAGTTTCAGTTGCAGGTGCTGACTAACCTGGGTGATCAGCTGTTGCAGAAACAGGATTGCTGTTAGAGGCTATGTCGGTGGCGGTAACTGTGACAGTGGCCCAGGGAGGCAAGAAGCTCCATGGCACCAGCCTCATGTGATCATACACTGTACTGCAACGAGAATTTACCCAGGGAGAAAACGGTCAGGCGACCTTTGGGGATCATTTTTGGTGACCCATTTTACACCATCCCGTGACCCACCCGTGGGTCGTGATCACCCCCTTTGAAAAACACTTGAGGTAAGGTATCAAGAATGTGGATGAAGCGAGGTAAAAGAAGTTGAAGTGCAGATCAACCACAATCTAATTGAAAGGCATAACAGGCTTGAGGGGCTGAATGGACTTCTATTATGTTGTCTTTGGGACATCTTAAAGTTCTTCAAAGCCTGCCATTCAAGTAGATATTGACTGATCATCCACCTCAAAGTGTGGGTCGCGACCTGTGGGTGGGTCGCAGGAGGGTGTAAGAAGGGTTGCGGAGCTAAGGGGTCGTGATGTTCCCGCCACAGTCTGGAATAGCTTTGCAATGGATAGATTTTGTATTCTTGGTATCGGGATATGGTACCTTCTGCACTTCATGCCTGATAGAGCGAGCATTACTTCTGACAGCCTTTGCTGGCAGATAAAAAAAGCGATTCCGGCGTTCCCACTATTTTAAAACAAAATGTTGGATCTGCACTTTTCTCCTGAAAGCACGATGTAAGTGTCCCCCAGTACAATTGTGGAGTATTACAATGCAAGACTGTTCCAACAACGGACACAACAACCCCACAGCTAATCTGGCATTTATAATAATTCCCATATAAAGCACATTATAATTTTAAAGCAATTTGTAATGTTAAACCATGGCTATATTTAGGGAAATGGGCCAGAAATCTGTTCAAGTCACTGACCTTTCAACAACTAACTGCAGGTTTAATTGACTATTATTCCACTAGGAACATAGGGAAAATGTAAAGGGAACAATACCGGCCATGTGCGTCGCCGAACTGAATTCACACATCCCTGGACATTAGGCAAGGTGGAAGAGCGCACAATGTTTTGTAAAATATTGTCATTTGGGTGGGGGTAACATGGAAATGGAACAACACAGAAAACACAGTCTGCAGCTTCATGAGTCTTGAGGAGCTTTGGCAATGGAACCAAAGGCGACTTAAGTGTGATCGCTGACTAGTCAGAGACAGTCAAGGCACCTTTGCCATCTTTCAGATTCTGAAAGATTTATTCTGAACTCATTAGAGAAATTGACTGAAGTTAGTAACTGACCGGGCATTAGTTACTGTACATCAGGAAATAAAGCGTAATATTGGCTTCAGGACAATATAAAACGCCAATAAACGGCTGGAATGTCGAAGGCTGGTGGATAGTTATTCATGGTGACATGTATGTTTGTAGAATGGAGGAGACCAGGCTGTTCTCATGTACCCAACATAAATGTCCCATGCTTTAATCTGGTTTTAGTAACAGTTGCTGTCTCTGCAGCGCAATCGGGTAGCGCATTCAGCTGCTAGCATTATGCTTCGGTCACGCTCGAGAACGGCGCAATTTTACGATTTCTCCACTTTAATACTTCGTCCCACATGATTTGATTTGTATCCTTCAGTTGCGTTCCAATAAATATTGAATTTTCTCACCTATGTTATTAACTCGTGAGTTCCTGTCACGTAGTTTGATAGTTTGCATGATATGTAAAGGATATCGACATTGACCCAATTAGAAAATGTCATGATTGATACTGACACTGAAAAAATTCATTGACACTATTTCTCCAGCCGCACTCCAAATAGGGTGCCAGCATTGTCTACCTGCTGAAATTCGCAAGGCAGATCCATTTTAAGCACATGGCTGCATTGTCAGTTTCTCTACACCTGTTGACACTTGATTCAATGGCAACCTGTGCCTGCACATGGTTATATTCCCAACACACTGACGATTTCCAATCTGGCCATGAAGAATTAAAACATGACCAGTCTGATGTTTGTTGTGGATTTTTTGAGAACTGATCACTGGTGACTGATTGACCCAACACAGAAATGGCTGTGAAGAAGTATCACAAACATGTTTCGTAGTGTTGAAATTAACTTTTAAAAATTCGGTGGAATGCATGATTACCCCCCCCCGCCCCCCAAAAAAAGCTTGCTTTATTCATACAAAAAATTGAGAGATATTGGAAATATCGTAGACAGGATTCCAGCCAGCGATGGGCAATCCCTACCGATTGTCAATGATTCCGCCCCGACTGCCGTTGTTACCTCATGTTACACCCTGCATAAAACCCAATATAATTAAGACTAAGTATTACATGAAGCTGCAGAGCAAACACGGACATCTGTGATCACAGATCAATAATTTCTTAGAAATGTGAGCAGTGCCTGATGGACATGAGCAAATGTGTTATTTTATCGCTTCCCAAGTTCCAAATGCTTTCTGCTAGCTATACCTCTCTCTCTGGCCAAGCTCCAAAAACTTAAGGCTTACCTGTCACATTAAAGTTAAGTGAACACGGCGTGGGTCCCGAAGTTCGGACAGTTGACTAAAGTGGTTCCCGGGGGGAAAAATGTCTGGAAAAACTCTGATCCACCTCAACCTGACTTCACTGTGCTATCTCCATATATATCCCTTGATGTCAGTAGTTTTTCAAAAATTAATTTTTTACTGGATGTGGGCTTCATTGGCTAGAACAGCACTTGTTGTCCCATCCCTAATTATCCTTGATTGGATTGGATTTTGTTTATTGTCACGTGTACCAAGGTACAGTGAAAAGTATTTCACTGAAATACTTTGAGAAGGTAGTGATGAGCTGCCTTCTTGAACCGCTGCAGCCCATGTTGTGTAGGCACATCTACAGTGCTATTAGGGAGGGAGTTCCAGGATTTTGACCCTGTGATAGTGAAGGAACGGCAATATATTTCTAAGTCAGGATGGTGAGTGACTTGGAGGGGAATCTTCAGGTGGTGGTGTTGCCATATACCTGCTGCCCTTGCCCTTCTAGATGGTAGTGGTCATGGGTTTCGAAGGTGCTGCTTAAGGAGCCTTGGTGAATTACTGCAGAGCATCTTGTAGGTGGTGCCCACTGCTGCTACTTGAAGCCTACTTGTGACAATAAGCGATTATTATTATAATGTTCAGCACCATTTGCGACTCCACAGACACTGAAGCAGTCCACGTGCAAATGCAGCTGGACAACATCCAGGCTTGGGCTGACACGTGGCAAGTAACATCCATTCCACACAAGTGCCTGGCAATGACTATATCCGATGAGAGAATATCAAACAATTGCTCCTTGACATTCAGTGACATCACCATCATTGAATCCCACACTACCAACAACCTGGCAGTGACCATTGATCACAAATTGAATTGGACTAGCAATATAAATACTGTGGCTACGAGAGTAGGTCAGAGGCTTGGATTCCTGTGGCAAGTAACTCACTTGGCACCCCTTCCACAAACATTCCCTCCCACCACCACCGGTGGCGGAGGGAGTGAATGTTTGTGGAAGGGGTGCCAATCAAGTGGGCTGCTTTGTCCTGGATGATGTCCAGCTTCCTGAGTTTTGTTGGAGCTGCACTCATCCAGGCTAGTGGGGGAGTATTTCTTCACACTCTTGTACCTTGTGGGTGGTGTACAGGCTTTGGGGAATCAGGTGGTGAGTTACTTGCCACAGGAATCCAAGCCTCTGACCTACTCTCGTAGCCACAGTATTTATATTGCTGGACCAATTCAATTTGTGATCAATGGTCACTGCCAGGTTGTTGGTAGTGTGGGATTCAATGATGGTGATGTCACTGAATGTCAAGGAGCAATTGTTTGATATTCTCTCATTGGATATAGTCATTGCCAGGCACTTGTGTGGCATGGATGTTACTTGCCACGTGTCAGCCCAAGCCTGGATGTTGTCCAGCTGCATTTGCACGTGGACTGCTCCAGTGTCTGAGGAGTCGCAAATGGTGCTGAACATTATAATAATAATCGCTTATTGTCACAAGTAGGCTTCAATGAAGCTACCGTGAAAAGCCCCTAGTTGCCTCATTCCGGCACCTGTTCGATGTGCAGTTATCAGCGAACGTCCCCAGATCTGACCTTCTGTTGGAAGAAAGGCCATTGATGAAGCAGCTGAAGATAGTTGGGCCTAGGATACTAGCCTGAAGAACTCCTGCAAGTGATTTCCCGGGACTGAGATGACTGACCTCCAACCACCACAACCATATTCCTTTGTGCTAGGTCCGACTCCAGCCAGTGGAGAGTTTCCCCCCGATTCAGAAACCTATCTATTTCTGTCTTGAACATACTCAATGATTGGGCTTCCACAGCCCGCTGGGGTAGAGAGTTCCAAAGATTCACCACCTTCTTGGTCTTAAATGGCCAGCCCCATACATTGAGACTCTGTTCCCTGGCTCTAGACTCACCAGCCGGGGGAAACATCCTATCTATATCTACCTTGTCACGTATTTTGTATGTTTCAATGAGATCACATTTCATTCTTTGAAACTCCAGAGAATACCGACCCAGTTTCCTCATTTTCTCCTCATCAGACAATCCCACCATCCCAGGAGTTAGTCTGGTGAACTTCCATTGCACTCCCTCTCGGGCGAGTATATCTTTTCTTAGATAAGAAAACCAAAACTAAAAACCCAATACTCCCAAGTGCAGTCTCACTGGCTTTATACCAGTGTTTTTGAAAAACATTTTTGCCTGGGACCCATTTTTGGCAACTGCCCATCCTTCGTGACCTATTCCGGCTGACCTTGGCGGCCCACGCCGGCCGACCTTGGCGGCCCATGCCGGACATTGCTCTGAAGTCAGGTGGAGGTGTTCACCCCGTTTCAGGGCCTGCGCACTGCTTGATTTGGCACGCATGCGCGGGATGTCTGACAATCTCAAAAATCCATCGCTGCCGGCATTTTTAAAGGCGACTATCCTGAAACCTGATGTGAACCACTCACGGGTCGCAACCCTGAGTTTGAAAACCCCTGAACTAGAGAACAGGCCAATCTAGATTGGGCACTGTGTAATGAGAACGGAATCATTGGAAATCAAGTTGTGCGTGACCCCTTGGGGATGAGCAACTATAATATGATGGAATTTTTCATCAAAATGGAGAATGAAGTAGCTGATTCTAAGGTTAGTGTCCTGAATCTTAACAAAGGAAACTACGATAAAACGAGGCGAGTTGGCTATGATCAATTGCGGAATGTTACTGAAAGGGATGACAGTGGATAGGTAATGGCAAACATTCAGAGCGCATGGAGGAACTGCAACAATTGTTTATTCCTGTCTTGCATGAAAGTAAAACACGAAAGGTGGAAATTAGGGATAGTATTTGTTCCAAGGAAATAGAATATAAATTGGCCAAGGAAAACAAGTCTGAGGATTGGGAGTTTAGAATTCAGCAAAGAAGGACCAAGGGATTGATTAGGAAGGGGAGAATAGAGTACGAACATAAGCTTGCAGGGAACATAAAAACTGACTGTAAAAGTTTATTTTGGTACGTGAAGAGAAAAAGATTGGTGAAGACAAATGTGTGTCCCTTACAGTCAGAAACAGGGGAATGTATTAAAGGGGACAAATAAATGGCTGAGCAATTAAATACATACTTTGGTTCTGTCTTCACATATGAGGACACAAATAAGATACCAGAAATGTTGGGGGATGCAGGGTTTAGTGAGAAGGAGGAACTAAAGTTGATCAATATCAGTAGAGAAATGTTGTTGGGGAAATTGATGGGATTGAAGGCTGTTATATCCCCAGTGCCTGATAATCTAGATCCCAGAATACTGAAGGAGGTGGCTCTAGAAATAGTGGTGCATTGGTGGTCATCCAGGATTCTATAAACTGCAGAACAGTTCCTGCAGGTTGGAGGGTGACTAATGTAACTCCACTATTTAAAAAGGGAGGTCGAGACAAAGCAGGGAATTATAGACCAGTAAGCCTGACGCCAGTAGTGGGGAAAAGTTTAGAATCCATTTCAAAGATTTTATAGCAGAGTACTTCGAAAACAGTGGCAGGATCGGACAGAGTCAGCATGGATTTATTTATATTTAAAATAAATTTAGCGTGCCCAATTCATTCTTTCCAATTAAGGGGCAATTTAGCGTGGCCAAACCACCTTCCCTGCACATCCTTGGGCTGTGGGGGCGAAACCCATGCAAACACGGGGAGATTGTGCAAACTCCACATTGATAGTGACCCAGAGCCGGGATTGAACCTGGGACCGTGGCTCCGTGAGGCAGCAGTGCTAACCACTGTGCCACCATGCTGCCCATCAGCATGGATTTATGAAGGGGAAACCATGCTTGTCAAATTACTGGAATTCTTTGATGATGTAAGGGAGCGGGTTGATGTGGTGTATTTGGACTTTCAGAAGGGTTTTGACAAAGTCCCGCATAAAAGATTAGCGTGTAAAATTAAAGCGCGTGGGTTTGGGGGTAGTGTATTGAGGATAGAGAACTGGTTGGCAGACAGGAAACAAAGAGTAGGAATTAACGGGTCTTTTTCAAATTGGCAGCTATTGACTAGTGGCGTACCGCCGGGATCGACGCTAGGACCTCAGCTATTCACAATATATATTAATGATTTAGATGAAGGAACAAAATGTCATATCTCTAAATTTGCAGATGACACCAAGTTTGGTGGGAGGGTGAGCTGTGAGGAGGATGCAGAGATCCTTCAGTGTAATTTGGACAAGTTGAGTGAGTGGGCAAATGAATGGCAGATGCAATATAATTTGGATAAATGCGAGGTTATCAACTTTGGTGGCAAAAACAAGAAGGCAGACTATTATCTGATTGGCCTTAAATTTGGAGAGGGGAACATGCAATGAGACCTGGTGTCCTCGTACACCAGTCACTGAAGGAAAGCATGCAGGTGCAGCAGGCAGTAAAAAAGGCAAATGGTATGCTGACCTTCATTGTGAGACAATTCGAGTGCAGGAGCGGGGATGTCTTGCTGCAATTGTAAAGGGCCTTAGTGAGGCCACACCTGGAGCATTGTGTGCAGTTTTGGTCTCCTTATCTGAGGAAGGATGTTCTAGCTGTAGAGGGAGTGCAGCAAAGGTTCACCAGACTGATTCCAGGGATGGCGGGACTGGCGTACGAGGAGAGATTGAATCGATTCGGATTGTATTCACTGGAGTTCAGAAAGTTGATGGGGGATCTCATAGAAACCAATAAAATTCCAACATGACTGGTCAGGGTAGATGCAGGAAGGATGTACCTGATGTGTCCGAACAAGGGGTCACAGTGTGAGAATTTGGGGTAGACCATTTAAGACAGAGTAGAGGAGAAACATCTTCACCAGAGTGGTGAGCCTGTAGAATCCATTACCACAGGCAGTAGTTGAGTCCAAAACATTGTATGTTTTCAAGAAGCAGTTGGATATAGCACTTGGGGCGAAGGGGATCAAAGGATAGGGGGGAAAGCGGGATTAGGCTATTGAGTTGGATGAACAGCCATGATATTAAATGGCGGCGTGGGCTTGAAGGGCCAAATAGCCTCCTATTTTTTCTATGTAGTACCTTTTTAGTATTCACCATTGCCTGCCTGCCAGCAAATCTTTTAATGTATTTTCTGAATCCACCATTACCAACTTGCCCTTCGTAGTTTCTTTTGTTCAGATTTAAGACCCAAGTTTCAGAATGAACTATCATAAAATCATAGCATTTACAGTGCAGAAGGAGGCCTTTCGGCCATCGAGTTTGCACCGGCCCTTGGAAAAAGCACCATACTTAAGCCCACGCCCCACTTTATCCCCGTAACCACACCTAACCTGCACATCTTTGGACTGTGGGAGGAAACCGGAGCACACGGAGGAAATCCGTGCAGACAGTGACCCAAGCTGGGAATCGAACTTGGGACCCATTTGCTGTGAAGCAACAGTGCTAACCACTGTGCTACCGTGCTGCCCCTCATGTTCAAACGTAATATAAAATTCTATCATATTAGGGCCACTATTTCTGAAAGGCTTCTTTACAGCAAGGTTAATAATGATCTCTTTCTCATTACATAATACTAAATCTAAAATAGCTGGATTTGTAGTTGGTTCTCCAAAAATCTATCTCGTGCACACCCCAGGAATTAATCCTCCACAGAATTGGGTTTATCCAGTCTGTCTGTAAATTGAAGGTGCTCATTATTGCTGTGCTATCCATGTCACAAGCAGCTCTAATTTCCTGATTTACACCGTTCCTGGCGTTACTGCTAGTTTGGTCTCTAAACAGCTCCCTTCAAAGTATGGTGCACTTTGCTGTTTCTTAGCTCCACCCAAACCGATTCTACATCTTGATCGTGTGATGTAAGATCCTCTCACTATATTACTGACCTAGTCCCTTATTAACAGTGTGATCCCACCTCCGTTTTTCTTTTTGCTAATCCTTCCTAAATGGCAAGTATCCCTGAGTATTCTGTTCCCTGTCACCAACTTTCTGTAATGGCAATTAAATCATACCCATTGACCTCTATTTGTGCCTTCAAACCCTCTGCCTAGTTGTGAATGTTGTGTGCACTCAAAGCGCCATAACTTTGCCTTTTTAACATATTCCACATTATGATCCTATTTAATGCCTCACCTTTACATGGTCTGCCTTCCAATTTCAATTACTATGTTTCTGCTTCCTGTTACCAGTTTTGCTCCCCTCCAATCTATGTTCCCTCGGTCGGGTTCCCACCTCCCTGCCAATCTAGCTTAAACTTCCCCATCAGCACTGGCAGTTATTAATGAACAGTTTTTGTAACGTAGGCAAATATGGCTCTCCTTTGATGTTGGTAGAAGGGGCAATGTTAGCCAGATCACCAAGTGAACTTTGCTGGTCAAATTGTGTTGCTTATGTCTATCTGAAAAGGCATATGGAGCCTCAATTTACAATCTCCCCTTGAGTGTTGAGTGGCACCCTAAATTGTATGCTCAAGGCAAACCACAACTTTTGAACTCAGATTGCCAGCAGCTAACCAAAGTTAACAAATGTTTATTTACCAAAATGTGTTTTTCTTTACAAAGTTCCATTCAAAATGCTGCTCATTGCTGTGGTGGGGTTGGGTGGGGGTGCACCTTTTAAAAGTGGAAGAATATTTGAAACAAAACACAGATAGTTCTCGTGACTAGATATTGCATTCATAATTACTGGTTATGCAGTGTTTCACATTGTGGACCTCATATCTCTTCTCATTTTGCACAATTTCCTGAGCTTCAGGTTGCTTTGCATTGTGAAATGACCTTGAAGTAGATCTATAATTTTCAAGATGGTCTGAACTTTCGACACGGCAGGGATAAAATCAAAGGCATTGTGATTTCAGAGAAGAGGTTTTTAAAAAAGGACATTCGGCCTGGAATTTTGAGAGCACTATCGTGTTAAGGATTAAAATGGTTGATGTTGGCCATTGGGAGCCTGGTGGCTGGTGATTCCAAATGACCTTGAGTTTTGTCTTGAGAATAAATGTGCTTACAAGACTGCCCCAGTTTCTTATTTTTTAAAATAATTTTTATTAAAGGTTTTCATAAAATATCAATAACAAAATGAGAAAGAAAAAAGAACCCAACAGGGTTAAGTACAGAACACAATCTAAAAAAGCAACCCCGCAAACCCCCCCCCCGTACCTAAATAATAAATTAACATTAACACCCCGACTTAAGACAACAGGTGTATACACCCCCTCAGACCCTTCCAGTGTAAATAACATAAACAAAAATAAAGTAACCCCCCCCCCCGAGCTGCTGCTGCCATTGACCAATGTCTAGCATTCTGCCAGAAAGTCTAAGAACGGTTGCCACCGCCTAAAGAACCCTTGTACCGACCCTCTCAAGGCGAATTTCACCCTCTCCAATTTAATGAACCCTGCCTTATCACTGATCCAGGATTCCACGCTTGGGGGCCTCGTATCTTTCCACTGAAGGAGAATCCTTCGCCGGGCTACCAGGGACTCAAATGCCAGAATTCAGGCCTCTTTCGCCTCCTGCACTCCCGGCTCCTCTGCCACCCCAAATATTGCGAGCCCCCAGTCCGGTTTGATCCTGGATCCTACCACCCTCGACACCGTCCTCGCTACGCCCTTCCAAAATTCCTCCAGCGCTGGGCATGCCCAGAACATATGGGTGTGATTTGCTGGGCTCCCTGAGCACCTAACACACCTGTCCTCACCCCCAAAGAACCTGCTCATCCTTGTCCCGGTCATGTGCGCCCTGTGCAGCACCTTAAACTGTATGAGGCTGAGCCTCGCGCACGAAGAGGAAGAGTTCACCCTCCCTAGGGCATCTGCCCACGTCCCCTCTTCGATCTCCTCTCCCAACTCCTCCTCCCACTTACCTTTCAACTCCACCACCGAGGCCTCTTCCTCCTCCTGCATCACCTGGTAAGTTTCCGAGATCTTCCCCACTCCCACCCACCCCCCCGAGAGCACCCTGTCCTGTACTGTGTGTGGCAGTAGCCGTGGGAATTCCACCACCTGCCGTCTGGCAAACGCCCTTACCTGTAAGTACCTGAAGGTGTTCCCCGGGGGGAGCCCGTACTTCTCCTCCAGCTCACCCAAGCTCGTGAACTTCCCGTCCACAAACAGGTCCCCCAACTTCCGTATCCCTGCCCTGTGCCACCCCGAAAACCCTCCACCTGTTCTTCCTGGGGCGAACCGGTGGTTCCCCCGTAATGGGGTCCATGCCGAGGCCCTAACTTCCCCCCTATGCCGCTTCCACTGCCCCCAAAATTTGAGGGCCGCCACCACCACCGGGCTCGTGGTATTAGACTGTCCCAGTTTCTAACATGTCTGCACTCTTAAAGTCTCTAGTGGAACAGATTCAAATTAGGCCAGATATGTCACCCCACCTCCATCCTATGCAATTTTTCTTATGGAGTATGTGGATATATTTAAATGCCACTGTAATAGAAACCTACAGAACAACAGGGTTATACAATATCAATTCTTTATTTTTATGTAGAACTTCATTTTGGCCAAAGTGAAAATTTTATTTGCTCTTATTTGGCAGATTTTCTTTGAGGCTTATGGCAAGTTCTTTAAGGGCTTGGTTAGATTTTGTAGGTTTTAGACTTTCTACAAAGTTAGAAAGTAGCAATGAGCCTCTTATCTCTTATGATGCAACAATTGAGTCATAGAATAAATACTAGGTGGATCTTCAGCAGTCTCTACGTTAATTGTAACTCTCCTGTCCTGAAGGCGTCAACTATTTTAGGGATACCATTTTGTGAATAGTGGAAGCCCTTTATTTTGCCATTCTGAAGTTTTAAGACCAGATTGCAGAGGCATTGCAGTTAAGTACTGTCCACACAAGCATACTTTCCAGAAGTTGTCATTAGAACCAGATCAGAAAGTGGAACTATGGCTACTTTTTTAAATGATATGAATAATATTTAGCAGGCAAATATTTACTTTCAGGGTTAAAATTAAAACTTATGCAATGTGTTTTCGCTGAAGTTCAAATTTCAGCAATGCAGCAAAGATCACTCAATTACAGTGTCAAGATATACACATGCAGTGGTCTTCACATAACACTCTGAAAAGCAGTAGGCATCAATAAAAGTCTTTGCGTGTTCTGAAACAGTCTATCATTATACTATAGATAGACTATTTTAACCCAGTAAAAGTACTATATTTCAAATTTTAAAAAAAGCTTCCTGCCACGTAAAAGCCCACACTTTTTAGATTCTCAGTAAATGTCCTTAGTTCAGCATCAATCCTATAGAATGACGAATTCTGACATTTTTAAAGGTAATAATTTGAATAGGAAGAATTCATATCAGCGATGGATGTAACTTAGTTACATCCATCTGCAGAAGTGCAGTTGGCTTTAGTCCTAGGGCTAATTGGTTGGAAAATTGATCAGCAGTATTGATATCCATTGACTACTGAAAGTTACGTATGCAGGTTGAGTGAGCACAGGCTCAGCTAAGACGGTGGTGCCTCCATAGATGAATACAAAAGCAAATGGAGTACAACGTTTCTTTTAAATTTAGCAAAAGTGTTTTATTAGGTGTCTCACAAGAAACATATTAGAAAAATCAAGGATATAGTATAAGGAGAAATGTAACCGCATGACTAGGAGGTTGACAGCCAGAACAAAGTTTGTTTGAAGCTTATGATTGGGAAAACATTGAGCACTGGGCACACCTCTTACAATCTATGTACACATTTATTCTTGGTATCTATTGATGACTTGAACTTGTATCTAAGGAACACATTGCCAAATGTGCTGAGGATCAGCACACGTGCAAATAGTGAAAAGAAAATTGATGGCAATTTACATTTATATAGCACCTTTGATGTAAAATGTCTCAAGGCACTTCATAGGAGTGTTATCAAATAAAATTTGACATTAAGTCACATAAGGAGATATTAAGGGAGCTAACCAAAAGCTTTGTCAAAAAAGTAGGATTTAGCAATGTGTAGAAGGGGAGGACAACGTGGTGAAGTTTATGGAGAAATAGCTCCAGACCTTAGAACCCCGGCAACTGAAAGCACAGGTACTAACAAGATACTAGGACAATTTGCATAGGAAGATGGCTCATAGAAGATTTAATAAAGATTTTGAAAAATATTTAAGATTTTGATGATTTGTATTTTGATGAATGGGGAAAACTGTTTTCTTCTCATTGGGGAATCTAACGAGGGAGTACCAATTTAGAATTGTTACTGAATAAGGCGAGGTTCAGAGAAATTTCTTTACTGAGGGTTGTTGGAACATTGAATGCTTTACTGTAGGGAGTGGTTAAAATGGAGACGATTGTATTTAATGGACCATTGGACACAAGTAATTGAGCTAGAGAAAGATACAGGGCTGTGGGGAGCGAGTCAGGCCGTGTGATTAGTTTTGAATTGCTCTAGCAAAGAGTTAGCTCAGGCAAAATGGGCTGTAAATTTCTACTCCCTACATGGGCTTGCAGATGAGCAATGGCCATGTGAGTGGAAAATCAGCTGTCCCATATACTGGAAGCTTCACCCAAGGCCAATTAATCACTTTCCGGAACAGAAGGTGAGAGAATTGGAGAAAAATTAAAAGCAATAATATACTAAAAATAAATAAATCCAGAAACGATCTCAGTTGAGCTGCATATTTGGTCAAATGATCTGGGCCATGTCGAAGGTTTTACATTTCCAGGGTCTGAAATTGTATCATGTGCTTGAAGTTCAGTTTTGTACTGTATCATGTTGTGTGAGGTTTATCTTTTCGAACCCCATGTTTTCTTTGCAATATTGACACATTTTTGACTAAGAAGAAGCTTACCTTGCTTTACCTTGTATAAATGAGTGGTAGTCTGGGAAGGAATGAAAAATAATTTTATTTCAGCAAAGAGGACATAATGTGCTTTGCAAGTGTGACTGCTGCTTTGTGTTCTGTCTCTACTCCCTGTTAGTTGGCGAGAAAACCTAAGTGTTGGCTTTGGAACAAATGTCCTATGTACCAAAGTTACAGGCTTCAATTACAGCCATAATTATTATACCATAAACCAGCTGGTGCGGTAAACCTAACCAAGCTAACTAAAGTTGGAAGAACCAAAGGTTCAAGAGGACTGTCATCATCAGAGTGCCAGCTCATGTTGTTCATCAAATGTAAAAGCATTTTGTTGAATAAAGTCAGTTATTCATTGGAGAAGTCTGCAAGATGTCAGATTGCAGTGACAAGTCAGTGTCTCTTCACTGGCATCTGGTAAAATTGGGAGATAAATAAAATGGCAACCAAAAGAAAAATTCAGTGTTTGCAACAGATGTATGAGTATTTTTGCTGTTAAGTCCACGTTTTGAAATAGACTTTTACCCTTGAGCTTCTACCATAAAGCCTATTTTTCCACTTCCAAATAAAAGCAGGTAGTGATGCCAAAATGAAACAAATGCTTTACTGTACAAGACTCTGAACTTTATTCTAATTTTGTTATACCTTGGGACTCCTCCCTGAGACCCCACCATCGGAACCGTTGGAGGGCAAGCATTTTTGTGTAATCTGCTGCATCATTATCTCTTTTCTTTAATTCATTCCATCTCCTGGGTGGCTGCTTGTGTTGGGAATTGTTCCACAGTTGCTGATGGCCCTTTATCACAACCAAAATGCTACTCTTCGTGTCTAAGCCAAGACTGAGTCTCAATCTATTTGACTATTGAGACCGTTGCACTCAAATCTGATCCTGTCCTTTGCAAAATCTGCATCTGTACTTTTAATCAGGTGCGGAACCCTGGCCTTCTAATCCCTGTTCACTTCCAAATAGCCTAAAAACATTTGCCAGTTGTGTTGTGCTGTTGCCTTAGTTGAGATCGGCTAAAGTTGGATTTCTACGTAAAATGTGTACCATCACAGGAAAGCCTTTATCCCCATCCTCCATCTCGCACTTCTGGAGGAATTCCTAAGAATAGGCTGTAGTGTTAGCTCGTGATAATTGATTTGGCTAATTTGTTGTTTAAAATTCAAAGTCAATTACCTTGAGTGATATTATATTCCTAGTATTTTTGTGGAAATTGTCTCCACGTATACAAAGCAAAATGTGCCTCATCCTTAATCTGAAAAGGTAGCCATTTATTGAATAATTTGTGGCAGCATTTGCAGGTATCAACGAACAATACTAACCACTGCCACCGTGTCATCCTATTGGTAGTTGAGCCATTTCTTGTATGATTAATTGTTATCCAGTAATGCAATGTAAGCATTAAGAAAACAAAGTGGGAATTGGGTGCCCAAAAACTCCTAATATAATTTCAATATGTTATTTCAAATTAGAAGAATTAAACTATGCAGTCATTGCATTCCATTGGCATTGATCTTTTTTGAGTATTTTCATTTTAGGAGACTTCAGGGTTTTGTTTGGCAAAATATACAGGCTTCCTCTGCCCTGCAGTACTGTAGATCTGAATTTTGTTATATGTTGTGGAGTGTTTTGAATGCATAATGATGCGCAGATGGATGCCAGGGCATATGTCTATTGGCAGTTTGCACAGTTGGTGATAAATGACTGATGGGTACATGGATATTAAAGTGATGCATTTTATACCCTGCAAAGTTCCTTCCTAAGATTGTGCATAGCTTTGATTTTTACAAATAAAAATATTAACTGGTATAGTAAGAAAGGAGTGTGTTGACCATTGGATATTTAAAACACTTGTTGCAAGTTCAAAACAATTTCTATTGGAATATGGATATATTTGAATCTTGTGTGTACCTGAATCCTCAGGTGGGTGGACATTTCCACCCCTGATTCAAATGTGCAGTTTATTGTTGGAAAATTGTTGTTGGAGTTGAAGATTATTGCAGCAACCTGGGATTATATTGAATTTGAAATTCTGTCACATTCCAAAAAATTCTGTCAAGTAGGTGTTTGCTTCATGGATTTGATTTGTAGCATCGTGCGGAAGTGAGAAGGCTGGTCTTGGTGATACAGGTACAGAGATATGGCAGAACTGACCCTTGCTCAAGCATCAACTGTTTCTTCAATTTGTATGAACAACCCACTTATAATTCTGAGTAGCTCACTTTGGTTTTGGTAAGGGAAGCGATTAATCCTGGTTCAATTTATGCAATGGGGTTAATAATATTCAAATGGTTTCTTGCATATTCCATGTTGAACTGAAATGGGTGGCCCCATTCTCCCTGGTAAGACTATTTAAGATGTCAGTCTTTAATGACTGGCATGGTTTCTAATTTTCTGCTCCATTACTGATATTTCAGTTTGCAAATTTGTGCACCAACGTGATGAAAATACATGATACATGTTCACTGATGTCAGTCTGGTCTTTCCAAAGTTTGTTTCCCATTCATTAATTGAAGATTAGTAGTTTCAATGTAGCTGTTCTACTGGTGTTTTAAGTTGCAGCCAGAACCCACCTGGATAGAAATGAGATCTTGGGTAGTTGGGTGGTGTGCCACTGGCGGTAGTCTCTGAAATTTAATTTCTGGTTTTAGTCTACCCCAGAGAATGAAAATTTTCATTTGAAAGTCCGAAATATTTAATATATCACCCATTATAGGCTTTCAAATAAAGAGATATATCAATTATTTGTAACTGGCGAATGGAGCAGATTTTAATGTGAAAACCCACATTTGAAATGAAAATCGCTTATTGTCACAAGGAGGCTTCAAATGAAGTTACTGTGAAAAGCCCCTAGTCGCCACATTCCGGCGCCTGTTCGGGGAGGCTGGTACATTTGAATCATAAACTTGAAAGATATTCTACCCTGGCTACCTTCAGCTTGGGTGGGGTGCTCTTTCAGAGGGTCAGTGCAGCCTCAATAGGTCGAATGGCCTCCTCCTGTCCTATAGGGGTTCTTTAGTTCACTATTTGTTGAACTTTGCTAATGTGTTAAATGGTGCCATTCTGGCATAAAGGGAATTGCTTCCCTATGGTTAAAGTTATTGATTGTACTATTTGTACAACAACCATCTAGTACCAAACCGTCTAGTACCATACCCTAACGGTTATTCATGTGTGTAGCAAGGGAATGTAGGCTAATTAAACGAGTGGGGAACCACAACCGATCCAACGTACCTGAATGCTCACACTTAGACATTTTGCAGCAGGAATCATTTGATAGGAGTTTGTGGGAATCTTTAAAAAAAATTAGGCATTTTGGCTAAGATCAAGTGTAGTATCTGCTCGGCCTTTTGGCTAAGATCTGGCCTCTCTTGTGGGGACCATGTTTTGGATTCAATTTGAATTGGTTTTTGGAGCAGGCAAGGTGCTGGATTGCACGTTTACCCCTGTCCAAACTTGAGCTCTGGCTTTGTAACTCTGAAAAAGTAATTTTAAAAAACAAAAGCCAAAGGTGCCGATTCCTGATGTGTTGAGTGCATAGTGGCCTGGTGACTGTAGAGCTATACAGCACCCGAGTGCCCCCAATTCTTTGCTTATACAGATTCTAGAGCTGAATTTTATTTAGATGGTTAGAGAAAACTCTTAATAGTTTGTGACATATATTTTAAATCATTCTGTGCAATGGACAGTCACCACACCAGTTTGAATTGAGTTTGAGTTTTGACAATGTGATCTGAATGCGTTACTATTGAGGCCCTGTTCTAATCATCATTAGTGCTTGAAACATTTGTGTAGATATAATTTTATTTGTTTATGTTGAATCTTGAGATTATCAGAAATAATTATAGGTTGTGAAGCTCATCGTGGCTGGGGAGTGGGGGGGAGGAACGATGCAGAAATTTGTGTAGGCCTTGTGTTGTGATACTGTGATGTCGCTGTTTTGTTACGTTTCCTTTGTAACATAAGCGGCTTCCTTGTGTTGCATTTGTCAAGGAAGGTCGAGACGTGTAAATAACTTCAAATCATTTATTTACACTATGTACACTTTTATAACTTGAGTTCGACACTACTGCTAATCCTATTATAGCTACCTAACTGTCTAACCATCTGCTGTCTTCCACGTGGTGGGTGTAATAATGAATCAACCCTGTGCCTCTCCTCACTGACTGTCTCCACTGGCCAAAGGGCAGATCATGTGTGTGGTGTCCTTTATGTATGGGTTGGTGTAATGCCCCCCTGTGGTCGTGTCACCTCCTTGTGTATCGTGAATGTCCATTGGTCGCCTCCTATCTAACTTATCTATTGGTTGAGTGAGTGTGATGTTTCTGGTGCTCCCTCTAGTATCTGTCTAGCTTACATGTATTTACAGTGATGCACATCACCACAGTCGCCCCCTGTTAACTATAGTAATTCACTTGCAAAACAGTTCAAATAATGTATTGCAAGATATTATAGTATAATTACTTCATTAAAAACTTTCATTTATATGATCGCTTTTATTGCTGCATAACATCCTCTGAGCTGGCGAAGCATTTTTCAAGCACTCAGGTAAAGTAGGGAAACCCATGACCTTCTGACTCGGATGAGATTTACATCAGCTGAGCTAAGACTGCCACCTATTTTAAAGCTTTGTTGAGAAATTTATTTTATAGTTATAAAAGTTTATGCGGGAAGTTGCATACAAATTAGAAACTTCTAGGCTCAGTCTCTAAGCTGTCGTGAGTTAGGTAATCACAAGTTATGCAATTGATTTCAGTGACCTACGACTGAGTGGGGTGAATCCAAAGTCATTCAGGGTTCTTATTTCTAATTACTGTTGATGACATCTGCCCAGCTGTTTCTATATAAAGAAGCTGAGTGAGGACAGGATTGATTTTTGGCTGTGATGCTCCCTGTAGTTGAATAGCCTGCCAACATTCACTTTTCAAGTTCACAGTTGAATGTGCACCAGGGAAGCTGTTGGACACCTGGAGGAGCTCACTAATCTGGACATTAACATTCAGGAAAAAAGGAAAATATTCCTTGTGCCCCATTTCAGCTGGTAACTGAGACAGCTGATAGATAAAACTGCATCATTGTGACATCAAATATTGCTGTTCTATACTGGCCTTCAGAAGATGAGCAAGCTGCACATCTTCCAGTATGACTTCATTGCTAATCCTATAGAACTGGACACAGATGGCCTTGTTACTGTCATGACTGGGAGATTTTAAAACTGGAAAGGAACTAAATGTAGGTTATCTCACTGTTGGACTCCAGGCGAGGGGTGACAGCATATCAGAGATGTCTAGTATTCTCAGTCACTTTGATAATCTGGGTGAGTCCAGACTTAAAGGTAAACGGAACATTCCAAGGTTGCAACTCCTCATTGTACTTAGTCCACTGTTCAGTTAAAAATCATTTCTAAGACCAGTCTGCACTGGTTCTTATTTGCTCTTCCTTGATTTTTCTAAGTTTCAAAATGGATAGGGTGGCATCCAGAAATCTGCTGTTCCTTCTGCAATGAGTCAGGAGTATATATATATTTTTTAAAAATCCAAGGTAACTCTTCCCCCCCCCCCCCCCCCCCCCCCCCCAAATTTCGAGTACCCAATTATTTTTTTCCAATTAAGGGGCAATTTAGCGTGGCCAATCCACCTAACCTGCACATCTTTGGGTTGTGGGGGTAAAACCCATGCAGATATGGAGAGAATGTGAAAACTCCATACAGACAGTGACCCAGGCTGGGATTGAACCCAGGCGAAAACATCCAAGATAGCTTTCATATCATGTACCAGTGAAGTATTTTTTTTTTTAAAGTTCAGAGTATACAATTCTTTTTTCCAATTAAGGGGCAATTTAGCATGGCCAATCCACCTACCCTGCACATCTTTGGTTGTGGGGATGAGACCCACAAAGACACTGGGAGAATGTGCAAACTCCACAGACAGTGACCCGGAGCTGGATCGAACCCAGGTCCTCGGTGCCGTGAGGCAGCAGTGCTAACCACCGTGCCACCCTACCAGTGAAGTATGCAAAGGAATTTGGAGACTTGTTGCCAGGACTGGATAATGCTATGTTTACTTTTATGAAGCCTCATTATTGCTGTTAATCTAATAATGAATGTCCGTGGGATTTGGGATAATTTATTGTAAATGACTGGTGGAAATGGTTTCTTAGAAATCCTTGTTGCCTCATGGAATGAAACTGGGTGAAAACTTTTAGCACTCAGATTTTCAAAACTATTTTCCATCCAATATTTTATGTCCCCAGAAACTGTAGACTTTTTTAGAATACCGTTCGACCAGTACCAGAAACCCTCTTGAACTGTGTCGAGGTGAGCTTTCTTTGTATGCCAAGACACAGGCCATTAAAACCAAAACCAAAACCTGATGTAGTTCACGCTTGACAGCTACATGAGTATTTCTAGGAGAAAGTGATCAGGCCCAGCTTGTTTAATTTCTCATACCCAGAGCTCAGCCATTTAGGAATGCAACACCAGGGACCCAGCCCTGGGTTACTGTCCGTGTGGTGTTTGCACATTCTCCCTGTGTCTGCGTGTTGGAAAAAAAATAAATTCCTGAATCGAGATACTGGATGTGGAAGCTCTTTTCCTGAAAGACCCAATTGCTTTTTTCCAATTAAGGGGAAATTTAGCGTGGCCAATCCACTTAACCTGCACATCTTTGGGTTGTAGGGGTGAAACCAACGCAGACACGGGGAGAGAATGTGCTAACTCTACACACAGTGACCCCACGCCGGGATTGAACCCGGGTCGTCAACACTGTAGGCAGCAGTGCTAACCACTGCACCACCGTGCCACCCAAAGGCTACAAATTTCCCTGCTGTAACTGTCCTTTATTGGTTGTGAATATCCTGGTATTAAATGATCTTTCCAGGCAGGTTCTATATTCCCCCTGAGTCTTGTCTTCAAGGATACCACATTCAGCTTATGATCTGGTGCAGGCAGAGGCGAAAGGCACATCATGCCTGGCTAATTTTGAATCATTCCTGGCAGCCAACGTACAGATATTTTATATTTGTTCATGGGACATGAGGTTCGCGGGTATTGCCCATCCTGAATTGCTTTTGGGAACGTGGTGATGAGCTACCTCTTGAACCCTGCAGTCAATGTCGTAGGCCTACCTACAGTGCTGCTTGGAAGAGATTTACAGTACTTTTCCCCCCCAATGATAGCGAAGGGACAGCAATATAGTTTCAAGTCAGGATGGATTGTGACTTGGAGGGGAACTTGCAAGTAGTGGCATTTTGCAAGGTAATGGTGGTTGTGTGTTTAGAAGGTCCTGTTGAAGGAGTCCTGTAGATGGTACACACTGCTGCTACAGTGCACCTGTGGTGGATGGGATGCTGACCAGGTGGGCTGCCTTATCCTGAATGATGATGTTGAGTGTTTTTGAAGCTGCACTCATCCTGACTATCTCTCTCTTGACCAGCCTTGCAGTTGGTCGACAGGCATTGGGAGTCAGGAGGTGAGTAACTCGCTGCAGAATTGCCACCCTTTGATTGCTTTTGTATCCACAGTATTTTAATGGCTGTTCTAGTTCAGTTCCTGGTCAAAGGTAACCCCCAGAATGCTGTTGGTGCGGGATTCAGCAAATTTCATGTCATTGAATGTCAAGGGGAGACAGTTTTGATTCTCTCAATGAATGTGGTCATTGCTTGGCATGTGTATGACATGAACGTTACTTGCCAGTTGTCAGCGCAAACCTGAATGTTGTCCAAGTGATGCATGCAGGCACAGACTCCTATCTGAGGAGTAATGAATTGTACTGAACACTGTGCAGTCATCAGCAAACTGCTAATTGCTGTATGGACACTGTGCAGTCATCAGCAAACTGCTAACTGCTGTATGGGTAGGCTGTGCACTAGCTTCCTTCTCCATGGACATGGAAATTTAAGAAATACAAAAAGAACCTACCATAAAAGTAAAATGACAAGTCAGTATTGGATTTCTTGTGCAAACTGAGACAATGCAGTTATATGTGCACAAAATTAATTTCCCCATAAAGAGCAGTGTTTTATTTGGTGCTTTAAAGCTTTGCTTTTTAAATTTATTTTTATTCATTTATGGAATGTGGGTGTCGCTGTTTAGGACAACATTTATTGCCCATCCCTAGTTGCCCTCCAGAAGATGGTGGTGAGTAGCCGCCTTGAACCGTTGCAGTCCCTGAGGTGTAGGTCCATCCACTGTGCTGTTAGGGAGGGAGTTGCAGGATTTTGTCCCAGAGACAGTGAAGGGACGGCAATGTATTTCCCAGTCCGGGTGGTGGAGGGGAACGTCCTGGTGGTGGGGTTCCCAGGTATATGCTGCTCTTGTCCTTCTAGAAGGCAGTGGTTGTGGGTTTGGAAGGTGCTGCCTAAGGAACCGTGGCGAGTTCCTGCAGTGCATCGTTTAGATGGTACCATGGCTGCCACTGTTCGTCTGTGGTGGAGGGGTTGATTGTTTGTGGAAGGGGTAGCAATCAAGCGGATGCTTTTTTAAAATAAATGTTTATATAGAAGAGAAGGGCACACACAAACATTCAACAAAAAAAAAGTAATAAAAAATAAAATTAAGTAACTGGTAAGATATTATGCACCAGCTCAACAGCAGCAACTCTGTACAATATGTCTTGGATGGTGTTAAGCTTCTTGAGTGTTGTTGGAGCTGCACTCATCCGGGCAAGTGGAGAGTATTCCATTACACTCCTGATTTGTGCTGTGTAGATGGTGGATAGGCTTTGGGGGTCAGGAGGTTAGTTACTCGCCATCTGATTCCCAGTCTTTGACCACAGTATTAATATGGCTAGTCCAGTTCAGTTTGGCATCAATGGTAACCCCCAGGACATTGATTGAAGAGGATTCAGCAATGGTAATACCATTGAATGTCAAGGGGTGATGGTTAGATCCTCTCTTGTAGGAGTAGGTCATTGCCCGACACTGGCACGAATGTAACTTACCACTTGTCAGCCCAAGCCTGGATATTGTCGAGGTCTTGTTGCATTTGGACATGGACTGCTTCATTTTCTGAGGAGTCGCGAATGGTGCTGAACATTGTGCAGCCATCCACAAACATCCCACTTCTGACATTATGACAGAAGGGAGGTCATTGATGATGCAGCTGAAGATGGTTGGACCTAGGGCACTACTACCCTGAGGAACTCCTGCAGTGATGTCCTGGAGCTGAGATGACTGACTTCCAACCACCATAACCATCTTCCTTTGTGTCAGTTATGACTCCAACCAGTGAAGAATATTGCCTCTGATTGCCATTGACTCCAGTTTAGCTAGGGCTCCTTGATACCATACTCGGTCAAATGCTGCCTTGATATCCAGGGCTGTCACTCTCACCTCACCTCTGGCATTCAGCCCTTTTGTCCATGTTTCACAAAAAGACTGTAATGAAGTCAGGATCTGAGTGACCCTGGCGGAACCTAAACTGAGTGTACATGAGCAGATTATTACTGAGTAAATGCTGCTTGATGGCACTGTTGATGACTCCTTTTGTCACTTTGCTGATGACTCCTTTTGTCACTTTGCTGATGATGGAGAGTAGACTGATGGTGCAGTAATTGGCTGGGTTTGATTTGTCCTGTTTCTTTGGACAGGACACATCTGGGCAATTTTCCACAATGCTGGGTAGATGCCAGTGTGTAGTTGTACTGGAACAGCTTGGCAAGGGGTGCTGCAAGTCTTCAGTACTGTTGCCAGAATATTGTTGGTCCCATAGCCTTTGCAATATCCAGTGCCTTCAGCCATTTCTTGATATCACATGGAGTGAATCGTATAGGCTAAAGACTGACATTTGTGATGCTGGGACCTCTGAGGAGACCGAGATGGATCATCCACTCAGCACTTCTTGCTGATGATTATTACGAATGCTTCAGCCTCGTCTTTTGTGCAGATATGCTGGGCTCCTCCATCATTGAGGACGGGGATATTTGTGGAGCTGCTCCTCCAGTGAATTGTTTAACTGTCCACCACCATTCACGGCTGGATATGGCAGGAAAGCAGAGCTTGGATCTGATGCGTTTGTTGTGGAATCGCTTAGTTCTGTATATTACTTGCTGCATGTGCTGTTTGGCACACAAGTGGTCCTGTGTTGCAGCTTCACCAGGTTGACGCCTCAGTTTTAGGTGTGCCTGCTTGCTCTCCTGCACTCTTTCATTGAGCCAGGATTGATCCCTTAAATTGGTTGTAATGGTAGAGTGGGGGATATGCCGGGCCATGAGGTTGCATGTTGTGGTTGAGTGCAATCCTGCTGCTGCTGATGGACCACATTTTCTCATGGATGCCAGTCTTGAGATTGCTAGATCTGTTCGAAGTGTCTTCCATATAGCACTGTGGTAGTGCCACACAACACGATGGAGGGTGGTAGTGCCACACATCACAATGGAAGGTATCCTCAATGTGAAGATGGGATTTTGTCTCCACAAGGACTTCTGCGGTGGTCACTTCTACTGATACTGTCACGGACAGATTCGTCTGCGGCAGGCAGGTTGGTGAGGATGAGGTCAGGTATGTTTTTCCCTCTTGTTGGTTCCCTCACTACCTGCTGCAGTCCGAGTCTAGTAGCTATGTCCTTTAGGACCCAGCTCAGTCTGTGGTGGTACTACCGAGCCACTCTTGGTGATGGACATTGAAGTCCCCCACCCAGAGTATATTCTGCACCATTGCCACCCTCAGTATTTCCTCCAAGTGGTGTTCAATGTGGACGAGTACTGATTCATCAACTGATGGTGGAATGTACGTGGTAATCAGCAGGAGGTTCCCTTGTCCATGTTTGACCTGAAGCCATGAGACTTCATGAGGTCCGACGTTAATGTTGTGGACTCCCAGGGTGATTCCCTCCAACCTGTATACTAGTGTGCTGCCGCTGTCTCTGCAGGGTCTGCTTGCTGGTGAGACAGGGCATACCCAGGAATGGTAAAAGTGGTGCCTGGGCCAATGTCTGTAAAGTATGATTTTGTGAATACGACAATGTCAGGCAGTTGCTTGACTTGTCTGTGAGACAATTCTCCCAACTTTGCCATAAGTCCCTCGGTGTTAGTAAGGAGGACTTTGTAGGGTAGTCATGGCTGGGTTTGCCATTGTCATTTCCGCTACCTGGGTCGATGCCAGGTGGTCCACCCGGTTTCATTCCTACGTGGAAGCATGGCCTTTATATCTGTTTTTTGTTTTCTTCCTGACCCCTGATCATGCTTCCCTAGTACAGTTTTGCTTCCCCTGCTTGTACTGGAGACCTACAAATACCCAAGATTCTTTGGGTTTCCTCTCACTAGAGTTCTATTCTTTTCAGAGTCAAATGGATTATGAACTGTATTGTGTTAGTCTTCCATTGTTTTGCATTTTGGTCGAGGATTATGCTTTTTTAAGGTGAAAGATTTCAAGTGGAACTTTTAAATTTGACACCCAGCCTCACCATTGAAGTGCTCTAAGTCTAAGTAAACACTAATACAGAAGTAAAATACTGTAGATGCTGGAAGTTTGAAATGGGAGGGATTATAAAGAGAGATTGGGGAAGCTGGGCCTGTATTCGCTCAAGTTTCAACGAAAGAGAGATGATCGCATTGAAACCTACAAAACACTTAAAGGACCAGGCAGGGCAGATGCAAGATGCTTCCCTTGGTTGAGGAGTTTAGAAACTGGGCACAATGTCAACGTAAGCAGGGTGCCACTTAGAACAGAACAACAAAGAACAAAGAAATGTACAGCACAGGAACAGGCCCTTCGGCCCTCCAAGCCCGTGCCGACCATACTGCCCGACTAAACTACAATCTTCTACACTTCCTGGGGCCGTATCCTTCTATTCCCATCCTATTCATATATTTGTCAAGATGCCCCTTAAATGTCCCTATCGTCCCTGCTTCCACTACCTCCTCCGGTAGCGAGTTCCAGGCACCCACTACCCTCTGCGTAAAAAACTTGCCTCGTACATCTACTCTAAACCTTGCCCCTCTCACCTTAAACCTATGCCCCCTAGTAATTGACCCCTCTACCCTGGGGAAAAGCCTCTGACTATCCACTCTGTCTATGCCCCTCATAATTTTGTATACCTCTATCAGGTCGCCCCTCAACCTCCTTCGTTCCAGTGAGAACAAACCGAGTTTATTCAATCGCTCCTTATAGCTTATGCCCTCCATACCAGGCAACATTCTGGTAAATCTCTTCTGCACCCTCTCTAAAGCCTCCACATCCTTCTGGTAGTGTGGCGACCAGAATTGAACACTATACTCCAAGTGTGGCCTAACTAAGGTTCTATACAGCTGCAACATGACTTGCCAATTCTTATACTCAGTGCCCCGGCCAATGAAGGCAAGCATGCCGTATGCCTTCTTGACTACCTTCTCCACCTGTGTTGCCCCTTTCAATGACCTGTGGACCTGTACTCCTAGATCTCTTTGACTTTCAATACTCTTGAGGGTTCTACCATTCACTGTATATTCCCTACCTGCATTAGCCCTTCCAAAATAAAGGAATTTTAGGCAGCACTTTGGGCAGCACGGTAGCATTGTGGATAGCACAATTGCTTCACAGCGCCAGGGTCCCAGGTTCGATTCCGACTTGGGTCTCTGTCTGTGCGGAGTCTGCACATCCTCCCCGTGTGTGCGTGGGTTTCCTCCGGGTGCTCCGGTTTCCTCCCACAGTCCAAAGATGTGCAGGTTAGGTGGATTGGCCATGGTAAATTGCCCTTAGTGTCCAAAATTGCCCTTAGTGTTGGGTGGGGTTTACTGGGTTATGGGGATAGGGTGGCGGTGTTGACCTTGGGTAGGGCGCTCTTTCCAAGAGCCGTTGCAGACTCGATGGGCCGAATGGCCTCCTTCTGCACTGTAAATTCTATGAAAATCTATGAAAATGCATTACCTCACATTTGTCCGGATTAAACTCCATCTGCCATCTCTCCGCCCAAGTCTCCAGACAATCTAAATCCTGCTGTATCCTCAGACAGTCCTCATCGCTATCCGCAATTCCACCAACCTTTGTGTCGTCTGCAAACTTACTAATCAGACCAGTTACATTTTCCTCCAAATCATTTATATATACTGCAAACAGCAAAGGTCCCAACACTGATCCCTGTGGAACACCACTGGTCACAGCCCTCCAATTAGAAAAGCATCCCTCCATTGCTACCCTCTGCCTTCTATGGCCTAGCCAGTTCTGTATCCACCTTGCCAGGATGAGGAGAAATTCCTTTACTCAAGAGGGTTGTGGAAGCTTTATCATTGAGTATGTTTAAAGTAGAGGTTGATAGATTCTGGTTAACAACGGAAAGGGTTATGGGGATATGGTGGGAGTAATAAAAGGCATTGAAGTGCCCGATCAGCCATATGATTGTATTGAATGGCGGAGCAGGATCAATGGGCTGAATAGCCTACTCCTGTTCCTAAAAAGAATGGTGGAAATATTCAGCAGGTCTGGCAGCATCTGTGGAGAGGGAAACAGAGTTTTAATCTTTATTGTCACAAAAAAACTAGTAGCAGAGGACACAATCTCAGACTAAAGGGGCAATCCTTTAAACAGAGATGAGGAGGAATTTCTTCAGCCAGAGGGTGGTGAATCTGTGGAACTCTTTGCTCCAGACGGCTGTGGAGGCCAAATCACTGAGTGTCTTTAAGACAGAGATATATAGGTTTTTGATTAATAAGGGGATCAGGGGTTATGGGGAAAAGGCAGGAGAATGGGGATGAGAAAAATATCAGCCATGATTGAATGGCGGAGTAGGCTCGATGGGCCGAGAGGCCTAATTCTGCTCATATGCCTTATGGTCGAAGTAGGCTTACATTATCACCGCAATGAAAAGCCCCTAGTCACCACATTCCAGCGTCTGTTTGGGTACACAGAGGGAGAATTCAGAATATGTAATTCACATAACAGCACGTCTTTTGGGACCTGTGGGAGGAAACCGGAGCACCCAGAGGAAACCCACGTAGACCTGGGGAGAACGTGCAGACTCTGCATAGTGACCCAAGCCGGGAATTGACCCCGGGACCCTGGCGCTGTGCAGCAGCAGTGCTATCCACTGTGCTACCGTGCCTCCCATATGAATGATGAAGCATTTTCAATAACTCGTTATGAAATATTCAGTGTGTATTACATTTATTTAATCTTATTCATGGGGTCATGGTTAGTGAACAAGCCTGATTAATGTTTTAATAGAACATACAGTGCAGAAGGAGGCCATTTGGCCCATCGAGTCTGCACCCGCCCACTTATCCCTCACTACCACCCTACCCTGAAACCCAATAACCCCTCCTCACCTTTTTGGACACTAAGGGCAATTTATCATGGCCAATCCACCTAACCTGCACATTTTGGACTGAGAGGGGAAACCGGAGCACCCGGAGGAAACCCACGCAGACACACGGAGAAAGTGCAGACTCCGCACAGTAGTTTTAGGTTGATGTATTTTCAAAGCAGTGAAACGTTAATTCTGTTTCTCCCACCTGATCTACTGAGTATTTCCAATGTTTTCTATTTAAATACTAAGTTCAGTCTACTTGACCACCGATACCTGAAGTGTCCCTATCGCACAAGTTTGCCTTTTTTCCACTTTTTCTTTTTTTAGCATATCTCTTGTGAAGTGGGCAGTTTGTAGTTTGTGTGGCTTGTCTTGTATGCCTCCGAGAAGCTGGGTTGAAATTGCCTAAATTCATCCACAGATGCTCGGTGCATCTCATCCTTTTAGCCTGGGCTGGATTAAACCCAAAAGTAAAAATCCAATGTTTAATCTGTTGCAGCATCCACTCCTCTGCTAGTGTCTTTAATCACCAGTTCACTGAAATAAACATTTCAGGTTTGAAACACCTGAAAATTTTGTAAAATTCATTAAAATCATTCTGAAAGCTAACTGTTCAGTTCTTTGTCTGTAGATGAGATATGAAGGAACTTGGCAAGCCTGCAAGCTCCCAAGTTAACTTGATTAAGCTTCTAATAACTCAAAAGTTCTGACTTCATATGTTCAATGCATTGGATAAGACAGAGAGAAAGAAAATGGTGTTCCTGCCAAAACTGAAATAGAATGACTCTGGGGTCAATATGTTTTGATCTTTTTATGGGTTGGAGGGAAATAATGTAAAAATATGTGATTGAGAAATCCACTTCCTCACCTGCGACAAAGCTTGCAACATGAACTCACTGAGGTCTACTGGCTCCTACCCTTCAGTTAATTGATATTAGGATCCTCCATAGCCTTGATGTCCTTCTTTCGCTCCTTAGTATCTTCCTGGATACTCCCTTGGATACACCAGTATCTTTCTGGATACTCCTTGGACACCTTGTCCCCCGTTATCTTTACTGTACTGTGCTCACTTCCTGTTAGCCCCAAACTCAAGGACCCTCTTTCCAGTATCTCTGCCTTGTCATGAACACTTTTCCTTCAAAAATTCTCTACCCCTTTGCAAAGGTCTCCCTTTGCTCTCTCGCTGCCCCCCCACCCCTCATTTTCCTTTACCCAAATCTGCTTGATGAATTCTCGTTATCCACCCATCCTGTGCAGTAGTTAGATATGCGCCTTTGCACAGTGGTTAGCACTGCTGCTTCACAGCACCAGGGACCCGGATACGATTCCAGCCTTGGTCGACTGCCTGCATGGCGTTTGCATCTTCCCTCTTGTCTGCATGGGTTTCTTCCGGGTGCCCTGGTTTCCTCCCACAATCCAAAGATGTGAAGGTTAGGTGGATTGGCCATGCTAAATTGCCCCTTAGTGTCCAAAGATGTGCAGGTTAGGTAGGGGTTACGGGGACAGGGCGGGGGAGTGGGCCAGGGTAGGGTCTTTTGGAGGGTTGGTGCAGACTCGATGGGCCAAATGGCCTCCTTCTGCACTCTAGGGATTCTATAATTCTATATGTTCTGGAGATGCATGTTCTTTTAAGCCTACTTTTTCCTTTTGGTCTAGACATGCCAGTTGTTAGCTGAGAAGTGTTCTAGCCCAGCACTTTGGAATCCAGTATTCAGAATCATAGAATTTACAGTACAGAAGGAGGACATTGGGCTCATCGAGTCTGCACGGCCCTTGGAAAGAGCACCCTACTTAAGCCCATGCCTCCACCTTATCCCCATAACCCCACCTAACCTTTTTGACACGAAGGTGCAATTTAACATGGCCAATCCACCCAACCATTTGGACTGTGGGAGGAAACCGGAGCACCCAGAGGAAACCCACACAGACACGGGGAGAAAGTGCAAACTCCACACAGACACCCGAGGGTTTGTTTTGTAATTCTGGTAAATCTACTTTGCAGACTCTAACCCAGTTTGCTCTGGAGAAGGGATTTGCTGTCGATTCGTAAAGTTGTTACTGAAGTCTTAATGTCTGAGCAAAATTAAATTTCAGCCCTGCTTGTAATGCAACACCGTATTCATTCTGCAGTGTCTTAAATATTTATACCCAGACTCCATTCAGCTGGCTGTTGTTATCTTCATGTGAGTTGCAGTGATTCAGGCAGCAAAATGTATGATTTACAGATGAAATATTTTCACTGTCAATCCTCTCTTGAAGACACTGGCTCTTCCTGACTTCTGATTCCACAGCCTTCAGGTACCTTGTCTTTCTTTGTGTTAACCCAGGTGATAATTGTTGGTTTGCTTTGTGACTGTTTGGAGAGGAAATTGAAGTTAAGCCGGTTCACTTTCCTGATGGGATGTGTTGCAGAATTCCTGATTGCCATTGTCTTTTTCTTCTTGCATAAGATCACATAAATGGGAAAAGAAGTATGCTTCATCAATAACTACGATTATGACTGATCATCTAACTTCAAGTCCTTCTCCTTGCACTATCTCGATGTCCAAAAATCTATTGGTGTTTGTTGTGAATATACCTGATGATAGACCATCTGCAGCTCTCTGGGGTAGAGAATTCCAAAGATTATTTTGTATCCTTTTGAGTGAAGACATTTCTCCTCTGTCCTAAATGGCTGGCCCCTTACTCTGAGACAGTGGCCCTTAAATCTAGAGTTTTAGTCAGGGAAAGCATTTTCGGTGTTCCCCCTGTCCAACCCCTTCAGAATTTATGTTTTAATGAGATCACCACTCATTCTTCTAGGTCCTGGGAAATATAGGTCTCTAATGGGAAAATTCCCTCATCTTTGCGCATTCCCTCCCAGTCAAGTATATTCACCCTTCGTTAAGGAGGTCAAAACTGTACACATTACTTAAGGTGTTGTTTCACCAAGACCCGAATGCAATTGCAGTAAGGATTCCTCATTCTTGTACTTCAATCGCTTTGCGCACACCTGCCTAGTTTGAGGGTTATCCTTGCACCGCTGCTGTTCCTCTGGATGAGAACAGTTAGCTCAGTGAATCGTTTCCATGAATTCCTGGCCTGAGTGACTCTGTAACACACCAATTAGGAAACTTGCCCACACAATTATCAAGGGAGTCCCCAGAAGATTGTTGAACTAATTTACTGGCAATACTTCTGTTTAATTTTGAAACCGTGTGATATTTTTTTTTGTGATTGTATGCTGGATTCTGTTCTTGTTTAGAACAAAACAAAGAACAAAGAAATGTACAGTACAGGAACAGGCCCTCCAAGCCCGTGCCGACCATGCTGCCCGACTAAACTACAATCTTCTACACTTCCTGGGTCCGTATCCTTCTATTCCCATCCTATTCATATATTTGTCAAGATGCCCCTTAAATGTCCCTATCGTCCCTGCTTCCACCACCTCCTCCGGTAGCGAGTTCCAGGCACCCACTACCCTCTGCGTAAAAAACTTGCCTCGTACATCTACTCTAAACCTTGCCCCTCTCACCTTAAACCTGTGCCCCCTAGTAATTGACCCCTCTACCCTGGGGAAAAGCCTCTGACTATCCACTCTGTCTATGCCCCTCATAATTTTGTATACCTCTATCAGGTCTCCCCTCAACCTCCTTCGTTCCAGTGAGAACAAACCGAGTTTATTCAACCGCTCCTCATAGCTAATGCTCTCCATACCAGGCAACATTCTGGTAAATCTCTTCTGCACCCTCTCTAAAGCCTCCACATCCTTCTGGTAGTGTGGCGACCAGAATTGAACACTATACTCCAAGTGTGGCCTAACTAAGGTTCTATACAGCTGCAACATGACTTGCCAATTCTTATACTCAATGCCCGATCAATGAAGGCAAGCATGCCGTATGCCTTCTTGACTACCTTCTCCACCTGTGTTGCCCCTTTCAATGACCTGTGGACCTGTACTCCTAGATCTCTTTAACTTTCAATACTCTTGAGGGTTCTACCATTCACTGTATATTCCCTACCTGCATTAGACCTTCCAAAATGCATTACCTCACATTTGTCCGGATTAAACTCCATCTGCCATCTCTCCGCCCAAGTCTCCAGACAATCTAAATCCTGCTGTATCCTCCAACAGTCCTCATCGCTATCCGCAATTCCACCAACCTTTGTGTCGTCTGCAAACTTACTAATCAGACCGGTTACATTTTCCTCCAAATCATTTATATATACTACAAACAGCAAAGGTCCCAGCACTGATCCCTGTGGAACACCACTGGTCACAGCCCTCCAATTAGAAAAGCATCCCTCCATTGCTACTCTCTGCCTTCTATGGCCTAGCCAGTTCTGTATCCACCTTGTCAGCTCACCCCTGATCCCGTGTGACTTCACCTTTTGTACTAGTCTACCATGAGGGACCTTGTCAAAGGCCTTACTGAAGTCCATATAGACAACATCTACTGCCCTACCTGCATCAATCATCTTAGTGACCTCCTCGAAAAACTCTATCAAGTTAGTGAGACACGACCTCCCCTTCACAAAACCGTGCTGCCTCTCACTAATACGTCCATTTGCTTCCAAATGGGAGTAGATCCTGTCTCGAAGAATTCTCCAGTAATTTCCCTACCACTGAAGTAAGGCTCACCGGCCTGTAGTTCCCGGGATTATCCTTGCTACCCTTCTTAAACAGAGGAACAACATTGGCTATTCTCCAGTCCTCCGGGACATCCCCTGAAGACAGCGAGGATCCAAAGATTTCTGTCAAGGAATGGGGAAAGATTTGGAGTTCTGAGCTATCCATTAATCAGCATGCTCCCTATCTGTTGGCATCTTTGCAACCACAGTAATGAGCCCCAGGTCCTGCAGCTAACAAGTTGGATCATGCTGTACATAGTAACTACCCTAATTGACTCCAAATCTTTCCCCATTCCACATTAGTAATTTGTTTGTAATTATTGCCTCAAGATGCAGGTAGTTATAGTAATGTTGAACCTGGACCAGAAGAAAAACATTTCTGGTCTTTTTGAGGTGTTTTACAGGCAAAGTGACTGTAGCATTGTTCTCACTAAAATTTTGTTCAAATGCAATGGTGGGTCTGTGAAAACTTTCACACAAGCATCCCAATGAACAATGAGGAGCACTCACAATTCCAGAAGCAAGATAGTGTGAATGCTGGATACTTGAAATAAAAACAGAAAATGATGGAAATACTCCAACTGGAACCAGTGCTGATGGGAGGACTTCGACCTAATAATAATCTAATAATCTTTATTATTGTCACAAGTAGGCTTGCATTAACACTGCAATGAAGTTACTGTGAAAAGCTCCTAGTCGTCACATTCCGGCGCCTATTCGGGTACACAGAGGGAGAATTCCGAATGTCCAATTCACATAACAAGCACATCTTTCGGGACTTGTGGGAGGAAACCGGAGCACCCGTAGGAAACCCATGCAGACACTGGGAGAACGTGCAGACTCCGCCAGCACAGACAGTGATCCAAGCGGGAATAGAACCTGGGACCCTGGAGCTGTGAAGCAACAGTGCTACCCACTGTGCTACCCCTGAAATCTTAGCTCTCTTCTCTCTGTCCACAGACGCCGGACCTACTGAGCATAGAACATAAAACATAGAACATACTGTGCAGAAGGAGGCCATTCGGCCCATCGCGTCTGCACCGACCCACTTAAGGCCTCACTTCCACCCTTTCCCAATAACCCGTCCTAACCTTTTTAGACACTAAGGGCAATTTAGCATGGCCAATCCACCTAAGCTGCACGTCTTTGCACTGTGGGAGGAAACCGGAGAACCCGGAGGAAACCCACACAGACACGGGGAGAACGTGCAGACTCCACACAGACAATGACCCAGCGGGGAATTGAACCTTGGACCCTGGTGCTGTGAAACCACTTGTGCTACCATGCTGCCCAAATATTTCTGGCACTTTGTTTTTATTTAACCCACAATTTCCAAACTTGGGTTGCTTCTTGTCTATCTGGCAGTGCGGTGAAATTCAAGTGGTTATAACTGGTTGCTGATTTGAAAAGTTTGAGGTGTTGAATTAAGAGTATCATGGATTAAAGCATCGTGGTGTAAGAATGTTTCCTTTTCTGAAAATGTCACTTCACGTCAAGACCATTCATAGTTTTGTGAAGTGGGTTGATAGATGCAATGAAAAGGATATTTTAAAAATATAATTGCAAATGTTGTTTCTTATACATGTATACTAATTAAGCCTAGTGATATGGAGGAGAGGTTCTGGTGTGAGGTACTCCGGAGAGTGAATGCCTCCACTTCGTGCGCGAGGTTGGGGCTGATACAGCTGAAGGTGGGTTACAGAGCACACCTCACGAGGGCGAGGATGAGCCAATTCTTTGAAGGAGTAGAAGATGTGTGTGAACGTTGCGGGGGGGGCGGGGGGGGGGGCTAATCACGTTCATATGTTTTGGTCCTGTCCAAAGCTAGAGGATTACTGGAAGGAGCTTTTTAGGGTAATTTCTAAAGCGGTGCACGTGAAACTGGACCCGGGCCTTCGGGAGGCCATATTCGGGGTGTCGGACCAGCCAGGGTTGGAAGCGGGTGCGGAGGCAGATGTTGTAGCCTTCGCCTCGTTGATCGCCTGAAGGCAGATCCTGATAGATTGAAGAGCAACCTCTCCACCCTGTGCCCTGGCATGGCGGGAGGACCTGTGCCCTGGCGTGGCGGGGGAACCTGTTGGAATTCTTGACTCTTGAGACGGTTAAGTTTGAACTGAGGGGAAGGATGGATTGGTTCTACAATTCATGGGCATTATTCATTATACACTTGCAAGAACTGGATAACATCGAACATGAGTTGGGGCGTGTGGACGGGAGGGTTGGGGGGCTGTGTGTGTTAATGGCGACTATGGGTGATCCCTCATTCCTTTTTATCATATTTTGTGTGAACATGCGGGCTAATGTTTGGGGTTTGGTGGGAGGATGGGATCGTTGGTATTGATATGGGGATTGACGTATTTGTTACTGATTATTGTTTGTTGGTGGGTGTAAATTTGGGAGAAATATTTTTTAAAAAAAATAAGCCTAGTGAATTTTCGGCATCATCCAAAATGCTGTTAAGCAAACAATTAATTTTTATGCCTTTTATTCTCCCTGGGGACTGCCATTAGCACTTTTCCCCTTCGTTTCTGTGGCTGTTAGCACTCTTTTCCTTTGGTTTCTGTGGCTATAACTCATCTTTCATTCCCTCATCGCACAGTATTAATATCTCCCACTTTCTATGCCTTTTAGTTTTGACAAAAGGTCATCTGGACTCAAAACGTTAGCTCTTTTCTCTCCCTGCAGATGCTGCCAGACCTGCTGAGATTTTCCAGCATTTTCTCTTTTGGATTCATTTTTACTGTCCTATTTTCTTGCTCATCTCCCCGGCATCCTCTCTTTTCCTAGCTCAGGTGCTAAGATCAATTAAAGCACCTGTATCACCAGATAACACATTAGGGATGAAAGATGATATATTTTGGGTCTGTATTATTCAGTTTCCTGTTGTGTAAACCTGCTGAGCCATGATAGGAACTGTTTCTAGTTTCTTCCTTCTGTAATTTATGATTGTATATTTATCTGACAGGCTAATGATATTCTGCTTTGAAGATTGGAATCTTCTAACTCAATCCCTCCTCGTGTTCTGTTTTGGCTTTTTTACAAGGATGTGGGGAGATTCTTTTGTGTGGCTTGTGTGGAGGTGTCACTCATCTGCTAAATTTCAGAATTCCAGTTATCATTCATTTCTCCTCCTTGTAAGGTTTTCTTCTCCTGAAGCAGCAAGGTGCGTTTTGCATGGTGTGACAGACAGTGTTGTCACTCAGAAGGTTAATGGTGCGTGTGCAAAATTTTCAAGCTACATCTACCTGAATTGTGGAACACCCCCAGGAGAACTATTGTAAATATTCCCTTCCAGTTGCGTCTAGAAAGAATACTTTGAATTGTGGGGAAAGCAACACTTGGTCGAAGCATGACTGGTGTGTGAGCAATTTGAGATGATCCACAAGTGTATTGCACAACATGAAAGTGTGTTGACTGAAGTGTGAAATTGCCCCCACCCCATTTTCAAGAGTGTATGTATGGTTACCAGTTTTGCATGTTTAAAAATATTTTTGACGGCATATATTAGTGTGGCTGGCTCCCCAGAAGTGTGTATTGTTCAGCAATAGTTAGTCCTAAACTAAATTAGTTGGTTTTAGGATTCAATTCCAAGTAGAAATAATTGAAGTAAAAAGATCTTCCCAATTTCCAATCATGAATTTGGCAAGTTTACTTAGAATCATAGAATCATAGAAGTTTACAGCATAGAAACAGGCCCTTCGGCCCAACCAGTCCATGCCGCCCAGTTTTTACCATTAAGCTAGTCCCAGTTGCCCGCACTTGGCCCATAACCCTCTATACCCATCTTACCCATGTAACTATCTAAATGCTTTTTAAAAGACACAATTGTACCCGCCTCTACTACTACCTCTGGCAGCCCATTCCAGACACTCACTACCCTCTGAGTGAAGAAATTGCCCCTCTGGGCCCTTCTGAATCTCTCCCCTCTCACCTTAAACCTATGCCCTCTAGTTTTAGACTCCCCTACCTTTGGGAAAAGATGTTGACTATCTACCTTATCTATGCCCCTCATTATTTTATAGACCTCTATAAGATCACCCCTAAGCCTCCTACGCTCCAGGGAAAAAAGTCCCAGTCTATCCAGCCTCTCCTTATAACTCAAACCATCAAGTCCCGGCAACATCCTAGTAAATCTTTTCTGCACTCTTTCCAGTTTAATAATATCCTTTCTATAATAGGGTGACCAGAACTGCACACAGTATTCCAAGTGTGGCCGTACCAATGTCTTGTACAACTTCAACAAGACGTCCCAACTCCTGTATTGAATGTTCTGACCAATGAAACCAAGCATGCCGAATGCCTTCTTCACCACCCTGTCCACCTGCGACTCCACCTTCAAGGAGCTATGAACCTGTACTCCTAGATCTCTTTGTTCTATAACTCTCCCCAACGCCATACCATTAACTGAGTAGGTCCTGGCCTGATTCGATCTGCCAAAATGCATCACCTCACATTTATCTAAATTAAACTCCATCTGCCATTCGTCGGCCCACTGGCCTAATTGATCAAGATCCCGTTGCAATCCTAGATAACCTTCTTCACTATCCACTGTGCCACCAATCTTGGTGTCATCTGCAAACTTACTAACCATGCCTCCTAAATTCTCATCCAAATCGTTAATATAAATCACAAATAACAGTGGACCGATCCCTGAGGCACACTACTGGTCACAGACCTCCAGTTTGAAAAACAACCCTCTACAACCACCCTGGCTGCCTTCTGTCGTCCAGCCAATTTTGAATCCAATTGGCAACCTCACCCTGGATCCCGTGAGCTTTAACCTTCTGCAACAACCTACCATGGGGTACCTTGTCAAAGGCTTTGCTAAAGTCCATGTAGACAACGTCTACTGCACTGCCCTCATCTACCTTCTTGGTCACCCCCTCAAAAAACTCTATCAAATTTGTGAGACATGATTTTCCATGCACAAAGCCATGCTGACTGCCCCGAATCAGTCCTTGCCTCTCTAAATGCTTGTAGATCCTGTCTCTCAGAATACCTTCTAGCAACTTACCTTCTACAGACGTTAGGCTCACCGGTCTGTAGTTCCCAGGCTTTTCCCTGCTGCCCTTCTTAAACAAGGGCACAACATTCGCCACTCTCCAATCTTCAGGCACCTCACCTCAGGCACGGGATCAGGGGTGAACTGGCAAGGTGGATACAGAACTGGCTAGGCCATAGAAGGCAGAGAGTAGCAATGGAGGGATGCTTTTCTAATTGGAGGGCTGTGACCAGTGGTGTTCCACAGGGATCAGTGCTGGGACCTTTGCTCTTTGTAGTATATATAAATGATTTGGAGGAAAATGTAACTGGTCTGATTAGTAAGTTTGCAGACGACACAAAGGTTGGTGGAATTGCGGATAGCGATGAGGACTGTCTGAGGATACAGCAGGATTTAGATTGTCTGGAGACTTGGGCGGAGAGATGGCAGATGGAGTTTAACCTGGACAAATGTGAGGTAATGCATTTTGGAAGGGCTAATGCAGGTAGGGAATATACAGTGAATGGTAGAACCCTCAAGAGTATTGAAAGTCAAAGAGATCTAGGAGTACAGGTCCACAGATCACTGAAAGGGGCTACACAGGTGGAGAAGGTAGTCAAGAAGGCATACGGCATGCTTGCCTTCATTGGCCGGGGCATTGAGTATAAGAATTGGCAAGTCATGTTGCAGCTGTATAGAACCTTAGTTAGGCCACACTTGGAGTATAGTGTTCAATTCTGGTCGCCACACTACCAGAAGGATGTGGAGGCTTTAGAGAGGGTGCAGAAGAGATTTACCAGAATGTTGCCTGGTATGGAGGGCATAAGCTATGAGGAGCGATTGAATAAACTCGGTTTGTTCTCACTGGAACGAAGGAGGTTGAGGGGCGACCTGATAGAGGTATACAAAATTATGAGGGGCATAGACAGAGTGGATAGTCAGAGGCTTTTCCCCAGGGTAGAGGGGTCAATTACTAGGGGGCATAGGTTTAAGGTGAGAGGGGCAAAGTTTAGAGTAGATGTACGAGGCAAGTTTTTTACGCAGAGGGTAGTGGGTGCCTGGAACTCACTACCGGAGGAGGTAGTGGAGGCAGGGACGATAGGGACATTTAAGGGGCATCTTGACAAATATATGAATAGGATGGGAATAGAAGGATACGGACCCAGGAAGTGTAGAAGATTGTAGTTTAGTCGGGCAGTATGGTCGGCACGGGCTTGGAGGGCCGAAGGGCCTGTTCCTGTGCTGTACATTTCTTTGTTCTTTGTTCTTTGTTCACCTGTGGCTGCCGATGATTCAAATATCTCTGTTAGGGGACCCGCAATTTCCTCCCTAGCCTCCCACAACATCCTGGGATACATTTCATCAGGTCCCGGGGATTTATCTACCTTGATGCGCTTTAAGACTTCCAGCACCTCCTCTGTAATATGCACACTTCTCAAGACATCACTATTTATTTCCCTTAGTTTCCTAACATCCATGCCTTTCTCCACCGTGAATACCGATGAGAAATATTCATTCAGGATCTCACCCAACTCTTGTGGCTCTGCAACTAGATGTCCTTGTTGATCCTTAAGAGGCCCTACTCTGTCCCTAGTTACTCTTTTCCCCTTTATGTATCTGTAGAATCTCTTTGGATTCTCCCTTGCATTATTTGCCAAAGCAATTTCATGTCCCCTTTTTGCCCTCCTGATTTCCCTCTTAACTCTATTTCGACAATCTCTATACTCTTCAAGGGATCCACTTGATCACAGTTGCTTATGTACGTCATATGCCTCCTTCTTCTTTTTGACCAGAGTCTCAATATCTCGAGTCATCCAGGGTTCCCTACTTCTACCAGCCTTGCCCTTCACTCTAAAGGGAATGTGCTTACCCTGCACCCTGGTTAACACATTTTTAAAAGCCTCCCATTTACCAGCCGTCCCTTTGCCTGCCAACAGTCTTCCCCCAATCTACCTCTGCAAGTTCCTGTCTGATACCATCAAAATTGGCCTTGCCCCAATTAAGAATTTTAACTCTTGGGCCAGACCTATCATTCTCCATAGCTATCTTAAAACTAATGAAGTTATGGTCACTTGTCCCAAAGTGATCCCTCACTAGCATTTCTGTCACTTGCCCTTCCTTATTTCCCAAGACGAGGTCAAGTTTTGCCCCCTCTCTAGTCGGTCCATCCACATACTGAATGAGAAATTCCTCCTGAACACACAACAAATTTCCCTCCATCCAAGCCCCTAATGCTATGGCTGTCCCAGTCAATGTTGGGAAGGTTAAAGTCCCCTACTACTACCACCCTATTATTTTTGCAGCTATCTGTAATCTCCTTACATATTTGCTCCTCAATTTCCCACTGACTATTTGGGGGCCTGTAGTACAGTCCTACCAAGGTGATCTCTCCCTTCTTATTTTTCAGTTCCACCCATATAGACTCAGTGGGCGAACCCTCGGATATATCCCCTCTAAGTACTGCCGTGATGTTCTCCCTAATCAAAAACGCCACTCCCCCTCCTCTCTTACCTCCTGTTCTATCCTTTCTATAGCATCTGTACCCCGGAACATTGAGCTGCCAGTCCTGCCCCTCCCTTAGCCATGTTTCAGTCATAGCTATAATATCCCAGTCCCATGCGCCCGTCCATGCCCTGAGTTCATCCGCTTTGCCCGTCAGGCCCCTTGCATTGAAATAAATGCAGTTTAATGTAGACCTTCCTTGCTCTCTGCCCTGCTTTCTCTGGTCATGCTTTACACACTCTCCCTTCCTGCCTTTTGTTTCTGTCCCCACTGACTTCCTACATCGGTTCCCATCCCCCTGCCACATTAGTTTAAACCCTCCCCAACTGCACTAGCAAACACACCCCCGAGAACATTGGTTCCGGTCCCACCCAGATGCAGACCGTCCGGTTTGTACAGGTCCCACCTCCCCCAGAACCGGTCCCAATGTCCCAGGAATTTGAAACCCTCCCTCTTGCACCATCTCTCAAGCCACGTATTCATCCTAGCTATCCTGTCATTCCTACTCTGACTATCACGTGGCACTGGTAGCAATCCTGAGATTACTAGCTTTGAGGTCCTACTTTTTAGTTTAACTCCTAACTCCCTAAATTCAGCTTGTAGGACCTCATCCCGTTTTTACCTATATCGTTGGTGCCTATATGCACCACGACAGCTGGCTGTTCACCCTCCCCCTCCAGAATGCCCTGCAGCCGCTCCGAGACATCCTTGATCCTTGCACCAGGGAGGCAACATACCAACCTGGATTCTCGTTTGCGTCCACAGAAACGCCTGTCTATTCCCCTTACAATTGAATCCCCTATCACTATAGCTCTGCCACTCTTTTTCCCGCCCTTCTGTGCAGCAGAGCCAGCCACGGTGCCATGAACCTGGCTGCTGCCACCTTCCCCTGGTGAGCCATCTCCCCCAACAGTTTCCAAAACGGTAAATCTGTTTTGGAGGGAGATGACCGCAGGGGATCCCTGCACTGCCTTCCTACTCTTCATCTGTCTGTTGGTCACCCATTCCCTATCTGCCTCAGTAATTTTAATCTGCAGTGTGACCAACTCACTGAATGTGCTATCCACAACTTCCTCAGCATCGCGGATGCTCCAAAGTGAGTCCATCCGCAGCTCCAGAGCCGTCAAGCGGTCTAACAGGAGCTGCAGTTGGACACACTTCTTGCACGTGAAGGAGTCAGGGACACCAGAAGGGTCCCTGACTTGCCACATCTCACAAGAGGAGCATGACATCTCACAAGAGGAGCTCTCCTGCCAAGACTTAAACCTGAAGTTAAATTTGAAGTACACTACACAGCTAGGAGAAAGTCAAAGAGAGAGAAATCACTTACCAGTTACAAGCCAATCACTTACCTGCTGGCTGTGATGTAATTGCTCCCGAGGCTCCCTCACAGGTCTGCTTCTCTGCACCTCCTTAAGATGAGCACCAAATTCCCTTAACTAGTTAATTAATTTACCTAATTAATTGGATTTTTTTTTTGGGGGGGGGGGAGAAACTCAACCCCAAACACCAAAAAACACAGCCCTCACTCACCTCTTACCCGAACTCAGCCTTACCCAAACTCAGATACACTCTGTTTGCCTCCAGCACTCTGTTTCTATAGGCACTTCAGCCACACCCTTTGTATCCTTCCTGATTTACAGTCAGCCAATAGGCCTGCTCCCGAAACTGATCTCCCGAAACTAACAGCTGACCTGCAAGGTAAGGAAGTTGTTAAGCAGTACTTCCCTCGCCCACGCCGCAACCTTTTAAACTGTCCCCTCTGCCTCGCAGCTCCCGCGCTTTTTCAAACTCCCGCGCTGTTTCCAAGGTCCCGGCTCTCTCTCTCTCCCGAACAGCTGACCTGCAAGGTAAGGAAGTTGTTAAGCAGTCAGTTGTTGCCACCTGGAGACGTATAAGTTGGGGGATGGCTGCACGACCTCAGCAATAAACGCAGTATAAAATGTTTTAGTTAAACAGTTCAGGAATGACCGAGAGATTGAAATTCACACAAGTAACTTTTCACAGTAACTTCATTGCAATGTAAGCCTACTTGTGACAATAAAGATTATTATTTAGTACAAAATTGGAATTAATATTCAACACATTTTTGGGATGTGTTCTGGACACTGTCGGAAACATGTTTGTGGATGCATCTGTAACTCTCCACAGTCTTCAAAGAACATGTAAGTTGACACACAAAGCTTGCATCAGTTTATGAGGAAAAAATGGCATTTGTTTCTTTGTTCCTTTTTTGAAGTATTAATTCATAGTTTGCAACTACACTACTTCAACTACATATTTTTAATTCAGCAGAGAGGAAGGAGTACATGGATTAACATGTGGCAGTAGGGGGAAAACATCTGAAAAGGTTCTAAAAGGGCAAAGTTAAACTTATCAGAGCCTTAATTTGTGGTGGAAAATACTGTTCACAAAAACGTGCAGGGGGCAGCTCGGTGGCACAGTGGTTAGCACTGCTGCCTCACCGCCAGAGACCCGGGTTCAATTCTGGCCTCGGGTGACTGCGGAATTTGCACTTTTTCCTTGTGTCTGTATGGGTTTCCCCTTGGCTCAGTTGGTAGCACTCTCACCTCTGCTTCAGAAGGCTATTGGCTCAAGTCCCATTTCAGATACTTGAGCACAAAATTCAAAACTGACATTCCAGTGCAGTACTGGGAGAATGCTGCAGTGTAGTTGGTGCCCTCTTTCGAATTAAATTAAAAGCGAGACTGCGACTGCTCTCTCGGGTGAATATAAAAGATTCCATGTGATTTTAACGAGCTTGGAGGGTTTGGGGGGGGGGGGGGGGGGGGTGGGGTAGCAGCAGCAGCTGTTTCTGTATTTTAGGGCTTATCACATTCGTCTAACATTTGAACGGTCCCCAGTTCGAAACTGGGCAGAAACATGCTTCTCATTTACGGCAGCATGGTGGCGCAGTGGTTAGCATTGCTAACTCATGGCTCTTAGGACCAGGATTTGATTCCGTCCCGGGTCACTGTCCGTGTGGAGTTGGCACATTCTCCCCATGTCTGTGTGGATTTCACCCCCACAACCCAAAAAGATGTGCAGGCTAGGTGGATTGGCCACGCTAAATTGCCTCTTAATTGGAAAAAAAGAATTAGGTACTCTAAATTTACATAAAAAAACAAGAGCCAGGGGAGTTACCCCCAGTGTCCTGCCCAATATTTATTCCTCAATCACAGAATGGGTATAGCACAGAAACAGGCCATTTGATCTGTCCTGCCTCATCGAAGGAGCAATTCATCTAGTGCCAATACCCTGCTTTCTCCATGCAGTTCTACACATTCTCCTTTTTAGATAATCCATTTCCCACTTGAGTTACTCGATTGCAATTACCTCCACCACACTCTCGGGTAGTGCATTCCAGATCTTAACTCCGCACTGGGTAAAAAGGTTTCTCTTCGTGTCCCTATTGCTTCTTTTGCCAATTACCGTAAACCTCTGGCCTCTTGTTCTCAGTCTTTCCACTAGTGGGAACAGTTTTCCCCCTCTAATGTTCTCTGTCCAGGCTCCTCAGGTTAGGTGGATTGGCCATGATAAATTGCCCTTAGTGTTCAAAATTGCCCTTAGTGTTGGGTGGGGTTGCTGGGTTGTGGGGATAGGGTGGAGGTGTGGACCTTGGGTAGGGTGCTCTTTCCAAGAGCCGGTGCAGACTCGATGGGCCGAATGGCCTCCTTCTGCACTGTAAATTCTATTACTATTACTCTATTACTCATGATTTTGAATGCCTTCTCCCGACAATCGTATTATTACCATATTTCTGTTTGTGGGAACTTGCTGTATGCACTTTGGCTGCAGCATTGCCTATGCTACAACAGTGACTACACTTCAGAAGTACTTCAGTGATTATAAAGCACTTTAGGCCTGCCTGTGTCATAAAAGATGCTGCATAAATGCAATTAGAAGTCTCCAAAAATTATTTTTCTCCTTTTTAAAAACTCTTTTGTCCTATATGCTCAATACTGTAGTGTGAGGGAACTGTTCCACGCTGGGAAATGAACAATTTACTTAGGGCATCTAGTTCAGCACTGTACAATTCGAGATAAGCTATCGTATAGTTAGTTATAAAGCTCCCTCTAGTGTGAGATTTATATTGGGTGTACAATTTGGGTTTTGGATACCAGCTCCCAATATTGATAATGGAATTAAGCTTTCGTAGACTGGGAACCAACCTGTTGGGATTGTTTTGCAATTCTTGTCACCAGTCCAAAGAAAATGGATTTTACAGTTTGTATCGGAATTTAAAATCTAAAGGCCGTATACTGCCCCATCCTCAAGAGGAACATGACTTGTAATGCATCAGAGTCCACTTCATACACTACTATTACACAGGGTTGCAAGGCTGTTCCATAATAAAGGGAATTTTATATCTACCAAGAACTGGGTTGGAACTGTCCAGACACCTTTCATGTGGTACCAGTATGACCAAGATCCTTACAACCGACACTGAAGTCTTTTGTTGTCAGACTGAGCTGGATTTAAAAGTAGGTACAAGAGTATAAGAAGAAGAAATTGGAGCAAGAGTACACTATAAAGCCTCTCAAGAAAGCTTCACCATTCAGTACAATCATGGGTAATCATCTGCCTCAGCTCCACTTTCTCTACTGTTTCCTATCCCTAGGGTGCAGATGCAGGCCATTCGGCCCATTGTGTCTGCACTGACCCTCTGAAAGCGGGTCCTACCTATGCCATTCCCCTGCCATATCCCTGTAACCCCCACCTAGCCTTTGGACAATAAGGGGCAATTTAGCATGGCCAATCCACTTAACATGCAGATCTTTGGACTGTGGGAGGAAACAAGAGCACCCGGAGGAATTCCTATGCAGACACAGGAAGAACGTGCAAACTCCACACAGTCACTCAAGGTCGGAATTGAACCCGGGTCCCTGGTGCTGTGTGGCAGCAGTGCTAACCACTATGCCACCATGCATGAAATATCAAAAGTCTCTCTATCTCAGAAATAAAAGGCCAGTAGCTCACAAGCTCAGTGTGTACCCAGTGCCTGCCAAAAACAATTTCTGCACCAACCCACGCAGAAAGTTTACGCACTTAAGTATATGCAATCTGTTGACCTTATATTTAAACTGCATTTATATTGGCCCTGGAAGAGTTATTGCGTCACCAGTTTCTGATGCATGATCTTAACGCCCAGTAATGATTCCAAAGTAAATTTTTAACACTTGTTAAGTTTGGCTATTATGAAATTCAGCGGCTGGATTTTGAAGATATAAGTTTACTTTCAAGTTGCTGCCCAGTGTGTGAAACCCTGTGCCTTGAAGCTGGTGGTGGAAACATCTCCAATCAACCGTAAATTAGTGAGATAATCTTTGTGCACTGCTTCCTTTTCTGTAAATTTATTTGCAGTTTTACGGTGATGCATGTTCGTAAAATAATTATTGCACGTACGCTGTTGTTTTGTAAGGGGCTAAAATGTTCTTTTGTGGAATAACATTAATATAAAAGTTGGAAATGGCTCAACTATCAGTCTTTATATAGGGTTGGGAAAAGGTGACATCGAAACGTAGATAATTGGAGCAGGAGTAGGCCATTCAACCCTTCAAGCCACCTTCGCCATTCATTATGGCTGATCATCCAACTGAATAAACTGTTCTTGCTTCCCCCCCCCCCCCCCCCCCCCACCCAATATTCTTTGATTCCTTATACTTGAGAGCTATATCTAACTGCTTCTTGAAAACATACAATATTTTGGCCTCAACTGCTTTCTGTGGTAGAGAATTTCACAGGCTCATCACTCTGGGTGAAGAAATTTCTCCTCATCTCAATGCTAAATGGTTTACCCTGTACCCTTGGACTGTGACCCCTGGTTCTGGACTTCCCCCGCCATCAGGAACATTCTTCCTGCATCTACCCTATCAAGTTCAGTTAGAATTTTATAGGTTTTTATGAGATCCCCGTGTGACATGCTTTTTTACAAACCAGGACTTTGGAGAGGGAAGGGAGGTTGGAAATGAACTGTTAATTTGCAAAGATGTGAGTGGCAAGGGTTGTGGTTTTTGGGGTGGTGTTAAGATTTGAAGAGCGTGGGACAGTACCTGAGGAGAGCAAAATATTAACAATATTAACTGAAATGGGAGTCATGAAGGGAAGGAAGCTGAGGGGTGAGTCTTTAGTAGGAATGGGGTTGTGGGAGCAGGAGGTGGGATCTCTGGACAAGGTGATTTTGGCAAGGGCATAAGGCGAATAAGGGAAAAATAGAGATGCGGGAAGAATAGCGATGGCTGCAAGTTCAGGGCTATGGCAGGAGGGAATCTTAAAGGAGGTGTGACCAGGTGGGTTAGGAAAAACAAGGAAGCAGCTGATCAGATGATCTGAAAGTTAGTGATAAAGAAGTCTGTGAGGGTATGGGGAAGGGGTTTCAGATGGTTTACAATCTAGAGATGATATAGGGGTCGTCTTTGTATTTCAGGATGATCTTGCAATACAGTGAGCAGTTTTGGAAGATGAGAGTACGACTCAATAATGCTCTGTGGTCCTAGAACAGTAAATTAATAAGCCAGTTGTTTGCCATATGCATTCAAAGCTATGTCCCTTGGACCTGGCAGTCACAGGTCCATTGAATGGCCAGGGTGAGAATCTCCATGGTTTCATTGGAGGCTAGGACATTGAAGGTGGAAGTGAGGGTGTGGCTAAGTAGATCAAAAGTTGCTGAGATATAATGAATGGAGAGCCACAGGCTAGAGAATTGTGATTTTAAAAGTGGAGTTGCAATTGAACAGCAGGGAGACGTTTTATTTTTAGGGATGGGTTGTAAAAGAAGTAGGATTGGAGGGGCAGGAGGTTGTGGGTGAAGAAAGTTACAAAAAGTGACCAGTGAATGTCTTGCCTGTGTGCCTGCATTTATATAGTGCTTGTCACTGCCTCAGGAAGTCCCAAAACACTTCCCAATGAAGTATCCTTCGGCATATTAATCAACCTTTGAAGCCTTGAAAAATCCTACCAAAAATGGGTGTTGAATTAGACCATAAGACATAGGAGCGGAAGTAAGGCCATTCGACCCATCGAGTCCACTCCACCATTCAATCATGGCTGATTTCAACACACATGCGTGTCAAGATCTTTGTCATTCGCCACACTAGGTCTGTTCTGTGTCTGTTAAGCTCCCATGTGCCTTTGCAACACAGCCCATATTGCCTACTTGTTCCCCACCCAGTTATAAGGTATCAATAAGTAAAACATTAATTTGTGGGGTGAGAAATTGAGACTGACAAGTATTGAATCCAATTCATGGTCCCCACAAGAGAAACATACCAGATCTGAGCCAAAAGGCTAGTACACTTGATCTTAGCCAAAAGGCCGAGAAGCGATAGAGAAACACAACATGTTGTGGTTGAAAACAGAGATTAATTTATATAGACTGTGTATATGCAAAAAGATGATCTTTGGGGCCAAAAATGGAATAATCTTACATGTTTGGTCGATTTATACACCATGATCTACAGGCACAGTCATAATGTAGGAAATGTCATCATATATTTCTGTGTTTACACCATCATAGCTGACCGCAGCGTCAAATCAGCACTCTAACTTCCTAGTACATTTGCAGCTTGAAAGTGAAACTCAGCAGCTGGGGGTTCCCAAACTGCAAATCGTTTACCGCAACGCGCAGGTGTTTTTGAAACTTAATCATTTGCTCTTGGCATGTGCATGGTGTGAGTGAATCTTATTAAATTCAAGAAAACTGGGGTGCCGCAGTGCCAAAAGAGTAGGAACAGACACTCGTAAAGAGTCGAGGCGGAGGCGCGTACAAGTTTCATTTTGTGTAGTTCCTGATCTGAGTTGCATTGAGCAAGGCAGTGACTCCTTTCAGCAGGGCAGAGGAAAAAGTGGAAAAGGAAAGATGTGCTCAAGTTGCTGCCTGGTCCCTCTAGCGACAGTGAATTTTGCTTGCAGGAGCATGGGCCGAACTGGCAGGTGAAGAGGAAATATACCCGAGTCTGATGGACCTTGTAGTGTAGCAATACAGGTCCTATCATTGGCTTCAGTGTCTTGGCACTTATGAAAAAAAGTATTTGGTTTCTTCTCCTGTTAACTAACCAGCAACCCTTCCTAGAAGTCAGGGTGCAGACAGGATTGGATTTGGATGTGAAGACCGTTGAAATGAAGTATCTTGCTAATAGATTAGGCATTCAACGACCACTGGTCACTGGAGGGGGCCCCCCCCCCCAAAAAAAAAATTTGTCAGGGCTTTCAGAAAAGAACACGAACAAAGAAAAGTACAGCACAGGAACAGGCCCTTCGGCCCGACTAAACTACGATCTTCCACACTTCCTGGGTCCGTATCCCTCTATTCCCATCCTATTCATGTATTTGTCAAGATGCCCCTTAAATGTCACTATCGTTCAAGATGCCCCTTAAATGTCACTATCGTGACAAGGGAGGATTCTTGGAAACATCTGGAATGACTGATGCTTATAGCATAGAAGGGTGTCATTCAACTCATCATGTTTGTGCTCTTCGCTAGAAGAAGCCAACTCTAATCCTGTTGTGTCACTCTTTCCCCATAGTTTCTGCCTTCCTCCATTTAAAACTTCACCTAATTTTTCTCTTTTAAAAAAGTTAAAGTGTCTGTTTGAACAACTCCCTGTGGCAAAACATTGAATGCTTCAACAACACTTGTCAAAAGATGTTCCTAAATCTCCTTAAATCTTGACAAGTTTATATCAGATTCCCAACAAGAGGAATAGTCTTTCACTAATCACTACCAAAGCCCTTCATGTTTTTAAATCTCAACTTTCTCGCTGCTACTTAGGAATAGAAAAATTTACAGCATAGAAGGAGGCCATTCAATCCATTGCATACTGAAAAAGACTTATCAAATCCCACCTAGACTGTCCTCAATAACTGTGGTTCTCCATTCCAGGCACCTTCAGGCTAAAGAAAGGTTGCATGATGTCTTTGACTTTAGTGTGCTTGCTACAATAAACCACCAAGATCAGCAGACAGATCCAACCGATGTTTGTTTAAATTTAGCATCTTGGACTTGGCCCCCACTGATGGGGTTTGCTCTACCTCCACATTTCCTTGAGAGAATTCAGCGTGAGTAAATCCAAATTGTTTCTGCAGTGCATTCACAGCATCAACTGGTTATATTTTATAATTAATTTGTCCACTTCCGGGACAGTATGCAACAAAAGTGACTTACTTTTGGAGTTATGAGTACTGTTGCACTAAATTATAGCTGTGTTCCACTGACTGTATGCTCTGTTGTTCATCCTCAACATTAGTTACTGATCTCGCGTTGATCATTTGTTGGTTTCCTACAGATACCAAGAGCAACTCTGGATGGTCAGTTTTATTTTGTTTGTCCTCATTAGTAGCAGCCTGGGGTGAAGTTGGGTAGCAAAAATTAGACCCACATAGTACATGACAAGGAGGGGGAATTAATGTATACTGAGGATTAGACTTTTGCCTCTGGGATGTGTTCGAATTGAGATTGTACTGATGGGTGAAGGTCTCTTGTTGGCTGGCAGGGACGGGTACCATGGGGAATTAAGTTTGGTTTGATTCTGTCTGGTTTCCCGTGGGTGTAACATACCACAAAACCACCCCTCATATGGTACCCTTTTACAGTTGGACAACAGGTTGGCCAATTTGGCAAATGGAGAAGAAAGGGACAGTCGCAGCTCTTTTCTGAGTTTCGAGCTAAGGCATGTTTCTGGGCAGAACAGCAGGAGTCTTACCCTGGATCTAATAGCATTGTATCTGATTTGGGAGTGCTCAATACTGTCACCGAGTATCTGAAATGGGGATGTGTTCCATTTTCCTACAGTAGTGTTCTTGGCATTGATGAGATATAGAATTCACATATAAATGCCTTCCTCCTGCCGACACCCCAAATAACCTTGTAGTTACTCAAATTAGCAGGAGAGCTTTTTATAAGTGTTGGGAATCAACGTTTTAATCCTGATCTGGAGGGCTGCTCAGTCACTATTTTTACTAACACAATAGTTGCTCCTGTTTTTTCCACAGGGTGCTTCAAATGTTTGCGATTCACATACACAGTATGAGTTTTTGTGCAATGTTTTCTGGAGGGAGTAAGTAAATCTGGTTTGGTGTGCTCACTGTCTCACATAAGTGGCGCCCATGGCCTAATTAATGTTGCTCACAGCCAGCTCTTGTCTGTGTGCCCAGACTGGAAACCATTACCTGACTTATAAGCCTCGTTTTTCCTGAAGTTGAGATATTTCTCTTTTTACGGCACAATTGAAATTAATCATTACATGTTTTGCATTTGTTAATGAAGTTCTGATCTAAAATTTTGTTGTTGAAACCGGGAAAGGAGAATTTAAGAACATTGATTTTTAATTTTATGCTCATCAACATAACATTAGGGAACTGAACATCTTCCATTTTCGGCGTCGGTGTTGTCACGAGTAGTCCCAGACTAGACTTTTAAAAATTATTTTACAGGATGTGGGTGTCACTGGTTAGGCCAGCATTTATTCCCCATTCCTAGTTGCCCTTCAGAAGGTGGTGGTGAGTAACCTTCTTGAACCCCTGCAGTCCTTGAGGTGTCGGTACACCCACAGTGTTGTTAGGGAGGGAGTTACAGAATTTGACCCAGTGACAGTGAAGGAGCGGCAATCTATTTCCAAGTTGGGGTGCTGAGTGACTTGGAGGGGAAGCTCCTGGTGGTGGGGTTCCCAGATATCTGCTGCTCTTGTCCTTCTAGATGGTAGTAGTCAAGGGGATGCTGCCTAAGGAACCTTGACGAGTTCCTGCAGTGCATCTTGTAGATGATGTGCACAGTTGCCACTGTTCGTCAGTGGTGGAGGGATTGAATATTTGAGGAAAGAGTAGCAATCATGCATGCTGCTTTGTCCTGGAAGGTGTTGAGCTTCTTGAGTGTTGTTGGAGCTGCACTCATCTGGGCAAGTGTAGAGTATTCCATTATGTTCCTGACTTGTGGGTGATGGACAGGCTTTGGGGGGTCCTGAGGTGAATTACTCGCCATGGACAGGCTTGGGGGGGGGGCCTGAGGTGAGTTACTCACCATAGGATTTCTATCCTCTGGTCTGCCCTGGTAGCCACAGTATTAATGTGACTAGTCCGGTTCAATTTCTGATCAATGGTAACCCCCCAGGATATTGATTGTGGGGGATTCAGCGATGATAATGCCATTGAATGTCAAGGGACGATGGCTAGATCCTCTCTTGTCGGAAATGGTCATTGCCTGGCACTTGTGTGGCGCGAATGTAACTTCCACTTGTCAGCCCAAGCCCATTGTCGAGGTCTTGCTGCATTTCGACTGAACTGCTTCATTGTCTGAGGAGTTTCAAATGGTGCTGAACTTTGTGCAGTCATCTGCAAACATCCCCACTTCTGACCGTATGATGGAAGGGTGGTCATTGATGAAGCAGCTGAAGATGGTTGGGCCTAGGATCTACGCTGAGGAACTCCTGCAGTGATGTCTTAGAGCCGAGATGATTTATCTCCAACCATCTTCCTTTGTGTCATGTATGACTCCAACCGGTGGACAGTTTCCTCCCGATTCCTGTTGACTCCATTTTTGCTTGGGCTGCTTGATGCCATACTCGGTCAAATGCTGCTTTGATGTCGATGGCAGTCACTCTCACCTCACCTCTGGCATTCAGCTCTTTTGTCCATGTTTGAACCAAGGCTGTCATGAGGTAAGGATCTGAGTGACCCTGGCAGAAACCAAACTGAGCGCCCGTGAGCAGGCTATTGATAAGTGCCACTTGATAACATTGTTGATGACTCCTTCCATCACTTTGCTGATGATAATCTTTATTGTCACAAGTAGGCTTACATTAATACTGCAAAAAGTTATTGTGAAAAGCCCCTAGTTGCCACATTCCGGCGCCTATTCGGGTACATAGAGGGAGAATTCAGAATGTCCAAATTACCTAACAGCACGTCTTTCGGGATTTGTGGGAGGAAACTGGAATATCCGGAGGAAACCCACACAGACATAGGGAGAACGTGCAGACTCCACACAGACTGTGACCCGAGCCGGGAATCGAACCTGGGACCCTGGCGCTGTGAAGCAACAATGCTAACCACTGTGCTACCGTGCTGCCCTATTGTGCCACCCTATGGAGAGTAGATTGATGGTGCGGTAATTGGCTGGGTTGGATTTGTCCTGTTCCTTGTGTACAGGACACAGCTGGGCAGTTTTCCAAATTGCCGGGTAGATGCTAGTGTTGTAACTGTACTGGAACAGCTTGACTAGGGGTGTGGCAAGTTCTGGAGCACAAGTTTTCAATACTATTGCTGGAATATAACCTTTGCAGTATTCGGTACATTCAGCTGTTTCTTGATTGCACGTGGAGTGAATTGTCAGGTTACGTGCAATATAAACCTCACCTCCTTTCGTTTGGCACTTCTCTTGCCTTTAAGTCAGAGGAATGTGTGTTCAAGTCTCAAGGGTTCGAGTTCATGATCTAAATCTCTGGTCTCCGGATTGTCGGAGGTGGGACGTACGTTGGAAGCAGTCTGGAGAACTCTGCAGAAGTCCTGAAGCATAGACGTGTGGGAATTGCCTGGGAAGTTTAACCTTCTGATGGGCTGGTTCCCTGCTGCCTAGGACACTCCACAAATGTCTCTGACCCTGAGAGCAGAGTGGAGTCTCAGACCAGATATACGGGACTCATCTGGAGACTTACTCAGGTACTATTGGACAGTTTAATACACGGTCTAACAGCTGTGTAACTGAACTGAGCGCCACAACCAACCTGCAGCTGCCTTTTAGCTTGCTGCAGTCTGGAAATCAAAATGTTACGTGTGATGATGGTGCCATGACATGTCTGCTACAGGCTTGCTTTGACCTCCTTTACCTCCCCCTACCCCTTCCACCATTTTCAGAGATGACATGTAGAGGGCAGATCCTCCCTTGCATAACACAGGTTGAATTGAGAGAGCGTTTGTTGCACCTTGGTTGGATTGGGTTTCATTGAGAGTTGATATTCTGCTAACCAGAGACCTGTAGCTTGGGAAACTGAGAATAAATATGGGAGAAAGATTTGAATTTAAATAACCTTAAAATTAAATAATTTTGGTTGCATCAGTGTGTTTATGTGCGCTGCACATATATGATGCTGTGAAATATCTTCATTATGTAGCACAAGATGCCTTTACCAAAGTTTCATAGCTGTAAGTAATAGGGTAGCCTTTTGATAATTTATACAAACTATGGATATCAAGCGTTCACGATTTTGCCAACTTAAAATGTACATTTTTAAGTACAAACTAGCCGGTATCTGCTTTAGCCAACAAGTTGGAATAGGGAGAAAAAAATTAAAAATTACTTCTGTAACGTTCGGAAAACAAAGATAGTTAATTCATTAATATTTGTATTTGTGGACATTAGAAATAAGGTAAAGTTATAAGTGGGTTTAATTTAATGTTTCTATGCCTGAAAGGGTAAAGCCTATAGTTAGATTCATGCTGGAAAAAGGTGTTTGTGTGGGGTTGGTTCAGTTCTAACTGTGATTCTGTTGTGGTTAGGGGGCTATGGTGTGAACAATAAATAAACTAGAAGTGGTTTCTTAGCAACTGGGCCTTGTAAGGTGGAGAAGATTTTTAAATTTTAGCTTGGCTCATTTAATTGCAGTGGAGGTAGGTAGTGAGAGAGAACAGTAAGAAGTCTTACGCCGCCAGGTTAAAGTCCAATAGGTTTGTTTCAAATCACTAGCTTTCAGAGCACTGCTCCTCCCTCAGGTGAAGGAGCAGTGCTCCGAAAGCTAGTGATTTGAAACAAACCTGTTGGACTTTAACCTGGTGTTGTAAGACTTCTTACTGTTCTTCTCCCACACATGTCTATGCTTCAGGACTTCTGCAGAGTTCTCCGGACTGCTTCCAACATACGTCGCACGTCCGACAATCCGGAGACCAGAGATTTAGATCATGAACTCGAACCCATGAGACTTTGAACACACATCACCAGTCCAACGCCGGCATCGCCACATCGTGAGAGAGAAGGCAGCTCTCTCAGCTCTGCTAGAAGCAGTTGGTATTTGAAAGACAAGAAGGATCCACCTCTCTAAGCCATGCTAGAAGAAAAGCAATACTATGGATTAATGGTTAAGAAAACAAATGCTGGAAACCTAAGGTCCAGCAAAGGAATTTAAAGAAATTAAGAGAAGCTTGAGTTAACGGAACAGAAAAAACTGAAAACTAGAACGGATTGCTGTTCAATAAAGTCAGAATTGAAAAGGCATTGCATCAAGAAAGCCCAGAGATATATCTGATGTGATTTTCAGGTTAGTGAGATTTCACTACAGCCTGTGGAACGCGAGTTGAATAAACTAGGGAAGTCGGTGGCTGGATCTCGTGTAAAAGCAGTTACGGCAAAGGAAACCTGAAAGGAGAGGTGTAAAATCCTGGACTGGATTTATTACTAAAAGTGGAGCAGAAGCTCGGGTTAAAAGAGTCATTTTTAAAACTTAGATTTGGTTTTGGAATGCAAACCACCAAGGGACAATGTTACAAGAGATTTTAATCCTGTGACTCTGTACCTCTACGTTTTATTGAAAAAAGTAAAAGCTATGGGCTTTGAGTCATGGTTCCACTCTGGGATCTTCCCGTCCAGTTAGAACACTGACTAGGTTTGTAACAGTTACAAATTGCTTCCTGATCTGGTAAAATGCATGTCTCCCTTTTGTTGCAGTTGCTTTTAACTAAAATCTAGTGTTTGATTGATGTGACCAGCCATAAAAATGCAGAAGGGAATATATTGTCTTTTCAAATTGTGCTAATCTGCATTGCATTATTGCATAGTTATGTTCTGGATGATTTAATAAAGAGCTAATGTCCAGTACTCCTTGTCCCAGAAACTAACACCAATAAATTTGTGCGTGTTCCTGCCTGTTTGGGACAGGAGGGTGGTGATCATTTTGACCTATGCCAATGGAATAAGTAATTGTTGAAGAATATGCTGGACTTATTGCAGGGTTCATCAACTAAAGCAGTAATTCTTGAGATGAAGATCTTTCTTCCATACCTACCAATCTTTTCTTGAAATCCATATCTAGCTGCCCAAAGATGTATGTATCAACGAGGTATAAGTAGAAATCATAATTTTTCACAGCATATGCCAGTACACACACTTGCTCCCCCTCAACCACTTTGCTCTCTTTTTACAATCCTCCCACCCCTTCATACTCTGCTGTTCCGTCCTCTCTCTCTCTGCTCCCTGACAATACAGAGCCACAGACACAAAAGTGTCGATGAAAAATAGAATGGCTTGAATTTATATAACACCTGTAATGACCATTGGCTGTTCCAAAGTTCCATATATCTAATGAAGTACTTTCTGAAGACTTGTCACGGTGCTGTACCTTAAGAAATGTGGCAACCAGTATGCACAGTAAGTTCCCACAAACAGTAATGCGACGATGACCAGATATTCTTCTGGTGATGTTAACCGAGGGATAAATGTTGGCCAGACCATTGGGAAGAACTTGTCTGCTCCTCTTCAAAATGGTGCCATGGAATCTTTTATACCCACCCAATAGTGCACAGGGAACCTTGAAAAAAAAATGAAATGAAAATCGCTTATTGCCACAAGTTATGAATTTACTGTGAAAAGCCCCTAGTCACCACAGCCCGGCACCTGTTCGGGGAGGCTGGTACGGGAATTGAACCCGCGCTGCTGGCCTGCCTTGGTCTGCTTTAAAAGCCAGCTATTTAGCCCTGTGCTAAACCAAGTTTAATGTTTTGCCTGGAGGATGGCATCTCTACAGTGCAGCACCTCCTTAATACTGCACTGGAGTATCAGCCTCGACTGATGTGCTCAAGCCATGGAGCGGGAAGTTAGAGTGCAACCAACTTGGCCATAACTGATGAACAGAAAGACAGAAGAGTAATGATACATCCCTGAAAGTGCAAATGCAGGTCGATAAGGCTATAAAAAGAGCACATAAAAGAAAGAAGTCTTACAACAGGTTAAACTCCAGTAGGTTTGTTCCTTTCGGAGCACTGCTCCATCCTCACCTGAGGAAGGAGCAGTGCTCCGAAAGCTAGTGATTTGAAACAAACCTGTTGGACTTTAACCTGGTGTTGTAAGACTTCTTACTGTGTTCACCCCACTCCAACGCCGGCATCTCCACAACATAAAAGAAAGACATTTATGTAGCCTCTTTCATGACCACCGGACAGCCCAAAAAGCTCTGCAGCCAATGAAGTACTTTTGCAGTTACTGTTGTAATGTACACAACACCACACCTAATTTGCACACAGCAAACTCTCACAAGCTGCAGTATGATAGTGATCAGATAATCTGTTTTTGTGATTATGATTGAGGGATAAGTGTTGAGGATAGCCACTTGCTCTTGTTCAAAATGATGCCATCCGTCTGAGAGGATCTGGGTCAAGTTGGTACGAAACATTGGTTAGGCCACCATTGAAGTAATATTTGCATTTTGGGAACCGCGTTGAAGCCGCAGAGGACGTAGAGCCTAGGTTCAGCAGGTTAATGTCACGAATGGAAAATTAGTTCTGTGGAGAGTCTTGTGATGCTGTGTCTATTTCAACTGGAGTAAAAGGTTAAGAGTAGATTTAATGCTGCTTCATAAATTATGATAATTAATACAAATGGAAACTCACCATTGGGATTGATTGAAACTAGAACCATTGCATTCATTTAAGAGAAATCTGATTTCATGTTTGAAATGGATAAAGATGCAAGGCCAGGGGGAGAAACTAAGACAGTAGTGTCCTTTGGATTTCTCAAGCTGAGATCCACCACCGATACAGTGGGCTCAATGGCTATCTTCTATGTTGTAAGCACTTATAATTATTTTCTGGAATTAGCTGGACTGACCATGAACATAATATTTTTTTTGAAAAGCAGAATTGAACATAAAAACTGGGGAAAAGATTTGATGTGTTGAATGTGAAGCAGTGAACCTGCGCTTGCCCAGTTGCATGGTTGGTGTAACAGCTGGCTTCAGGTCAGACATGTTAAGAACAAGAACTGAACTGGTGAGCCTTGGACTGCAGAACATTTGAAGTTCGTACTGGCAAACAGAGGACATCTGAGTGAGTCCAATTTCTCCACAGGGGTTGATAAGAACCGCCTTTGAGATTGGTGCTGCTTTTACTGTTCATTATAATAATAATCTTTATTATTGTCATAAGTAGGCTTACAACACTGCAATGAAGTTGCTGTGAAAATCCCCGAGTCGCCGCACTCCGGCACCTGTTCGGGTACACAGAAGGAGAATTCAGAATGTCCAATTCACCTAACAGCACGTCTTTCGGGACTTTTGAGGAAACCGGAGCACCTGGAGGAAACCTGAGCAGGCACGGGGAGAACGTACAAACTCCGCACAGACAGTGACCCAAGCCAGGAATCGAACCCGGTCCCTGGCGCAATGAAGCAACAGTGCTAAGCTCTCTGCTACTGTGCCGCCCATAACATTTATTTTTTATTATCAAAGATCAATCCATAAATTTATAAATCCATTCCTGGTTTCCATAATCCCATTTAATTTGTCAGAAGGACATTAAAGTGAATGGAATTTGATCGGTCTTCTTGCTTCACTCTTACTAATGTGCATACAGCTGGAAAACTCTAATGCTGATTAATGCAAAGAGGGCAGGAGAGCTGAACTGGTGCTTGGAAATGAAATATTGCGGAGTTCATGCTTTTAAAGATAATATTTAATCTATTGTAAGGACAACATGTTAAATGTGGTCCTCAATTTTTGTTTATATTCCTACAGCCCCGTAGTTTAAAAACAAAAATCAGGGATAGATTTTTTTAATATAAGGGAGGATGGTTGTGAACGTAGCCCCAATTTTCCCATTGTGTTTCACCCTAGTTTAAAGTACTATTCAAGTGTTCTATCCAGGCACAACGAAGGCTGTGCAATGCCTACTGTTTGGGAATTTGGTAACATTTGGATAATGGAAAAGCAGTTCTGGTGGAAATAACAATTATGCCTCAGAAAAGTGGTGGGTGGTGCTGAAGAATAAAGACTAATGGTATACTTGGCTGTTCTGTCCTGAGCTGAAGAGTGCAAGGTATAATCTCCTGAAAAATGCAGCTGAGATAATCATGCAAGTCCAACCTCTCAGCGTTCCTTTGCAGATGAAAGTTTTGGGATGGTTTATGCTTAATGATTGCAGGCCCGCTGATGGCTGGTCAGGCCCTAACCAGGCAGATTCTCCCACAGTGGGTGAAGGTGCAGTTGCTGGTGGGACATTTTGATGTTTTCTCCATCTTCCATGCTGGGTTTACGCTCGGTCGCAAAGATGTCTGTAGCACTCACGACCTAAGGCCTACACTTCCCATCGATGATGGTTGATGTGGCAGGCAGAGGGGTACTTTGGGGAGTTTATGAAACGTTTGCATGGGGCACTCTTCTGTTTGTTAATATTCATCTCTCCATACAACACAATCTTGGACAGCTGGCTGTTGCCCATCCGGGTAATGTGACCCACCCAATGCAGTTGATTTCGCAGAAGGAAAGCTTCTATGCTGTTGATGTTTCCAGAACTATGGTGTTTGTGATGCAGCCCTGTCAGTGAATCTTGATGCTACAGAATCAGTGCTGATGCAAGAGCTCTAGAAAGCATACATGACTGTGGTATGGCGCCCATGACTTGATGCCAAGTCCAGTACTGTGTTGTTAATTTCTCACTCTTGGTGTTAGGTTTGGGTTCACTTGGGATAATACCGCTTTCAGCTGAGCTCGCTGATAGTTGTCAATTCTTGGCTGGGGTCACCATAGTTGCTCAAGTAATTCCTTTGTCTCCAAGTGGAACCTTTTGGTCGGTTGCTTATGGATTGGTGAGAATAGGGATTATACGGTGAGTAAATATAATCAAATGCATCTTCACCCAAGGTAACCATTGTCTCAATGTCCATGATTCATTTGCTTCTGACTTGAAATTTCTGTCACCTTTCTTACATGGGAGCTTTTAGCAATTTGCGGATCTGGGGAGCTATTTATCTGGCTTCATAAAAATGTAATTTTACTGATGACTTTTGGTTTAATTAGTTGAGTTTGTAAGATTAACTGTCTATAATTATGCCTGGAAACAGGTGGTTTCAGTAATTCGATTTCAGAAGTAAAACATCTTGTAAAAATGAGTCTTCAGGAATCTTGATGTTTTATTGTGTGCTGAAGGTGTGCTCCTTGTCATATGAATTATTTATTTGAAATGTAGCTTACTTTCCATCATTGAACCTACTCATAGTTCTTGTAGCCAGTCACTGTCCTGGGAGGTTTGAAATTATGCTCATTTACAGGGTCAAAACCAAGCAAGTAAAATTGTACACAACGTTTAAAAAAGAAACAATCTATCTACACTGTCTCATTGTTTTGGGTGTGAATGCAAAAGAGGGACGCACCAAGGCAATGAAACTGCCTTATCAGTACAAGCCAAAGTAAACTGCCAGGTTAATGATCTGTTGTTGGAGCTGTAGATTTTTTAAAATGTGCTGGATTGCAGAATGGAGCTGAGAAAGGGCTTGCAAACACTAATATTTGAAATATGTTGAAATTAAGAAAAGAAAGGGTGGCATGATGGCAGAGTGGTTAGCACTGCTGCCTAACAGCTCCAGGATCCCCCCGGTTCAATTCCGGCCTCCGGTGATTGTGTGGAGTTTGCACTTTCTCCCTGGTTTCCTCCGGGAGCTCCGGTTTCCCCTCAGTCCAAAGATGTGCGGGTTAGGTGGATTGGCCACTCTAAATTGCCTCTTCGTGTCCAAAAGGCTAGGTGGGGTTATTGGGTTGCAGGGATAGGGTGAAGTCATGGGATTAAGTGGGGTGCTCTTTCCGAGGGCTGGTGCAGACTCAATGGGTCAAATGGCCTCCTTCTGCATTGTAAATCCTATGATTACTCCTTTTTCAGATTTTCACCACATTAATTGATCTGAAATATCTCTATACCAGATTAAAGTCAGCAAGCTAGTTTCCAATTTCATGTGGCTTGTATGAAATACTTCAGCTTTACTCTTATGAGGCACTTTCATATTCCGAGTATCCCTGTCCCCAATTAAACTTTCACTGGCAGAAAATAGGGTGTAGTTAAGTCCAGTGGCTATACCCAACATACACACGAAAGGGAAATAGTCGCACTTATATTACTAACCACAGATATTAGGTGTGGAACCACACATCTGCAGCTGACTACAGTTTTAAAAAAATGAGCTATGAAAGCACCTTTGGTTCCAGTTTGTGAACTTGCGTGCAAGTTTATTCCTTTTACATGGAGAATAAAGATGATTTAATAGATTAGACAATTGGCTGCTTAATTTCTGGGATTGAGTTCAGCTGCAGTTCAAATTAATTGAAAAGCATCTGCTCCATGTTTTGAAATAGTCCTTGAAATGACCGGCGAACTCAATTCCTGCAGGATATGGCTCCACAGTACACGTTGACAGCCTCGAGAATGATTGGTGTGGGAACTCAAAAGTGTACCAAATGCCAAATTTCCTACTGCCTCGGACAAGCATTCCTCACAACAATGAAAACTCATGCCACCTATTTCTTTTCCCTAATTCTGCTCCAAAAGCACCAGTATGAGATTTTCTCTTGAAGAAAATATTTTTTTTCCCCACTAAGAGATTGTTATAATTGATTTTGGCAAGTGAATTAAGAGCTTCAAAAATTCTTTCATATGATGTCAGTGCCGCTGATGGAACCAACATTTAGGCCTGCCTACAGTGCTGCTGGGAAGGGAGTACCAAGATTTTGATCCCACAACAGTGAAGGAACAACGACATAGTTCCAAGTTAGGTTGCTCTGCGGCTTGGAGAAGAGCTTGCAAATGGTGATGTTCCCATGCATCTGCTGCCTTGTTCTTCGATATTATACTGATCGCGAATTTGGAAGATGCTGCTGAAGGAGGCTTTGGTGAGTTGCTGCTGTGCATCTTGTATATGGTACACACAGCTGCTACACTGTGCCAGTAGAGGAGAGACTAAATGCTTAATGTGATAGATGGGCTGCAGATTGAGTGGGCTACTTTATCCTGAATAATGTTGGTCATCTTGCATATTGTTAGAGTTTATACTCATCCAGCCAAATGGAGAGTATACCATTGCACATGCCGTGTAAATATATAGGTGACACCGTTATAGTGGTTAGCACTGTTGCTTCACAGCGGCAAGGTATCCGGTTTTCTACCCGCTTGGGGCACTGTGTGTGCGGAGTCTGCGCGTTCTCCCCATGGCTGCGTGGGTTTCTTCCGGGTACTCCGGTTTCCTCCCTCAAGTCCCGAAAGACGTGCTTGTTAGGTAAATTGGACATTCTGAATTCTCCCTCAGTGTACCCGAACAGGCGCCGGAATGTGGCGACTAGGGGATTTTCACAGTAACTTCATTGCAGTGTTAATGTAAGCCTACTTGTGACAATAATAATTTTTTTTCAAATTATTAAATAGTAGACAGGCTTTAGGGAGTCAGAAGTTGAGTTACTTGCTGCAGAATTTCCACCCTCTGACTTGCACTATATGTGGCTGTCCCAGTTCAGTTTCTGGTCAATGGTAACCCCCAGGATTTTGATAGTTGGAGGTTCAATGAAGGAAATGACATTGAATGCCAAAGCGAGATGGTTGGATCCTCATTTGTTTGAGATCGTCATTGCCTAACACCTGTGTGGCATGAATATTACTTGCCATTTGTCTGCCCAAGCCTAAATATTGTCCAGGTCTTGATATATATATTGGCATGAAATGGTTCCTTATCTATGGAGTTGTGAATGGTGTTGAACATTGCACAATCGTCAAAGAGCATCCAAAATGTTGACCTTGTGGAAGGAAGGTCATTGATGAATACACTCTGCTCTTTGTTATTTATGGTCCTTCTGGTTGGAGAGCTTCTCTACTCAAAAAACACTTTTTACTACATGAACATTTTTTAAAAAGCCATCTGTAAATACATAAAGAAAGATCACCCTTGGAGTTGGAAGTAAGTGTATATGTGTGGTAATATGATTTCAGACAAACATCTTGTAACTTGTTTTGTTTTGGTATAATTCCAGAGATGACGGAATCAACCAGAGCGTTACTGAGCACTTAGTATGTACATGTGTTGTCTGGTTGAAACGGGCATTCCCTTCTTCGGAACTTTTCACTCATTGCTTTTGTAACAGAGCGCACCTGAAACAAATAACAGCAATTGTTGCCAGAATTCACACCTCTATCTTTGGTAATTTGGATGGGAAAATAAAACTAGCCAATGTATACAAAAAAAGAAAGATTAGATTTCACAATATCAGTGACCTCAGTAGAAATTCATTGAAGTAGAATGTGTGTTGCACATTTTTTAAATTCAACTACCTGTGAACAAAATAAGATATCACCTTATGACTGTCACTTTACTTCCACAGATTAGCCTTTATCTGCTTGAGGTTTCATTGGCCTCCAGAGTCCTATTCTGAACATGAGCTACGGCCTGTCTGAAACTTTTTATCCATACCTTACCTGATAGACATGATGTGGAGATGCCGGCGTTGGACTGGGGTGAGCACAGTACGAAGTCTTACAACACCAGGTTAAAGTCCAACAGGTTTGTTTCGATGTCACTAGCTTTCGGAGCGCTGCTCCTTCCTCAGGTGAATGAAGAGGTCTGTTCCAGAAACACCTATATAGACAAATTCAAAAGATGCCAAACAATGCTAGGAATGCGAGCATTAGCAGGTGATTAAATCTTTACAGATCCAGAGATGGGGTAACCCCAGGTTAAAGAGGTGTGAATTGTATCAAGCCAGGACAGTTGGTAGGATTTCGCAGGCCAGATGGTGGGGGATGAATGTAATGCGACATGAACATCTTGCCAAGGTCATCCCCACACCCCCACTACTTGCATTCAAACAGCCGCGAAACCACAAACGGACCATTGTTTGCAGCAAACTACCCAGTCTTCAGAACAGTGACCACGATACCACACAACCCTGTCATGGCAATCTCTGCAAGACGTGCCAGATCATCGACATGGATACCATTATTACACGTGAGAACACCACCCACCAGGTACGCGGTACATACTCGTGCGACTCGGCCAACGTTGTCTACCTCATACGCTGCAGGAAAGGATGTCCCGAAGCGTGGTACATGGGCGAGACCATGCAGACGCTGCGACAACGAATGAACGGACATCGCGCAACAATCACCAGGCAGGAATGTTCCCTTCCAGTCGGGGAACACTTCAGCAGTCAAGGGCATTCAGCCTCTGATCTCCGGGTAAGCGTTCTCCAAGGCGGCCTTCAGGACCCGCGACAACGCAGAATCGCCGAGCAGAAACTTATAGCCAAGTTCCGCACACATGAGTGCGGCCTCAACCGGGACCTGGGATTCATGTCGCATTACATTCATCCCCCACCATCTGGCCTGCGAAATCCTACCAACTGCCCTGGCTTGATGCAATTCACACCTCTTTAACCTGGGGTTACCCCATCTCTGGATCTGTAAAGATTTAATCACCTGCTAATGCTCACATTCCTAGCATTGTTTGGCATCTTTTGAATTTGTCTATATAGGTGTTTCTGGAACAGACCTCTTCATTCACCTGAGGAAGGAGCAGCGCTCCGAAAGCTAGTGACATCGAAACAAACCTGTTGGACTTTAACCTGGTGTTGTAAGACTTTGTACTGTTACCTGATAGAATGATAGAAATTCAGTTTCTATCATTCCATACCAACTCTGATCGTATTCTATCTCCCAAAGCATTGAATTCAAAGTTCCTAGTAATATAAGACGGCTGTTGAATGTGGTGATGAATCCATCGGGGGCTCTGGTACCGGAGGTGGTGGTGGTGTCCATGGATGCGGAGGAGGCATTTGATTGGGTGGATTGGCGGTACTTGTTCAAGGTTTAGGGACGGCTTGGGATTGGGCATGGGTATGGTTGTTGTGTGTGGTACCAAGGGTGAGGACGAATGATATGAGCTCAGAAAGCTTTGACTTACACGAGGTTTGAAGCAGGGGTGCCCGCTGTCACCGCTGCTGTTTGCGCTGGCCATAGAGCCATTGGCGATGGCAATCAGGGGGTCGGCACAGTGGCGAGGGATTATGAGGGGACAGAGGCAGCATCGGGTGTCGCTCTCTGCCGATGACCTCTTGCTGTATGCTTCGGATCCGTTGGAGAGTATGGGAAGGATTATGGACCTGCTGGGGAGGTTTGGAGGGTTCTCGGGGTACAAGCTGAATGTAGGGAAAAGCGAGGTATTCCTGGTGAATGAGCTGGCACAGCGGGCTAATTTAGGGGGGATGCCATTTACGGTAGTGAAGGATAGGTTTAGGTATTTTGGGATTCGGGTAGCGAGGGAATGAATGGGGCTCCATTAAGTGGAATTTAACGAAGCTGGTGGAGGAGGCTAGGGAGGATCTTAAGAGGTGGGATACACTGCACTTAACGCTGGTGGGGAGGGTCCAAGTGGTGAAAATGAATATTCTGCCGAGGTTCTTGTTTATCTTTCAAGCTCTCCTGATCTTTATACCAAAGGCCTTTTTTTGGAAGGTGCACACGATCATTTCGGACCTTGTATGGACGGGGAGAGTGCCGAGGGTGGGGAGGACTCTGCTACTGAGGCAGAGGCGGCTGGGGAGGGTTGGCGTTGCTGAACTTGCTTCATTATTATGGCGGCGAATGTGGACAAGGTGCGGGGGAGGTGGGAAGGAGAAGGGGTAGAGTGGGTTAGGATGGAGGAGGGCTATGGTGACGGCAGCATTGCCAATGGCTCGAGTAGGTATTCAAGGAACCCGGTGGTGCAGTCCACAGTGAAGATATGGAATCAGTTGAGGAGGCATTTTAGGGTGGAAGTGATGTCGGTGCTAACGCCGCTGTGCGAGAATAATGGGTTTGAGCCGGGTTTTGGGGGGTGGGGGGTGGATAGTATATACAGGAGGTGGAGAGAAGTGGGGCTGGTCAAGTGAGGGATCTGCATTTGGAGGAAGGGTTCACTAGTCTGGAGGAGCTAAGGGAGAGGGTAGAGCTGCCGAGGGGGAGTGAGTGAGTTCAGTATCTGCAGGCTCGGGACATTGCGCGAAAGGCCTGGAGGGGGTTACCTAGGTTGCCAGGATACACCCTGCTGGAGCGACTGCTGCTTCCGGATGTGGAAGGGGAGGGAAGAATTGGGGTTATATACAAGTGGCTGGGGGAAACAGAGGTGAGCGGGTGGTGAAGATCAAAGAGAAATGGGAAGCAGAGTTGGGAGGGGATATCAATTGGGGAGTATGGAGTAAGGCATTGCGTAGGGTAAACGGCACCTCCTCTTGTGCAAGATTGAGCCTATGGTGCATATGACTCGGGCGAGGATGAGTGAATTCTTTCAGTGGCTAGCAGATGAGTGTGAGGGTTGTGGGCGGGGGCCAGCGAATTATGCGAACATGTTTTGGGGTTGTGAAAAATTAGGAAGATTCTGGGCAGGAATGTTCGCGGTCTTAGCCAGGATAGTGGAGGAGGAGGTGGACCTGGATCCTTTGGTGGCGATATTTGTGGTTTCTGAGAAGCCAGAGCTCATGGAGAGGAGGACGGCCGATGCCTTGGCCTTCGCTTCTCTGATTGCATGGCGGCAAATTTTGCTGGAGTGGCGGTCGGCATCGTCACCAGGGGTAGCAATTTGGTTGGGTGACCTGTTCGACTTCCTGCGATTAGAGAAGATAAAGTATGAGTTAGGGGCTCTTCAGGGGGGGGGGGGAGGGGGTTGATGAAAGGTGGGGGATATTTATGACTGTGCTGGAGGGACTGTTTGTCGCGGGGGAAGCGGGGGGGGGGGGTGAAAAAGGGAAAAAATCTGTACAGACTATACGGTTAATTGTTGGGAAGTATGTTTCCCAGGTGTTTATTCACTGTAACCTGTCTTGATACATGTTTGTAATAAAATACATTAAAAACAAATGAATTCAAAGTTCCTGTTCCCATTTGCAAATCCCTTTCTAGTCAGTCTTCTCTTTATCTCGACAACCAATTATAGTTTGATGTTCCATATCTGACTCTGATCGTTTTTGCATCAGTTGCAGAAGGTAAAATGTCCACATCAGCTGTGGGATCAAGAAGATTGTTTCACAGAAAACCAGCCTGACCAATAATGCATAGAACTTGTGTGGTTATAGTGGAACAAGGCACATCAGACAAGGCAAAAACTCAAAATAAATTGAATGGCTAGATAGCCTGTGAAGAAAATGCCTAGTTTTACAATGTTAGATTTTGTTCCCTCCAGCTTGTGTTTGGAAAGGACATTTTGAGCCTCATGTGCAACTCTGCTGAAGTACTATTAGTCTGTTACTGGTATGGAAAATGTTGTGTGTCCAGCACGGTGGCACAGTGGTTAGCACTGCTGCCTCACAGTGCCAGGGACCCGGGTTCAACTTCGGCCTGGGATGACTGTCTGTGTGGAGTCTGTACTTTCTCCCCGTGTCTGTGTGGGTTTCCTCCGGGTGCTCCAGTTTTCTCCCACAGTCCAAAGATGTGCGGGTTAGGTGGATTGGCCATGCTAAATTGACTCTTAGTGTCCAAAACGATTAGGTGGGGTTACTAGGTTATGGGGATGGGGTCAGGGCGTGGGCCTAGGTAGGGTACTCTTTCTGACGGTCGGTGCAGACTCGATGGGCAAATGGCGGCCTCCTGCACTGTGGAGATTCTATGATTCTAATTAAATATATTGTGCAAATGACATGTTCAAATTCTAATTATGTTCCTCTGTAGTGTATGGTGTTACTATGCTAAACCCAGTAGAAACACTAAACCGTTAACAAGTTATCTAGATTCTGCAACTCTATAACCAAAGTGATTTATTTACAGTGGGGAGATTAGTAAAATGTTTTGCAGTCACTTGAGGGATTTAATAAAATGTTGCATTTGTTTGTTGAAGTGAATTATTCTCTAACACATTTTCCGAACTGAATTGTAACTTTCTCTTTCTTTTTAGAATAAGCCTGCTTTCTCCAATCAAGTGAATTCTGAGTCTTGGAATTGTCTGCAGTGTGGCTTCTCTTTTGGGAGTGAAACATTTATTGTGTGGATTACAAACACTATCTGTTGAAGAAGTGATTCAGCGCAATGACGTCAGAACTGGAGAGTAGCCTGACGTCCATGGATTGGTTGCCACAGCTGACGATGAGGGCCGCCATTCAAAAAGCGGATGCTGCCCAGAATGTGGCTGGCGGTGGGGTTGCAAAGAAAACTCCACTTCTGGACCCAAACACTACCCTGGACCAGGATGCACAGAACAAAGACGGGAAACCGCCATATAGTTACGCCAGTCTCATCACTTTTGCTATCAATAGCTCCCCGAAAAAGAAGATGACGCTGAGTGAGATCTACCAATGGATCTGTGACAACTTCCCATACTACAGAGAAGCTGGCAGTGGCTGGAAGGTAAGTTACTGGGAAGAAAATTACATGGCTAGGTACTGTAGCGAAAGCGCCTGCAATTTATACTTTTAGCTGAACAAGGTTAAGAGATGCCACTCACAGCTCCCCTGATGTCCGACAGGGAAAAGCCATTGTGTGCTGTAACACTTGGCATAGCACGGGGCTGGAGAAAAAGAATACTTGATGTAAAAGGTTGTATGTTAATTCTTGAGTGCCTTCCACAGCCAATGAAGTATATTTAAGTGTAATCAGTGATGTAACATAGACATGACACCTAATTTGTGCACAGGATCCCACAAAAGTAATAAAATAAATAAGCTAATGTGTTTAGTGGTTTGATTGAGATACATGTTGGTCAGGAATGGCGGAGGACATTCCTTTGAACTCTTCCACTTGAAGAGGACACATGTGCTTTGACTAACATTTCAACCGAATCTCAGCTTGTCTGACAGTGTATCACTCCCGTGGTATTATAGGAGTTGTCAACTATTCTTGCATTTAAAAAAAATTTAGAGTACCCAATTGATTTTGTCCAATTAAGGGGCAATTTAGCGTGGCCAATCCACCTACCCTGCACATCTTTGGGCTGTGGAGGCGAAACCCACGCAAACATGAGAATGTGCAAACTCCAGATGGACAGTAACCCAGGGCCAGGATCAAACCTGGGACCTCAGTGCCGTGAAGCAGCAGTGCTAACCACTGCGCCACCATGCTGCACAACCATCATTGCATTTAAGATTCTGGAATGGGTCTTGAACATGAAATTGACTGGGGGGTTGGGGTGGTAGTGGGCATTGAGGGGAGAGTGGCAGTCATACTGTCAGTGGTTGGGTTGGCAGATGGAGACCTCCTGCTAATTATGCCGAGGGATGGAGCAAGGAGTTTAATGTTAGTACTGATCGGGGAGCCATCAAGTGGTTAGTTAATTTGAGTTTAGCTTTGGGTCAAAGTAAAATTGTACAGTTGTGAAGTTATCGTGAGGAAATAGGAAATGGTGTGGTTTTGCCCATTTGTAACCCATGACATTTCAAGAGAAGAGTAAAATTAATTCTAAAAAGTATGCATGTGGTTTGCACTGCTGCCTCACGGTGCCGAGGACCCTTCTGGAAGAACAGCATGCTGACTTTCCAGATCTGCACTGAGATTAGTCACTTTGATCAGGTACAGGAATAGCTAATGGTATCTATGGAATTATACTCCAGCACAATTATCGTCAAGAGAGTTGTTGGAGAGGGGTTTTATTGAATAAAATTAAGTTTGATGATTGCCACTTGGAAAGAGCAACTCAAGTGACGGTTGTCTTTCTTCGTCAGGTTCATGAGATGGAATAAATGATGTCAAACCAGAACCTGTTGACTCAGCTTGCCTCTTAAGTGTGATTGTTATGTGTTAAATTTGATTCCAGAACTTGAGCATGTAAGTTATCCTTCAAGGATATTGTTGCTCTTTTCAGCCTTAGTTTATTAGCTCTGATTATGTCACCTATGCTCACGAGTCGCCAGGTATCTTTCTGATACCGCCACGTGGTTCAAGCTCAAGTTATGATTAATAAGTCAGCACACCGCTTAGTAAGATTGAAATCAACGGTCATTTATTATATACAACAATTAATGCTTACACAATAATCCTACTATCTATATCGAAACCTACCACTACTGGCCAATACTTAACTTTCGGAAGGGTCCACCAGGTCAGGGAAACAAATGGCTTATCGAATTGGATCTGGCCTGCGGGATTCAAAAAGGCTGATACGGGTTGATGGCTAGGAATCTCTATCGGGTAGCGATCGCTGGAGTCAAACTTACGGTTCTTTGCTGAATGTTCTTGCGAAGGCTGCGAGCAGGTGAAGAAGGGAGAGAGAGCGAGATCTGAACTTGGCCCCTCACTTTATAGGGCCCAGGGGCTTCCCGCCTCGCGGGGCGGCCCTTGTCCCTGAGTCCCAAGTGATTGGACTTGTTCCCAATCACTGGGTTCGATATGTCCAATAACGGGGCGATTCCTCGATCGGGGGGTGGTCGTTCACCTGTCTTTGTTTCGGCCACTGCAGGCGCCGACAGGTCTGGCCCGGCATTCAATTGCTAATATGTTGCAATTGTTCCCGGGGATAGCCGATTAAACTGCAGATGTCTGGGTTGATGTGCTGCTAATAGCCTTGAGTATTGATCTGGGCCGACTTCCCCAGAGCCGAATACGCTATTCTGTCTGCAGCTGTCCGTTTGTGTCCTGTTGGCTGCTTTTACCATCAGCCTTTTCGGTTAGCCATTTTAAATCGGGTTTTGGCCAAATTAATAGGGAATCAGCCATTTTAGGTGGCTACAGACCCTCCTTGTGATCCTAACGCGAAGCGTGAAGGATCACATAAATTTTGTCCTTTCCGTTCCCTGACCGGGGGGGGGGGGGGGGTGTAGCACCTCCTACATGGCCACTACTCTGACCCTAGCTATGCACAAAAATTTACCTCAACAATTCTTGAGGGCGCTATGTCAGGCAGGGGCATGTATCTACAAAATAAAAACTTGGAACCTCTAATTTTACCTAAATACACTCATCAAGCATTGCATCATCCTGTCTCTCTAAAACATACAACAATCATAACATTCCATATATTCTTTCCTGGCTTGGCAGTCAAGCTCAGGATCATACATTTTTTCCATGAAAGTTTTGTACATCTTTTTATTTACAGGAAAACGCAAGTGCTTGTTCTTTATTTTTGTATTATAGGTCGCGGGGGTCTGGGGTCTGGTCATACCCGAACATAGGGGATTGGATCCGATATACCGGGGTTCGAGCGCGGTACGCTCTCCTTCTCCACTTGCGGAGGCGCATAGTCTGTACTGCACAGCAGAGTATGGCCAACGCTAATAGTGCTTCAATAACGTACGACAGGGAATACCAAGTTATGAACTTGGCACACCAGGATAATGCAGCGTGGCTGGTGACTGGGCCCTCGGTACTGGGAGGCAGTGAAACATTAACGGCAGGGGGGTTTGAAGTAATGGGGTCCGCGTTCCCGCGCAACCAAATGTCCAGTATAAAAATCTTGATCACGATGAAAGAAGTCCTCATGGCTGTCCTCTTTCTTTTTCTTTCTTTGTGTTCTCTGTTTTCTCCGGTCCTGGAGCTTCTGGAGTTCTGTAAAACAAGCATAGTATCTGTAACTACCTTGGTATAATATCCGGTATGTTAGTGTGTCTGTCCTGCGGGGCCAATTGTTCCCTTATAATTGGTCACTCTATGTGACTCCCTCATTTTTTTTTTTTTTCAAACAAATGTTAGGACACGGCACACTTCCCAATGGTGGATCAGTGCTGATTTATCATCCAAATGTTCTAGGATGTAAATAGCATTTGGCAGCAACCCAAAGGTTGCCTAAATAAATAAAACTGTTTTTGAAAGGAAAAGGTCGAATGAGGTGCGTATGGGCCGCGACGGGTAAGATTTGGATGGAATCCTCTGGTAGGACGGCTACCAATACCGTATCTCCCCTACCCGAGCGTTTTTGACCAACGGGGGGGTCCCCAGGCAGGGCGGGTCTCACGCCGTTTCTCTACTGCCTGAGCAACCGACAAGAACGGGCAAAAATGTAGTCATCATGGTGGGGTTGCTGCTTTGATTCTCCCGTCAAATCAGAAGAGCAGTTACGATCGGGCGTCTGATACCCGAACAAGTATCAGCAGAAAAGCTAGTTCCTCTGAACAAGCGTCTGGTCTGTTTTAAAAAAATATATATATATTTATTAAAGGTTTTTAACAAAACAAAACAATTTTTTCCCCTTACAAACAATAAGCGCCCCCCCCCCCCCCCCCCCCGTAACAAAATAACACAAAATCGCCCTAAGCAAGATATATACATGGTAAGATGATATATTTACAGAGCTTTATACACTGGCTCTCGCCCGTTCGTGCCAGTTTCCCCCACCCTCCATGTTATCGTCCGCTCGTCCGTCCCCTCAGGCAATCTCTCGTCTCGTCTCCCCCCCCCCCCCCCCAGGGTTGCTGCTGCTGCTGACCGACCTTCCTCTAATGCTCCGCGAGGTAGTCTAAGAACGGTTGCCACCGCCTGTAGAACCCCTGCGCAGACCCCCTTAAGGCAAACTTAATCCTTTCCAACTTTATGAACCCAGCCATGTAGTTTGTCCAGGCCTCCACGCTAGGGGACTTCGCCTCCTTCCACATTAGCAAGATCCTTCGCCGGGCTACCAAGGACGCAAAGGCCAGAATGCCGGCCTCTTTCGCCTCCTACACTCCCGGCTCGTCCACTACTCCAAATATTGCTAGCCCCCCAGCTTGGCTTGACCCGGACTTTCACCACCTGAGATATTGCTCCCGCCACTCCTCTCCAGAACCCCTCCAGTGCCGGGCATGACCAAAACATATGGACATGGTTTGCCGGACTCCCTGAACACCTTCCACATCTGTCCTCTACCCCAAAGAACCTACTCAACCTCGCCCACGTCAAGTGTGCTCTGTGAACCACCTTAAAATGTATCAGGCTGAGCCTGGCACATGAGGAGGAGGAATTGACCCTACCCAGGGCATCAGCCCACAAACCTTCCTCGATCTCCTCCCCCAGCTCCTCCTCCCATTTACCCTTCAACTCTTCTGCTAGCGCTTCCCCCTCTTCTTTCATCTCTTGGTGTATTGCCGAAACCTTGCCCTCCCCGACCTATACACCCGAGATCACCCTGTCTTGAATTTCCTGTGTCGGGAGCAGCGGGAATTCCCTGACCTGTCGCCTCACAAAAGCCCTCACCTGCATATATCTAAATGCATTTCCCGGGGGTAACTCAAACTTCTCCTCCAGTGCCCCTAGGCTCGCAAATGTCCCGTCAATGAACAGGTCCCCCATTCTTCTAATCCCCGCCCGGTGCCAGTCCTGGAACCCCCCGTCCATCTCCCCCGGGACAAACCGGTGGTTACCCCTGATCGGGGACCACACCGAGGCTCCCACTGCACCCCTATGCCGTCTCCACTGGCCCCAGATCCTTAACGTTGCCGCCACCACCGGGCTCGTGGTGTACTTTGATGGCAAGAGCGGCAACGGTGCCGTCACCAGCGCCCCCAAGCCCGTTCCTTTGCAGGACGCCATCTCCATCCTCTTCCATGCCGCCCCCCTCTCCCTCCATAACCCACTTACGGATCATCGCCACGTTTGCTGCCCAGTAGTAGCTCCCTAGGTTTGGCAGCGCCAGCCCTCCTTGGTCCCTACTGCATTCCAGGAACCCTCTCCTTACCCTCGGGGTTTTGTTCGCCCACACAAAACCCATAATACTCCTACCTACTCTCTTGAAAAAGCCCTTGATGATCACGATGGGGAGGCACTGGAACACAAACAAAAACCTCGGAAGGACCACCATTTTGACCGACTGCACTCTACCCGCCAACGAGAGCGGCAACATGTCCCATCTTTTGACGTCCACCTCCATTTGGTCCACCAACCTCGTCCGATTCAATTTGTGTAGGGCCCCCCAGCTCCTGGCTATCTGGATCCCTAGATACCGAAAACTCCCCTCCGCCCTCCTCAGCGGTAGGTCCCCTATCCCTCTTTCTTGGTCCCCTGCCTGTAGTACAAAAAGCTCGCTCTTCCCTACATTGAGCTTATAGCCCGAGAACTCCCTCAAAGTCTGCATGACCTCCACCATCCCCTCCATTGCGTCCGCCACGTACAGCAGCAGGTCGTTCGCGTATCGAGACACCCGATGCTCTTCTCCCCCGCGGACCACCACCCTCTATTTATTCGACTCCCTCAGTGATATGGCCAAGGGTTTGATCGCCAATGCAAACAACAGGGGGGACAGGGGACACCCCTGCCTCGTTCCTCGGTACAGCCGAAAGTACTCCGACCTCCGCTGGTTCGTCACCACACTTGCCACCGGGGCGCTGTAAAGGAGCTTAACCCAGCTAATAAACCCTCCCCCGAACCCAAACCTACGCAACACCTCCCAGAGGTACTCCCACTCTACTCGGTCAAAGGCCTTTTCCGCGTCCATGGCTGCCACTATCTCCGCCTCTCCCTCCTCCGATGGCATCATTATCACGTTTAAGAGCCACCGCACATTCGTATTTAATTGCCTGCCCTTTACAAATCCCGTCTGGTCCTCATGTATCACCCCCGGGACACAGTCCTCAATCCTCGTGGCAGCACTTTTGCCAATAGCTTAACGTCCACATTAAGGAGCGAAATCGGCCTGTACGATCCACATTGCAGTGGGTCCTTGTCTCGCTTCAGAATCAAGGAAATTGTCGCCTCCGACATTGTCGGGGGCAGGGACCCCTCCTCTCTTGCCTCGTTAAAGGTCCTCACTAGTCGCGGGGCCAACAGGTCCGCATACTTTCTATAGAACTCCACCGGGAACCCGTCCGGCCCCGGGGCCTTCCCCGCCTGCATGCTCCCCAAACCCTTACTCAGCTCCTCCAACCCAATTGGTGCCCCCAAACCAGCCACCTCTTGCTCCTCCACCCTCGGGAACCGCAGTTGGTCCAGGAATCTTCCCATCCACTCTTCTCCCCCTGGGGGCTGGGATCTATACAGCTCTTCATAGAAGGCCTTGAATACCTTGTTTATTTCCGTTGCACTCTGGGCCATGGCTCCCCCACCATCTTTTACTCCCCCTATTTCTCTCGCTGCCGCCCTCTTACGGAGCTGGTGTGCCAACATCCGACTGGCCTTTTCCCCGTACTCGTAGGTCGCCCCCTGCGCCTTCCTCCACTGTGCCTCCGCCTTCCCCGTGGTCAACAGGTCAAACTCCGTCTGGAGCCGTCGCCTTCCCCCAAGTAATCTTTCCTCCGGGGCCTCTGCGTATCTCCTGTCCACTCGCAAAATCTCCCCCACTAACCTCTCCCTTTCCCTGCCCTCTGCCTTCTCCCTATGAGCCCTGATGGAGATTAGCTCTCCCCTGATCGCCGCCTTCAACGCCTCCCATACCACCCCCACTCGCACCTCCCCGTTGTCGTTGGCCTCCAAGTACCTTTCAATACACCCCCTTACCATACCACACACCACCTCATCTGCCAACAGTCCCACATCCAACCGCCACAGTGGGCGTTGGTCCCTCTCCTCTCCCAGCCCCACTTCCACCCAGTGCGGGGCATGGTCCGAAACGGCTATGGCCGAATACTCCGTCCCCTCCACCCTCGGGATGAGCGCCCTGCCCAGCACAAAGAAGTCTATCCGGGAGTATGCTTTGTGCACGTGGGAGAAGGAAGAAAATTCCCTGGCCTGCGGTCTTGCAGACCTCAATGGGTCCACTCCCCCCATCTGGTCCATAAACCCCCTGAGCACCCTGGCCGCCGCTGGCCTCTTTCCCGTCCTTGATCTGGAGCGGTCTAGTGCTGGATCCAGCACTGTGTTAAATACCCTCCCATTATCAGTCCTCCTACCTCCAGGTCTGGGATGCGCCCCAACATGCGCTTCATAAATCCAGCATCATCCCAGTTCGGGGCGTCGCTGACTAGCCATCTCCTTTTCTGGGCCAGTCCCGTGTCTGCGTCCGTCTGGTCTGTTGACCAGGTATCTGCAGATAAGTTGGTACCACTGAACAAGCGTCTGGCCACAGTGGGTCTCTGAGGCAAGTCCTCAGAGGTTTCGGCAGAACGGGCGTGTGAGAAAAATTCTCCTGACGGACGAGCAACACTTAAACAAACATACAAACAACGTAAAACATCCTGCAGGTTCCATCAGGAAGGACAACACTTTTCACCAAGTGTCTCCTTTAAATCATCATGTGGACACCTCAGTTCTCTGTTGCGAACAGGGTCGCAAAGGGGTTGGCGGATTGGGGGTCTGACTGGGGGTCTGACTCGGGGTCGTCCCCTTCTCCCGGGTGCCAAATTCTGGAGTGAATTAATGTTGAGAGGGCTGCGTGGTGTGAGTTGGGGTTGCTCTCGACGTTGCGGACGAGTCTGTAGGAGTTGTCGCGGTGCCAATGGCGTTCGTCAAGTTGAGTGGGGATAAAGTCGGGGTCATCAGTGTGGTTCGGTGGTGTGGTTTGTTTAAGAAAGTGATGAGGAAGGGGTCACTGGAGTCGAACTCTGAGTCACTGGGTGTGGGACCAGGATAGTAGGGAGGCGTGCTGTGGCTGTCGTCAGAGTCACAGTCGCTGTCTCTGCTGCTGCAGTCTGTGGGCGTTCCGGGGCGGAGCGTAAAGTTTGTGGGTGGAGTCGGGGGCGAGTCCGTGTCTGGGCTGGACGTGGAGGGGGTTGGTGTGGTCACGTTGGCTGTGGGCGGGGTTTGGTCTGCTGCATCAAGCATGACGTGGTGGACATGGTTTGACTGTGCTCCATAAGCCTTTAGCTGGTTTATGTGAAACCACGCAGTCTTACCATTTTGGTATTTGATTTTATATACCGATGGGCTTACTTTATCCGTAATGGAGTACGGACCCGAGTATTTCGGAGACAGAAATGTGCTGGGGTTATACACCGACAACATCACTTGTTGTCCTATATTATACTCCGTTGCATGTACTGCCTTATCAAAACAGGCCTTGCTCTGTTTCTTTTTAATGCCCAATTTAACAGCGGCTGCTAACTGAGCCGTTTTAACATTTACAAGTAATTGTTCAACGGCTTTCTCATGGGTGAGGGCCGTAACTTCAGGGCTGGTCAGGTCTAAACCGAACAAGCACTCTGTCCCTTTCATGGGGCGTCCGGTCATGAGGGTGTGTGGGGTGAAACCTGTGGAGGTGGAAACAGTGTTACTCAAAAACATCAGCGCAAAGGGGAGGACAGAATCCCAAGTGGTGGTGTTCTGCTGGACCATTTTTCTAAGGGTGGTTTTTAGGGTCCGATTCATGCGCTCCACTATACCACTCGATTGAGGGTGGTACGCAATGTGAAATTTTTGGGTTATGCCAAATATCGTGAGGACGTTCTGCATGACCCGTCCCGTAAAGTGAGAACCTTGGTCCGATTCAATGCTGCGGGGGAGTCCCCATCTTGTAAAAATGTGGTGGGTTAGGATTTTGGCTGTGGTTTTCGCGGTGTTGGTGCGGGCTGGAAATGCTTCCACCCACTTTGTAAAAGTGTCTATGACCACCAGAACATATTTATAGCCATTCCTGCAAGGGGGCAATGGACCTATAAAATCGATCTGGAGGTTAGTCCAGGGGCCGTTAACGGGTCGGGTGTGGCTGAGATGTGCCTTTTTGGCATATCTATCTGGGTTGTTCTGAGCGCAGATGAAGCAATTCTCAATGTAATGGGATACATCCTCTTTGAGATTAGGAGGCCACCAACAAAGCCATTTGAGGTGGGCTGCGGTGGGTTCGATTCCCTGGTGTCCATGACCATCATGGAATAAACAGATTATTTGGTTCCTATCTTGCTCAGGAACTACATAAAGGGTGTCCTTTAGCACCACACCGTCATGTGTGGTTATTGTATTTCTGTACCTCTCGTATGAGGCTGGAAACTTCCCTTTCACGATTTCAGTGCGAGCGCTATCCTGCTTCTGGGCCTCTACTAGATCTTCGATCCTAGTCTGCGCGACCTGAACTGCACTCACTGGCGCACTCACTGGGGCACTCTCGGGGGGGCTTCCAAAAATACCCATGCGTGGATCCTGCCTTAGCCAGTGCGTCGGCTTTTACATTTCCGGGGGGGAGGAACAATGGTGGCTGCGGACTTTTATAATGCCAAAGGTCCAGTTCTTGGCTTTTTCCAAAATATGGCGGAGTAATGGGGCTGAGGGGAGGGGTTTCCCATCTGCGGAAACAAATCCTCTCGTTTCCCAGAGGGGCAGAAATTCAGTGAGGCTGTTGCACGCGTATAGACTGTCTGAATATATGTCTGCTGGGCTGGGGAAGGAATCTGGGTGCTCTACAATGTAAGTGATGGCCGCAAGCTCTGCTGCCTGCGCGCCTAAGTGCCCGGGTAATTTTAATGCGATTTCCTCGAGGGCGCGTCCCTGCGCGTCCTCCACATAAATCCCACAACCTGTTATGCGTTGCCCATCCAGGACTGTGGAAGATCCATCCACATAAATCCTAATGGGGTCACACGTGTCCGGGTGAGGGGGGCTTTGAGATGGAGTGGCTAGTTTTCTGGGGGGTGTTTTCGCGATAAAGGGGCCTGTATTATGGTGGGGCGAGATGATTTCACACTCATGGGGGGTTCCGGGGTACTGTAGATTGTCCGCTAAGTATGTGTGTGTTTTGGTCCGTTTGACTGTGATGTCCTGTCCTTGTAAGAGAAGGGTCCACCTAGCAGCGCGGATTTGGCTGACCGTACCGTCCTTAAGTCGTCCGTCTAGTAAAAGTTGGGTGGGGGTGTGCTCGGTCAAAATGGTGATGGGGTTCAGTCCGGTAATGTATGAGAAGTACTGGACTGCCCAGAAAACTGCGAGCAGGTGTCTCTCACAGGCTGAGAATCACAGCATCTAAAATTCGAGAGGCATAAGCCACGGGTCTTAGCTGGTCATGCCATTCCTGCAGGAGCACGGCTGAAAGGGTGCGGTCTGTGGTCGCTACCTCTATTGCGTAAGGGGAAAGCGGGTCGGGAACTTGTAGTGCGGGGGCGGCTATGAGCGCCTGTTTTAATGATTCCACAGCGTCCGTATGCTGCGGAAGCCACTCCCAGGGGGCTCCTTTCTTTAAGAGCTCTGAGAGGGGCACTGCCTTGCTGGCGAAACCGTCAATGTGGTTTCGGCAGTAGCCAACCAGTCCTAAAAACGACCGGAGGGCTGAAATGTTTTGGGGAGGGGGCAATTTAGCGATTGATTCAATTCTTTTGTGCTAGATCTCGCGTTTGCCATGTGTGATGATAGTACCCAAATATATCACCTTTTCTTCCAATATCTGGGCCTTTTTGGGGTTTACTTTACAGCCAATGGAATGTAGTAATTCCAGGAGTTCGGACAGAAGCTCAATGTGCTCTTCCTTCGTATCTGTCTGCAGTAGTAGATCGTCTACATACTGTACCAGACATTCGGGGCGAGAAAATTTCGCTAGTCCATTTGCCAGCTGTCGGTGGAAAATGGAGGGGGAGTTGTGGAAGCCTTGTGGCAGGCATGTCCACGTGTATTGCTGCGCTCTGAAAGTGAAGGCAAATTTATACTGGCACGCCTTTGCCAATGGAATGGACCAGAATCCATTACTGACGTCCAAAACCGTGAAATATCGGGCATGGAGTCCCTGTTTGAGCATGGTCTCGGGACTTGTTGCAACGGTGGGGGCTGCTACGGGGGTGACTTTATTGAGTTCCCAATAATCAATGGTCAAGCGCCATGATCCGTCGGGCTTCCTTACTGGCCAAATCGGGGCATTATTAGTTGAGGCTACCGATCTTAGGACGCCCTGCTCTAATAAACTTTCTATAACCTTAAGGATTTCTCCCTCTGCTTCTAGGGGGAATCCGTACTGCTTTTGGGGTCTAGGGTCCGGTCCTGTTATTTGTACGGAACCGGTCATCCGTCCACAGTCATGTTTGTGGGTTGCGAATGCTGCTCTGTTCTTTTGCAGGACTGCCCTAACCTGTCGGTCCGTGCTGAGTGTGGTGGGGTTGAACCAAAACTCACCTACTGCGCTAATTTTGTTCATATAATCCCCTATATTGAGCGTTGCGGGGGCTCTAGCGGATTTCGCCATCTTCCAGACACACTGGTTGACTGGATCGAAAGAGAGGTGATGAGAATTCATGAAGTCGATCCCCAAAATGTGCCCTGCTGTTGGGGGCAGGCCGACTAACACTACGGGGTGTTTTGTATTAATGGTTCCGATTTGGATGGGTACAGGGGTTGTGATATGTCCTTGTTGTGAGTGGCCTGTGAAGCTACTGAGGGTGATAGTGGCTGTGGTGGGCCACGTGTCCTTACCAAGGGTGGAGGAATTTAAGGTTGTGCGGGACCCTCCTGTGTCCCAGAGAAGCTCGATCGGCTGTCCCCTAACCTTTGCTGCGACTACGGGTCGTCCTAACCTATCCCAAAGGGTATCGTAGACCCAGCTGGGGGAGCCTGTACACCGTCAGTCCGTTCCGGTCAAGTCTGTCTGATCGGACTGGGCGCTAACGCTATGTATGGGTTCTGTTTTTTTCTTATTGATAGTGCCTGTCTGTTGGGCTCTCTGTGGCTTTTTAGGGCCATTGCATTCTTTGGCAAAATGTCCCAATTGTCCGCAATTGTAGCATTCTTGCGGTTTTGCTGGGGGGCTGCTCTTTTCCTCGTTTACCCAGGCGGGGTTGTGAAGAGTGGTTCTTACTGCCTGCACGTCTGCGGCGGCTTGTTTTTCCTCAGGGGTTCTAGCTGCGGGTTTACTGTGAGCCGCTTGTTCCCAAACGTGGGACAATCTTTTGACCACCCACTTCTCATTATGAGCCTCCTCCGAGGGGTCATAATTACTACAGGCATTCTGTCCTGCTTCCGTGGCATGGGAGATAAGGGTGCGGGTCCATTTGGCCATATTGTCTGCGGACAAATGGGCACGGTCTACGTTTCAGAAAACTACTTCAAAGTGAATCCACAAGCGTCCTGCGAACGCTGTGGGGTGTTCAGACTTTTTCTGTCTGCACTTATTTAGACCGTCTACGGGGTCGCCCCGGTTATACCCGATCGCATCCAGGATCGCGGTATGCATTTCTGCAAGGGTGCCTCCTCCTACTTTCTGTGGGTCGGGAAGGGCTGCTGCGACCGATGGGTCTAAACTGAGGACTGTGAGCTTTACCTGCTCTTTCTCATCCAGGCCGTACATGGTCGCCTGGTGTTTGATGGTGGCAAAGAAATGGTGTGGGTCTGAAGCGGGGAGGAACGGTGTGATTTTAGCACACGCGTCCCGTAATTGGGTCACTGTGAGGGGGGTGGAATATAAGACTTCCACCTTGTCTGCTGTGGCTGTGCGGTGGGTTGTTACAGGGTTCATGGGAGCCTGTATTACCTGCTGTGTGGGGGGTGGGGGTGCTCTCCTCCTTTGGGGCTTTCCCTGCGCACGTGTTCCCCGAACATACCTCTGCGCTGTCTCTTGCAGTTCTTCCCAATCAGGGACGTCTTCCTGTTCTAAACTTTCCCCAAAGGTGTCTTGGAATCCCTTTTGGACAGAAAGCATTGCTTGCAGGTCAGCAATTTGCTTTCGGCACTTCGCATGGTCTAAGGTACTCTGCCTTTGTTCCGTGGTTGCAGCGTGGAGCGCTCTCAAGGCTGCCTTGAGATCACTACATTGCTTCTGTAGCGTCTCCACCTGCTTCTCTGTCTCTTCTTAACCAGGACGGCACGCTGCGTGTCCTGATAAGCCTTCTCGTACTGGGATTGAAAACTGCTTAAATGCGCCAGACAAGACTGGCGACCCCGTTTGGCGTCAGCCACCTCTTCGTCCTTGGCTTCTAATTGCCTTTTCAATTCCAGGTTCTCTTTTTCCATCTCGCATACGTCGATTTTACTCATACGATGTATGCCTTCTATTTCTTTTCGGAGATTCCGGACGACCTCCTCTGTGCCTCGCAATTGTGCCATGCAGGACACGATTGCCATCGGCTTGCACGCTTTCGCTAAGCTTTTCTTATGGATTTCACTCGTTCTCCCACCAAGCATGTCCTATACATCCGGGTCCTGAGTCGTCATTATTACAGAAACCGCTCCACACGGGCCATCCTTTGCCCTGTAGAAATTTGCGAATTTCCACTTCCCAAATGGGACACTGTCCCACTTTAATGCTGCTGATCGGTGCGACCGCAAATTCTTCGGGGTTCATGAGGCGTTGCATTGCCTGCATGGCCACCTCTCTTACCTGCTCGCTACGTTCAAATTTGGAACAGGGGGCTAAGGTGGTGTCGTAGATACGGGAACGGCTTGCGCTAATTTCCGAAAATGCAGACTTCCGACAGTTTTGACGCAACAAAAATCTATCAGTTTTACCTTATAACCCTGTTAGTTACGCATGCATACACACACTTCCGAATTGTGAATCATTAACCAGAAGCGCTTGAACACTTGTGGGTTTTTTTTTCCGTTTCCGATTGGATTCTATTCAAATTTCTGGGGTTCTCCCGGAGTGGTTTTCCACTTCTATGTCGGGTCCCGGCGGAGTCGCCAATTATGTTGCTCATTTTAGCCTTAGTTTATTAGCTCTGATTATGTCACCTATGCTCACGAGTCGCCAGGTATCTTTCTGATACCGCCACGTGGTTCAAGCTCAAGTTATGATTAATAAGTCAGCACACCGCTTAGTAAGATTGAAATCAACGGTCATTTATTATATACAACAATTAATGCTTACACAATAATCCTACTATCTATATCGAAACCTACCACTACTGGCCAATACTTAACTTTCGGAAGGGCCCACCAGGTCAGGGAAACGAATGGCTTATCGAATTGGATCTGGCCTGCGGGATTCAAAAAGGCTGATACGGGTCGATGGCTAGGAATCTCTATTGGGTAGCGATCGCTGGAGTCAAACTTACGGTTCTTTGCTGAAGGTTCTTGCGAAGGCTGCGAGCAGGTGAAGGGAGAGAGAGCGAGATCTGAACTTGGCCCCTCACTTTATAGGGCCCAGGGGCTTCCTGCCTCTCGGGGCGGCCCTTGACCCTGAGTCCCAAGTGATTGGGAACAAGTACAATCACTGGGTTCGATATGTCCAATAACGGGACGATTCCTCGATCGGGGGGTGGTCGTTCACCTGTCTTTGTTTCGGCCACTGCAGGCGTCGACAGGTCTGGCCCGGCATTCAATTGCTAATATGTTGCAATTGTTCCCGGGGATAGCCGATTAAACTGCAGATGTCTGGGTTGATGTGCTGCTAATAGTCTTGAGTATCGATCTGGGCCGACTTCCCCAGAGCCGAATACGCTATTCTGTCTGCAGTTGTCCGTTTGTGTCCTGTTGGCTGCTTTTCCCATCAGCCTTTTCAGTTCGCCATTTTAAATCGGGTTTTGGCCAAATTAATAGGGAATCAGCCATTTTAGGTGGCTGCAATATATTATTGGAGATGCTGTCTTTGGGTGAGATGTTAAACCAAGACTCTATATTTGCCTGTTCAAATCAATAGCTGGGAACTGTCCTGGCCAACATTACTCCCTCAATCAGAGCAACCAAATCAGTTTACCTGATCATTAATTTCCTGTCGGTGGGACCCCTCTATGTCCAACTGGCTGGCATAACCACTGCGCTTCAGGAATAATTTATTGGGTGTGTTAATGTTATTATGAGGATGTGGTAATGAGCTAAATAAGTAAATTATTTCTTTATAATAGATAGTAATTTGCTATAGATTAAGAAAATTGGAATGGTTGGCGGAATGCAAGTTATGCTTATGTGGGGCATTGCCAAGAAATACATGCAATAACTCCGTAGGTTTATTGGCATTTGGCATCACTTCTTTCAAAGCTAAAGTTCTTATTTCAAAAGCATTAAAATGTTATCCTCCCATATCTTTGAAATAATTGTGGTTTCCCCCTTTAAAAACAATCGCAACTGGCAAGGAGGGTGTATGGCGCAAACCTTGTAATGGGGGTGCTGTTCATGATGGTTCAATACAATCATGAAAACTTCAGGATGTCTGTCTCTGCCTCAGCCAGTGACTTAATGACCAAGGGCCATACACAACACTGAAAACATCTCCCACCCACAGAGTTGTGATTGCCTTTAATAATAGTGTTTGAGTTCTATTTACCCCTTCCCATTTTCTTTCGGGTCTTGACTGCTGCTGAGGAACAGGCCTACAGATGCCAGTTATCCTCTAACCACTCAGTCAGATTGCCATTCTTCGTGTGTGCATCTTTGGCAATTTGAGGCATTGCACAATTTTTCTGCCCTCCATTTTTGCATAATAATTCTAGCAGGTGCTACTATTTAATATCCTAGACAAATGTACTCAGCTGTTGAGAACCCATTGCCATATAAATTTGTTTTAATTGTATTTTTAAACTATCGATCCTGACCCAAGCCAACATGAACATTGCTGACTGCACCCGACCTTCAGCACAGGAATTCCCTGACCTAAGCTGACACTAATCTCACCGACCGCATCCCGACCTTTAGCATGGGATGTCTCATTGTTTGCCTGCACTGTTTACCTTATGAACCATTTCCTGCAAGCAAAATTGCAGACAGTGCTACAGGTGGGAACTTATTACAGGTATTCTGTATTTATTCTTCAGTGATGCATCTTGCTTTTCTGGGCATTTTATTTACTTTAGACAATAGTTGGCTTAGGCTATTTTAATATAAGTAAGTTTAGTTATAGCTAGCCTAGGTTTAGGCTATTTTAATAAAAGTATAGGCGATATCTGAAAACCAAAATTATCTGAAATCCAAAGTAATAATCTTTATTAATCTTTATTATTATTGTCAAAAGTAGGTTTACATTAACACTGCAATGAAGTTACTGTGAAAATCCCCAATTCGCCACACTCCGGCGCCTGTTTCGGGTACACTGAGGGAGAGTTCAGAATGTCCAATTCACCTAACAGCACATCTTTAGGGACTTGTGGGAGGAAACCGGAGCACCCGGAGGAAACCCACGCAGACACGGGGAGAACGTGCAGACTCCACGTAGACAGTGACCCAAGCCGGGGCCCTGGCACTGTGAAGCAACAGTGCTAATCACTGTGCTACCATGCCGCCCTAATCGACCCCAAGGGTTTGGGATAATGGATATTCAACCTATACTTCCTTTTCTAAAAATATGGTACAGTACCGCTTTATTAACATTGGTATGAAACTTCCTTCTTGTCCTTGTGCATGTCAGCTGAATCCCTGCCCTTCACTAATAATCACTATTACATACCTTTGATTGGATTAATTTCCATCAACCAAATGGTTCTGTAATGATGCACTAGAAAGGACATGACCTTTACACTCTCATTGTGTTTTTCTCTGTGCCTCATACGTCACTGTAACTTGTGTAACAGCTTTAAAATTGTAATCCAGTGTAATTAAATTTGTAACATTTATGCTTGCCTATTGCCTTGTCCCATATATCACTATGGTGACCATGTTGCTTTGATCCTGCAAAGGAAAACACCAGTTACCATAAAATGCTAGTTGAAGGAGAGGATTTGAACTTTGTCGTCATCTTTCATCCAAACCATCTGTCTGCTACCATACACTATGCTGCAGGAAGAGAGTTTAGGTCTTTAATATTAAACAGTTTATGCCGAGTTCCTGCCTGTCAACTGAAAAGTTTTCCCCAAACTTGAAGGGTCATTAATCCTGCTGTATGCATGTTACCATGTATTCACAAATGACTTTGGAGCTAAATTTGATGGTCATCTACTTTCTTAAATTATCTCAGAATAGTGCCTATGTCTGTGCGGCCTGCATTATGGCCACTGCAGCACGGTGGCACTGCTGTCTCACAGCGCCGGGAACCCAGGTTCGATTCCGACCTCGGGTGACTGTCTGCTTGGAGTTTGCACGTTCTCTCCGTGCTTGCGGGTGCTCCAGTTTCCTCCTACAGTGCAAAGATGTGCAGGTTAGGTGGATTGGCCATGTTATATTGCCCCTTATTGTCCAAATGTTAGGTGGGATTACAGGGATAGGACAGGGGAGTGGGCTTAGGTAGGCTGCTCTTTCAGAGGGTCGATGCAAACTCAATGGGCCGAATTACCACCTCAATTGTAGGGATTCTATGATTGGATTTGACTTGGGTTTCACAGTCGTATATGCAAAAAAAGAATTCCATCCTTTGAGATACTGAATAAAGTTAGTAATACAACAGGATGTAAATGGTTTTGCTTCCAGTTGTATAGTTAGTCAGACTTGGCTGTCGTGACACTTATAGATAAGTAGCTTCTCAACTGTGCACAGCGAGGAAAAATGGTATTTACATAAGGTAACAGAAGATCCCTGTGGAATTATACATTTACCAGTTCAGCCACCAGGGAATTCTCCTCAACTATGGTTAGAACTATGTAAATTGTTTGAGAATTCAATGGACCAGGACCCAGTTGTTTTACTTTTAAGACTTTGGATTGAATCCAACCTTGGCTCATAAAAAGACTGATGCAACATACTGCTGATGCTGAGAGTCCAAAATTAAAGCAGAAAATGTTCAAGTAGATCAGGCTGCATCGGATGGTGAGAGAAATATTTCTGCTTGGTGACCAAAACGACCTTTGATAACTCTTTCTCTCCATGGTTGCTACCTGACCTGCTGTAAGGTTAGTTTCCTTTTTCATTTACCTATTTCAAGATTATGTGAATTTAGTTTGGGCAAACCACAGATGAGAAATTGACAATAATTTGATAACCATGGACATTCATTTAACAGTATACATGACAATGTACCAAGAAATTTGTCCCACTTGATGCATTTGTTTTAAAAATTAAGCTGGGCTTTATTCCAAATACTCTTTGGCTTAAATACAACACATTTGTCTTCTGTTTCCAGGAAATAACCAGTTAGGAAACCTTCTAATAAGTCCAAGGACAAAGCAGCCATTCTGACACTGCTCGTGAACAGTGACTTCTTGCATCAATATTTTTGCTGTTCGGAATATTGCATTTGTTACTGCAAAATTTGCTTATGATTGTCATTTGATATTTAATTCTTTTAACATTGATCTCTGTGTTTTCTTCCAGAATTCCATTCGACACAACTTATCGTTAAACAAATGTTTCCTGAAAGTGCCTCGGTCCAAGGATGACCCAGGCAAAGTAGGTGCACGCTTATTTTATTTTGCTGCATGCCGTGACATTGTACTTGGAAACTAATGTAGAGTGAAAAATAAGCAAGTGTATTTTGAACTTAAAAGATGTGTGCTGCAAATAGCCGCCAGTTTCAAAATTCTCACCGATGTGATGGCCACTTATGACAGCCCAGTTAAACAGTCTGCACCTTGGACTGCTCCATTATTGGCCTTTTAGGACTTCATATCAGACGGTTGGATTGATTGACAGACATTTTCCCACCCATGGTTACTTGTATTCACTTTAGCTGAGAATATATCATGTTTGAAAGGACCGTGACAGGGCAGTTATGGTATGAACCCGGTGCAGCATTTCTACTTAGGCTGACAGTGACATTGCAATTGTTGAACTCGTACCCAATCTGTTTGAGTTCTGTCATTATATAATTTTTAAAAAGCATTGAGATTGATTCAGGAAACTACAGATTTATGCTAATTTAAGTTTGTGGACGAACCTGTAGGCAAACATCAGCATCCACTGGTGGGTCATGCTCTATAATAGACTCCGCCATTTTTTTTCTTTTATGTAATGACCTGTACATGTACTTAACCTCTAACCTGCGTGCATCTCTCCTGGGTATGTCTCAGTTCTTATTTTCTTATTTCCCTACATATGATTCTTTAGTTCAGTTCAGTATGCTCTTTTTTCCTCCATATAACTTAACTGCAACAAGTTGCATTTATATAGCATTTATATAACAAGGTCAACTATGTGCGGGTCCACAAGAGAGAGGTGAAATCCTAAATGAATATTTCTCATTGGTATTTACTGTTGAGAAAGGCATGCATGTTGGCGAACTTGGGGAAATAAATAGTGATGTTTTTTTTAAATTTGGACTGCCCACTTATTATTTTTCCAATTAAGGGGCAATTTAGCGTGGCCAATCCACCTAACCTGCATAAATAGTAATGTCTTGATTTTAAAAATATATATATATATATATATTTATTAAAGTTTTTTAACACAATTTTTCACCCTTACAAACAATAACCCCCCCCCCCCCCGGTAACAAAATAACAAGAAATCGCACAGAGCAAGATATATACATGGTAAAATGATATGTTTACATAGCTTTGTACACTGGCTCTCTCCCGCACGTGCCAGTTTCCCCAACCCTTCATGTTATCTCTTGCTCATCCACCCTCCCAGGCAATACCCCATTCTCTTCTTCCCCCCCAGGTTGCTGCTGCTTCCGACCTTCCTCTAACGCTCCGCGAGATAGTCTAGGAACGGTTGCCACCGCCTGTAGAACCCCTGCGCAGACCCTCTCAAAGACAAATCTTCTCCAGCTTTATGAACCCAGCCATGTCGTTTATCCAGGCCTCCACGCTGGGGAGGGCTTCGCCTCCTTCCACATTAGCAAGATCCTTCACCGGGCTACTAGGGACGCAAAGGCCAGAATGCCGGCCTTTTTCGCCTCCTGCACTCCCGGCTCGTCCACTAATCCAAATATTGCTAGCCCCCAGCTTGGCTTGACCCGGACTTTCACCACCTGAGATATTGCTCCTGCCACTCCTCTCCAGAACCCCTCCAGTGTCGGGCATGACCAAAACATATAGACATGGTTCGCCGGGCTCCCTGAGCACCTTCCACATCTGTCCTCCACCCCAAAGAACCTACTCAACCTCGCCCCCGTCAAGTGCGCTCTGTGAACCACCTTAAATTGTATCAGGCTGAGCCTGGCACATGAGGAGGAGGAATTAACCCTACCTAGGGCATCAGCCCACAGCCCTTCCTCAATCTCCTCCCCCAGCTCCTCCCATTTACCCTTCAGCTCCTCTACCAGCGCTTCCCCCTCTTCTTTCATCTCCTGGTGTATTGCCGACACCTTGCCCTCCCCGACCCATACACCCGAGATCACCCTGTCTTGAATTTCTTGTACCGGGAGGAACGGGAATTCCCTCACCTGTCGCCTCACAAACGCCCTCACCTGCATATATCTAAAGGCATTTCCCGGGGGTATCTCGAACTTCTCCAGTGACCCATGACTCGCAAACGTCCCGTCAATGAACAGGTCCCCCATTCTTTTAATCCCCGCCCGATGCCAGCTCTGAAACCCCCGTCCATCTTCCCCGGGACAAACCGGTGGTTACCCCTGATCGGGGACCACACCGAGGTTCCCATTGCACCTCTGTGCCGTCTCCACTGGCCCCAGATCCTTAGCGTTGCCGCCACCACTGGGCTCGTGGTGTACCTTGTCGGCAGAGCGGCAGCAGTGCCGTCACCAACGCCCCCAGGCTCATTCCTTTACAGGACGCCATCTCCATCCTCTTCCATGCCGCCCCCTCTCCCTCCATCACCCACTTGCGGATCATCGCCACATTTGCTGCCCAGTAGTAGCTCCCTAGGTTTGGCAGCGCCAACCCTCCTCGGTCCCTACTGCATTCCAGGAACCCTCTCCTTACCCTCGGGGTCCTATTCGCCCACACAAACCCCATTATACTCCTACCTACTCTCTTAAAAAAGGCCTTGGTGATCACGATGGGAAGGCACTGAAACACAAACAGAAACCTCGGAAGGACCACCATTTTGACCGGATCAAAGAAATCGTCGCTTCCGACATTGTCGGGGGCAGGGACCCCTCCTCTCTTGCCTCATTAAAGGTCCTCACTAGTAGCGGGGCCAACAGGTCCACATACTTTCTGTAGAACTCCACCGGGAACCCGCCCCGGTCCCGGGGCCTTACCCGCCTGCATACTCCCCAAACCCTTGCTCAGCTCCTCCAACCCAATTGGTGCCCCCAAACCAGCCACCTCTTGCTCCTCCACCCTCGGGAATCTCAGTTGGTCTAGGAATCGTCTCATCCCCTCTTCCCCCGCTGGGATCTGTACAGCTCCTCATAGAAGGCCTTGAATACCTTGTTTATTTTCGTCGCCCCCCGAACCGTGGCTCCCCTTCCATCTTTGACTCCCCCTATTTCCCTCGCTGCCATCCTCTTACAGAGCTGGTGTGCCAGCATCCGACTAGCCTTTTCCCCATACTCGTAGGTCGCCCCCTGCGCCTTCCTCCCCTGTGCCTCCGCCTTCCCTGTGGTCAACAGGTCAAACTCCGTCTGGAGCCGTCGTCTTTCCCCAAGTAATCTCTCTACCGGGGCCTCTGCGTATCTCCTGTCCACTCTCAAAATCTCCCCCACTAACCTCTCCCTTTCCATGCCCTCTGTCTTCTCCCTATGAGCCCTGATGGAGATTAGCTCTCCCCTGATCACCGCCTTCAACGCCTCCCATACCACCCCCACCCGCACCTCCCCGTTGTCGTTGGCCTCCAAGTACCTTTCGATGCACCCCCTCACCTTCCCCCACACCACCTCATCTGCCAGCAGTCCCACATCCAGCCGCCAGAGCGGGCGTTGGTCCCTCTCCTCTCCCAGCTCCAGTTCCACCCAGTGCGGGGCGTGATCCGAAATGGCTATGGCCGAATACTCCGTCCTCTCCACCCTCGGGATGAGCGCCCTGCCCAGAACAAAAAAATCTATCCGGGAGTAGGCTTTGTGCACATTGGAGAAAAAAGAAAATTCCCTGGCCTGCGGCCTTGCAAACCTCCATGGGTCCACTCCCCCCATCTGATCCATAAACCCCCTAAGCACCTTGGCCGCCGCCGGCCTCTTTCCAATCCTTGATCTGGAGCGGTCCAGTGCTGGGTCCAACACTGTATCGAAGTCCCCTCCCATTATCGGGCCTCCTACCTCCAGGTCCGGAATGCGCCCCAACATGCGCTTCATGAATCCAGCATCCCATATCACGCCCGTAAGTCAGCTGACACCTGCTGACCCCGGCTTCCCCCACCGTCCCCTTGACCTCCCTGTGTGGGAGTGTCCCAATCAGTATGCGTTCCTCCGTTCCTCTTCCCACCTTTCTTCCCTCACGCGGGAAAACCCCCGCGCTATCCAAAGCCTGCCCCGCCCCCTCTGGCGCAGCTCCTGTCGCGGCCTTGTCTCTCCCCCCCAGCCCATGTAATATTTCCTGTGCGTGATTGACTCCCTATATACAACAACCATCACACATCAAACCTCAAACATCCCCCCCACCCTCACAAACCCTCAGTTAGAGTCCAACTTTTCGGTTTGTATGAAGGTTCACGCCTCTTCCGGCGTTTCAAAATAATAGTGTTGGTCCTTGTATGTGACCCACAGTCGCGCTGGCTGCAGCATTCCAAATCTCACTCTTTTCCGGTGCAACACCACTTTGGCCCGGTTGAAACCCGCTCTCTGCTTTGCAACCTCCGTACTCCAGTCCGGGTATATTAGGATCTCTGCATTGTCCCACTTACTGCTCCACTCCTTCTTGGCCCATTTCAGGACCCTCTCTCTGTCCGTGAACCGGTTAAATCTCACCACCATCGCCCTTGGCGGCTCATTTGCCTTGGGCCTCCTCGCCAGCACCCGGTGTGCCCCGTCCAGCTCCAGCGACCTCGAAGGGGCCTCCGCGCCCATCATCGCCCCGAGCATCGTGCTCGCGTATGCCCCGGCATCGGCCCCCTCCACTCCTTCAGGGAGACCCAGGATCCGCAGATTCTTTCTCCTCGACCTGTTCTCCAGGTCTTCAAGTCTTCCCGCCCACCTCTTGTGTAGCGCCTCGTGCTGCTCCACTCTCACCGCCAGACCCAAGATCTCGTCCTCATTCTCACTGACTCTTTTCTGTACCTCCTGGATCTTTACCTCGTGGGCCTTCTGGGTCATCCCTAGTCCTTCAATTGCCGACAGCATAGGCGCCAGCATCTCCTTCCGCAGCTCCTCGAAGCAGCGCTTGATGAACTCCTGCAGCTCCGGCCCGCACTCCGCGTTGTCCCCGGCCGCCACCATTTTGTTTTTTCTTCCCTCGCTTCTCCCGCTGCTCCAATGCCGCTTTTTTGGCCGTTTCACTTCTGGTCCGGTCCATAAAAGTTGGAGGGGGACCTCTCTCTTCCCTTCCCCATGGGTTGTCTTCGAAAAAAATTCCGTTGGGGCTCCTTTAACGAGCCCGAAAGTCCGTGATAGCGGGAGCTGCCGAATCGTGCGGCTTTGCTCTGCATAGCCGCAACCGGAACAGTGATGTCTTGATGAATGTACATATTGCAGGGAAGGAGGTGCTGGAAATCTTAGAGCATATTAAGGTAGATAAATCCCCGGGACCTGGTGAAATATATCCCAGGATGTTGTGGGAGGCAAGGGAGGAAATTGCTGGGCCTCTAGCAGTGATATTTGAATCGTCGATAGCCACAGGTGAAATGCCTGAGATTGGAGGGTAGCAAATGTTGTGCCTTTGTTTAAGAAGGGCTGCAGGGAAAAGTCTGGGAACTACAGATGGGTGAGCCTAACGTCTGTGGTGGGTAAGTTGTTGGAAGGTATTCTGAGAGGCAGGATCTACAGGCATTTAGAGAAGCAAGGACTGATTAGGGACAGTCAGCATGGCTTTGTGAGTGGAAATTCATGTCTCACGAATTTGATTGAGTTGTTTGAAAGAGTAACCAAGAAGGTAGGTGAGGGCTGTGCAGTCAGTGTTGTCTACATGGACTTTAGCAAGGCCTTTGACAAGGTACCACACGGTAGGTTTTTGCATAAGGTTAAATCTCACGGGATCCAGGATGAGCTAGCTAATTGGATACAAAATTGGCTTGACGACAGTAGGCAAAGGGTGGTTGTAAAGGGTTGTTTTTCAAACTGGAGGCCTGTGACCAGCGGTGTGCCTCTCATTAGTGCTGGGTCCACTGTTATTTGTTATTTATATTAACGATTTGGATGAGAATTTAGGAGGCATGGTTAGTAAGTTTACAGATGACACCAAGATTGGTAGCATAGTGGACAGTGAAGAGGGTTATCTCGGATTGCAATGGGATCTTGATCAATTGGGCCAGTGGGCTGATGAATGGCAGATGGAGTTCAATTTGAATAAAAGTGAGGTAATGCATTTTGATAGATCGAATCGGGTCAGGACCTACTCAGGGTGTTGGGGAGAGTTATAGAACAAAGAAATCTAGGAGTACAGGTTCATAGCTCATTGAAAATGGAGTCACAGGTGGACAGGGTGGTGAAGAAGGCATTCGGCATGCTTGGCTTCATTGGTCAGAACATTGAATACAGGAGTTGGGACATCTTGCTGAAGTTGTACAAGACATTAGTATGGCCACACTCGGAATACTGTGTACAGTTCTGGTCACCCTATTATAGCAAGGATATTATTAAACTAGAAAGAGTGCAGAAAAGATTTACTTAGATGCTACCAGGATTTGATGGTTTGAATTATGAGGAGAGGCTGGATCGACTGGGACTATTTTCCCTGGAACATAGGAGGCTTAGGAGTGATCTTATAGAGGTTTATAAAATAATGAGGGGCATAGATCAGATAGATAGTCAACATCTTTTCCCAAAGGTAAGGGTGTCTAAAACTACAGGGCAAAGGTTTAAGGTGAGAGGGGAGAGATTGTCCAGAGGGGCATTTTTTTTCCACAGAAGGTGGTGAGTGTCTGGAATGAGCTGCCAGAGGCAGTGGTAGAGGTGGCTACAATTTTGTCTTTTAAAAAGCATTTAGACAGTTATATGGGGAAGATGATATATGCCAAATGTGGGCAATTAGGACTAACATAGTGGTAAAAACTAGGCGGCATGGACAGGTTGGGCCAAAGGGCCTGCTTTCATGCTGTGAACCTCTTATGACCAGAATTGAACCTGGGTCCCTAACGCTGTGAGGCAGCAGTACTAACCACTGTGCCACCGTGCTGCCCCAAGAAGTTTCTAATATAGGCTCCGAGTACTGTCGAAGTTGCTCCTTTCACAGCATGAAAGCAGAAAACAGTTTTCTTCAGTTGGCTTTGACTTAATGGTACACTCGGACCTAGAGGGTCAAGGATTCAAACCTCACTCCAGTACCTAAGTACCAAATCCTGTAGTGCTGAAGCAATGCGGCGCTGTCAGAGGCCAAGTTAGTTGAGAAATTAAACAGATGAGGCCCATTTGCGTCTTCAGTTGGGTGTAAAAGATTTCATTAAGAAATTTTTTTTTTAGAGTACCCAATTATTTTTTTCCAATTAAGGGGCAATTTAGCGTGGCCAATCCACCTAACCTGTCCATCTTTTGGTTGTGGGTGTGAAACCTACGCAGACATGGGGAGAATGTGCAAACTCCACATGGACAGTGACCCAGGGCTGTGATTCTAACCCGGATCGTCAGCGCCGCAGTCCCAGTGCTAACCACTGTGCCGCATGCCGCCCCTGTAAAAGTTTTCATAGCATTATTTGAATAAATGCAGGCATGTTTGCTGATACCTTGGCCAATGTGACATCTTGGCTAACAGCATTGAAAACAAGGTCTGCTCATTTATCTCATTGCTACTTTTGGGATCTTGCTGTGTGCACATTAGCTGTCTCATTTCCCTACATTACAACAGTGCCTGCACTTTAGAAATATTCGATTGGCTGTGAAGTATTTTGGGACGTGCTGATGTCATGAAGGACACTTCATAAATATAATTCCCTCTTCCTTCCCTTACTCCTCACGTTCATGTCTTTCTTTGGCCAGGGTTGAATGAATGAGCTAAATGGGAGCTTTTCACCAAAAAGATGTTTGGAGGAGAAGAGTTTTGGGAGTATCTGAGCCAGTTGCACCACCTCATTTGTAGGGCTGCTGCTGACGTTTCAGCTGTCAATAACAGCAGGACTGTAAGGGATGTGTTTTCAAATTGATGTCCAAGGATTCTAAATTGTTTGACTTGGTAATCAGATTCTCGATAGTGAGATTAAGTATTTAATTTCCGAGCTTTATTAAAATACCTGTCTATAGGGCGTCCCCGCGTTTAGTCTGTATTTCTAAGAGGTCTGTGGGAGTGTTGTCAGTACTTGCAGAGTGTGACTGGGGATCTCTTTATTTGATTTAGACATCTGGCAGTGTATTTGTGTTTGTGGAGAAGAAAATTTGAAAACAACTGTTATGTAAGGTTTTTGTACCAATAAAGGTTGAGATCTGAATAAACATGATTCTATTGAGCGTGTACATAGGAATTTTCATTCATAAATTAATACCTTCTGGCCCCAGTCCATTTAAATAGACTTAATTTGGACTTGAAACCCAATTATATTGTATTATGCGAGGACGTGCTTTCATTAGAAGCTGAGTTCAGTCTTAAATGTTTGTTGTATTACCTGAAAAGTTTATTTTTAGGCATAGGGAACGTTTCTTGGCTCTCACTCATGCCCATAATTTTGGGCAGAGTTCCTTTCCAACATGTTATAATTTGCTGCTGAGCCAAATTTAGGATGGAGCAAAAGCTTTTAATCCTGTTCATTACATTTGTTCTCATTCTATTGACTTGGCTTCAATTTAAGCTATGCTTCACAATTGTAAGCGTAGGTGCGTTTGAGGATACAATTAATTTACCATGGGCCTCTTGGATTTGGCTCCTTACAGATTACTATTGTTAACAATTCTACAATAGATCTGGCACTTGGGGCAAATGCTATCAGGTTAGGACTCTGCTGTTGGTCCATGCCCTTTTTGGCAGATGGTAATGTTTTCCTGTTGCTATCCAGAGTCTTGTGTCTGACGCAATATGTCTGCCATTACTAAGGGAGCAAACTCATTGTGTTTGTTTTAAGAAATTTGTGTTATCATCAAGGTGGAGAATCTCAGTGCCGGGAGTTGGAATAATTCCATTTCAATGCAACTATAATTAGCAACATGCACTCACAGAACCGGTACCACACAATTACATGCAGAGTAAAGATACCTGTGGTTTTCCAACACTGTGACTCAACCCCAATCTCCGAATAGCACCTCCTACAAATTTTTTCCATACATGTCACCTTTGATTGAGATTCTCAATTAGTGCCAAATTGGTTTTGTTCACTAGGAGCATTCAATCTCAAGTTGAAATTGTCTAAATTTGCTTCAAAGTGGAGAGTTCCTCATCTTTAGGAGGTGGTGTCAGGCAGGTCATGTGACCAGTTGTGGCTTAAATGTTTTCCTAGATTGAGAGGGCATTGGTGATGCAGGTGCCTTTGACCAGGTTGAATCAGACGATGCCAGACCTTTGCCGGTGTTGGGACTAGTTCCTTGACTTTGAGATTGAAAACTGAGAAGAATCATAGAATGGACGTGGGGGCCATTTAGCCGTTGTGTCTGTAACCACTCTGTGAAGGAGGGTAGCAACCTGGAAGTGCAGCCGTGGCTCAGTTGGCAGCACCTTCACTTATGAGCAAAGGTTGTGGATTCACATCCCAGTTCAGGGCTCAAGACAGCCATTCCAATGCAATACTAAGGGAGCGCTGCACTGTTGGATGTGCAGGCTTTTGGATGAGCCATTAAACCTCATCTACCTACTCGGGTGGATGTAAAATATCCCATGGCACTATTGAATTGCTGTTTGTGGGATTGGGATATGCACAAATTGCCTGCTCTATTTCTCACATTAGAACTGTAACTGCACTTCACAAGTTTTTAATTGGCTGTGGAGCAGGTCCAATGGTCGTGCAAGGTGCTGTCCAGTCCATTTCCACTGCCTTTTCTATCTACCTTGTTCAACGTTTTTCAAATATTTTACTGCTTTTCTTAAAAATTATTACAAATTTTGTTTTCATCAGTGTTTTTAGTAGGGCAATTCATGTACCAACACCCCCTGCATAAAATAAATATCCATACCATTTTTTAGTGAGCTTCATTTTATACCCCATTACAACTTGCAGCCTAGTGTAAATAGATTTTCTCCTATTCGCTATATCAAATTTTGAACAGCTCATTCAAATCTCCTAACTTTCTCTGGTCTAGTAAAAGAGCCTCTCGGAGCGAAAGCCTTTCCCTTGGTATCATCTGATTACATCTCTTCCATGGATTTGCCAGTGTTTTAAAAGTGGATACAAACTGCAGACTAACTATTACGATCCCAGACCAGACCCAACAGGGTTACTGGGCAGAAACCCCAATATTTTATTTTAATTTTGTAAGACTGAGAAGAAAGGATACCTTACTCCATGAGTGATTTCACAAATAAATAAGAATATGGTATATTAAAACAAACTTTATTCCTAACACCGTATAAAATATCTTTAACATCACACCAGAAAATAACTTCCAATTACCCCTTAAGTAATGGTAATCAATGTAGTAAGAAGTCTTAAAACACCAGGTTAAAGTCCAACAGGTTTGTTTCGAATCACTAGCTTTCGGAGCACTGCTCTTTCCTCAGGTGAATCATTCAAATACCTAAAATACAATATATCTGAAATTCCTACATTCATCACATAACCAACCTCATTTGGTATTTGGTGCAGTAAGGGTTAAAAGCATGGGTTAGTGTATTTATTAATAAAGCCTGTTTATAAAGCACGTGCATTTATAAAGTACGTTTAAAGACCACCAGTCTTAAATCACATTACAGCCAGTTAAGCACTTTTTGAGGTGTAGTCACTGGTAATGTAGGAAACTCGGCACAGCAAGCTCTCTCAAAAACTTCCAAAAACAGCAATGTGATAATCATAGAATGGCTACAACACAGAAGGAGGCCATTTGCCTGTCATTTCTTTGTTGGCTTTCTGGAAGAGCAATCACCTGGACCCACTCCCCTGTTTTTTCTTATAGCCCTGCAAATCTTTTCACTTTTAATAATTATCCAGCTCTCTTTTGGATGCCTCAATTGAACCTTCCTCCACCACACTTTGAGGCTGGGCCTCTTGCCACTGGAGGACAGCTAATGGGGTACCAGCATTCAAGAAGGATGGTAGGGTTAAACCAGGAAATTACAGGCCAGTGAGTCTAACTTCAGTGGTAGGGAAACGATTGGAAAAAAATTTGAGGGACAGCGTTAATCTCCACTTGTGGAGGCAAGGATTTATCAAAGGTAATCAGCACAGCTTTGTCAAAGGGAGATCATATCTTGCAAATGTGGTTGAATTTTTTGAGGAGCTGACTAGGTGTGTAGATTAGGATAGTGCAGTTGATGTAGTTAGTCTACATGAACTTCAATAGGATTTGACAAGGTTTTGCATGGGAAACTGATCAAGAAGGTAAGAGCCCATCAAGGGCAATTTGGCAGATTGGACCTAAAATTGGTGTAGTAGCAGGAGGTGGAGTGTGATGGTCAAAGGTTGTTTTTGTGACTCGAAGCCTGTGTCCAGTGGTATTCTGCAGGGCTCGGATATAGGTCCCATGCTGTTTGTAGTGGATATTAATGATCTGGATGTGAATGTGGATATTAATGATCTGGATGTGAATGTGGATATTAATGATCTGGATGTGAATGTAGGAGGTATGATCAGTAAGTTTGCAGATGATATAAAATTGGTGGTGTAAATAGTGAGGAGGAAAGCTTTTGATTACATGACAATATCAACAATCTGGTTAGGTGGGCACAACAGTGACAAGTGGAATTTAACCCTGAAGAGTGTGAGGTAATGCATTTTGGGAGGACTAACCAGGCAAGGGAATAAGCAATGAATGGTAGGACCCTAGGAAGTACAGAGGGACATTGGTGTGCATGTCCGTAGATCCATGAACACAGCAAGATAAGGTAGTTAAAGCACCAAATATAAGAGCAGGGAGGTTATGATGGAGCTGTATAAAACACTGGTTAGGCCACAGCTTTGGTACTGTGTGCAGCTCTGGTCGCCACACAATAGGAAGGAAATGATTGCACTAGAAAGGGCCTTCACCAGGATGATGTCTGGGCTGGAGTGTTTCCACTATCAAAAGAGACTGGATAGACTGGGGTTGTTTTCCTTGGAGCAGAGAAGGCTGAAGGAGAACCTGTTTGAGGTGTATAAAATTATGAGGGGCATAGATAGGGTGGATAGGAAGGAACTTTTCCCCTTTGCAGCAGGGTCAATAACCAGAGGGCATAGATTTAAATTAATTGGCAGGAAGTTAGAGGGGATCTGAGGAAAATCCTTTTCACCCAGAGGGCGATTGGAATCTGAAACTCTACTGCTTAAAAGTGTGGTAGAGGTGGAAACCCTCGTAACATTTGAGAAGTATTTAGATGAGCTCTTGAAGCGCCATAACATACAAGGCTAGGCCAAGTGCTGGAAAATGGGATTAGAGTAGATAGCTGCTTGATGGCAAGTGTGGACACGATGGGCCGACGGGTCTCTTTCTGTGCTGTAAAAACTCTATAACTCTATCTCATCCATCCTCCAGGGAACTCTATTTGTTTGTCCCAAGGTAAGAATGTTACCAACTGAGCCACAACTGACACTTGTAGTTGAATATTTATTTGTGTTTGTACACTGCCGCTCCTGATAAAATCAAGGACTTTGTGTTCTCAATTTACTGTCACATTTCTGAAGGCTGTGTCTGAACCCATAAATCCTTTGCTCGCTTATCAAAATATTGCCATTTAGCGCAAATATCTTCATATTCCTCTTCCCCATAGCATCTCATCATTCTTGTATTTACTGTCAATTTAAAAAGCTACCTGTGATCCTGAAGCTGCTCACAAGTTGTTTTCAGTTATCCCACTCAATTTTTGTCATACGTGGATTTTGATATTGTGCTCTCTCTACCCAGGTCCAAATCGATATTATGAAGGGCATTGAACTGAATACACATCCCAGGGATAGATACACCATTGTTTACACCCTTTAATCCAAAAAGATCCATTAACCAGGGGTCTCTATTTGCTGCCCTATAGCCGACGTCACAGTTCCATTATTACAGAACACCTTAATTTTGTCAAGCATTTCTGAAAAATTAGCGTCCAATGGATTTTATTTATCACTACACACTATTATTTTCTCATAGAACCCAAAGTCAGGCTTGCCTTTTTCACATGTGTTGAATTACCCCTTGTCTTTAATAGTCTGGTAATAAGACTTTTAGAGCTCATGAAATGATCTATAAAACCTAGTTTAATCCCTTCCCCCATGTCCTTCTATCTTTTGGAATAACTTCATTTGCAAGGATTTTGGAAGTTTACGTTCCAAGTCTCTGCTATTTCTGCTACTTCTCTTTCCATTGCAGTATTTTCTTTTATTTCTGATTCCTTTCTTTAACTATTCTTTTATTTTTTCTGTTTATGATATTCTTTATATTTCCTATTCATCTCTGTCCTTCACACCTTGTAAGTCTTCCTAATTTTGTTTTTATTTTCCCTCCATAAATGTCTGCACTTTGGTTTTACATTGAGTTAGTAGCCCGAGATTTGACTTGTACCTTTGTAAATCTCATTTTACTTCAATTTCTATACTAACCCAAGGAGCATCAGTTTTTACTGTACCACTTTACTTGTAACCCATCTCTTATCTGTATTCATTCAAATATAAAATGAAAACCTTCCATTTTAAATCTTTGTAATTGAGTTGTTGCTAAATCTGCTCAATTTGTGATATGGGCGCACTTGGCAACAGTGGGGATTTACCCATGTGCAATTATTCCTAGTTACAAACATGACAAAATTAACTACATGCATAAAGCATGCACACATCAACGTGACCAGGATCAACCTTTTACAGGACAGCAGGTGTTATTTGGCATTGCTACTAGTAATACTTTCTGTTGACAGCACTCTTCAAAGCTTCCACGCCTAGATAATTCCAGTACCTCTTGATTAAACGGCTTTATGATGTTAACAGCTTAATACTTCAGAATGCTCACCCATGGTGTCACACCGTTCAAGTGCAACTGAAATCCTCTCTCCCTCCAAAATAAACTGAAAATATTGAATCAAATATACAGAAAACTGACACGATTTAATTAGGTACTCACTGATTGCTGGGGAGAAGGATGGAATATTTGAGAATAGTCTAATTTCAGTAGATACCTATGCCGATGTTGTCCTATAATATATCCCTAAGATTATAAATGTCATACTACTAAAGAATCGAGCAACAGTCCAAGCAATGTTGATGTTAGTCCTGTAATGCTTTTCTACTTACCTCTAAAATGATTGCTGCTAAAGGAGCGCAATCTCAATATATCTTTTATAATTAGGAACAGAAAATGCTGGATAAACTCAGCAGGTCTAGCAACATCTGCGGAGAGAGAAACAGTTAATGTTTCGGATTTAATGTTTAGACATTAACTCTGTTTCTCTCTCCACAGATGCTGCCAGACCTGCTGTATTTTCTGTTTTTATTTCAGATTTCCAGCGCCCGCAGTATTTTGCTTTTATTACTCCATATACCTTTCTCTGGCTTGTTGTATGTTTGACTGATCAGCTATACAATTCAGAGACACGAGTACTTTTGAGTATAAATGTAGAGACCATGTCATTATTTTTACAGAAATAGACAGCTTTAAGTAAATGACAGATTCATAAACCCACATTTTTCATGTCCAGTGCTGTTGATTATCTCAGTCGGGCCACTTTCAGCAAAGTGAAATCTGTGTTTTCACAGTCAGCTGTACTCTCTTATAGAAGCATCATGAGAGAATGCTCCTGAGAGCAGTCCTAAGGAGGTGACTACTAAAGGAAACTCACATTTTGGAATTTATTAACCATTTTTATGAAGAAAGCATTTTAGAAAGATTACATTTGGATCATAAATTTATTTATCATGGTGATCAATACACATCCCTCCTGTTTTGGAAATCCCTTAGCCGGGATGGTTGGCAGCAGTTGTTTGGTAACCTTTGGTTGTGAACACACACAAAACACAGAAAAAAGCACGTACTGATTTAGGTTTCTGAACAGAAAGCTACTTGGACTCAATGTCAGAATGAAAGAGTTGGATGTTTTTTGCCAGGCAAGGTGAGCAACTGCAGTGGGAAAGCATAGTATGTTCATTATTTGTATTATTATGCAGACATGTTATACTGCATGAATGAATTGAGTCTGCTCATAACTGTTGCTCAGGCAGCATGGTGGCACAGTGGTTAACACTGCTGCATCAGGGTGCCGAGGACCCTGGTTCGATCCCGGCCCCGGGTCACTGTCCATGTGGAGTTCACACATTGTCCCTGTGTCGTCTTGGTTCTCACCCCCACAACCCAAAGATGTGTTGGGTAGGTGGGTTGGCTATGCTAAATTGCCCCTTCGTGTCCAAAGGTTAGGTGGGGTTACAGGGATAGGGTCGGGCTTTGGGCCTAGGTAGGATGCTCTTTCAGAGGATCGGTACAGACCCGATGAGCCAAATGGCCTCCTTCTGCACTGTCGGGATTTTATGATTCCATGATCTATGTCCAGCTTGTAAGTAGATATTGGGCAGTTATGAGCCAGCTCTGGAATAAGGGCATGGGATCCATTTATTGGAATGATTGATGCTACTGAACTTTAAGGTATCTACAGCAACACAAATGTGCAACAGATATTCCACGTGCTTGACTGATCCATTGATTGTAGATGCATGTAACTGTAATAAAAGGTAATGTCCCAATACCCTGAGCAATATGGCTGCTTACTACTTCGTGCTGTTCTATTTTAGGGATCATACTGGGCCATTGACGCTAATCCAAAGGAGGATACACTACCCACTCGGCCAAAAAAGAGGCCGCGATCAGGAGAAAGGGTAGGTCTAAATCTTGGTTTTATCTGCTTATGAAATTACAATCGGAGTGAGAGATGATCATTGAAGATTTTTTGTTCGGCAGTGGAGGAGTGCCTTGAAGTTGTAATGTGGTACATCATGAAATATAAATACATTGTTTTATGCCTGATTGGTCACAGAGCGATGTCTCTGATTTGTGTGTGTATGGTTCCAATATTTTGTTTTGCTTTGGAATTCTTTTACGTTCAGAATGGTCTACTTGGAGCTCACCCTTTCCAAAGCACATTATTTAGATAGACTGTAAATGAGCAACTTCTTAAAGATACCAGTTAATGTCAAAGGGTAAACCACATCAATGTTCTTAACAAGAAAAGCTTGTATAATTTGGGTCATCTAATGTTGCACTCCTGGTTTTTAACCCAAAGCCCTTTCTAAAACTCTTTAATTATATGAAATTATAAAACATGAAAATACAATAAATAGAGGGCTCTTTCATTGTACTGTGAAATGTGGATTAATATTGGTGGAAAGGGCAAACAGCAAATTTCTGGCCTGTAGGGTCTCATTGTTGCCATTCATCTGGTCACACCAACATCCAGAAATTTAAATTTACTGTCTTAGTCTTAGCGAGACAGTTGATCTCCTGTGACAGCGAACATTGGCATCAATAGAGATCTTATGGGTTAGTACATACTGTGGCATCTGGAGCGTTTTGGTATTGTGTAATTTTATTTGCCGCACTTCAACTAGGTGAATTCATCTTTGCTCGCCTTCATGAGCATGTCTGCTGTTCTCCAAGGAAAGGATTAGATTTTAAATTTAATAACATGCTGACAGTACTGCAGTATTAAAAAACCTGTCACCGGCTAAGTTCCGATTTAGATACATTTAAACAATCAAGTCCAAGATAGAATTATAGAGTTCCTGAAGTGCAAAAGGAGGCCATTCAGTCCATCGAGTCTGCACCAACCCTTCGAAAGAGCACTTTACCCTTGTCCACTCCCTTGTCCACCCTGCTGTATCTCCATAACCTCATAACCTAACCCGCACATCCCTGGACACTATGGGGCAATTTAGCTTGGCCAATCCACCTAACCTACACATCTTTGGACTGTGGGAGCAAGCCAGAACACCCATAGGAAACCTACACATACACTGGGAGAACGTACAAACTCCACACAGTCACCCAAGGCCGGAAATGAACACGGGTCCCTGACTGTGTGTGGCAGCAGTGCTAACCACTGTACCACTGTGTCTGCAGCGAGCAACAGATATGTAGGTATTTGTCTATTCCAGCCTTTTCTGAAATTGTTTTAACTCTGACTAGTAATTAACATGTAGATCCATGCCAATAATGGGCGCCTGTAATTTCAAATTGGCTATATTGAATGTTCAAAGGCTGCAAAAGCAATGGACTTCTCTGTACTAACGTGTGGAGACAGGAGGGGCTGGGGACAAATTTCATGTCTATTCTGGGTCCTGGCTCTATTCTTAATCTGTTTCGACTTCCCAGTAGGCATAATTAGGAATATGACTTTATTTTGGGTGAGTGGATGGGGGCGCGGTGTGACAAAACGGCATTTGTTCTGTAATTATTTCAAGCCTCCAAATATAACATATATATGTGTCCCTGTGCTCTGCTGCTTTGTTACAGGCCACAACGCCCTACAGTCTGGACTCTGAGCCTTTAGGAATGGACTGCATCATCTCTGGAAGTGCCTCTCCAACCTTGGCAATCAACACTGTGACTAACAAAGTACTGTTCCTTTAATTCTACCTTCTTGTCATTATAGCTTTGGTTACATGTTTATAACAGCAAGAAATCAAATTTCCTGTGAACCATACAATAGTGGTAGCAATTACTGAAGTCTATTTAAGAAGACTTGTTAGATCTAATTGTTTTATCCTTTTCTAAACCACAGTTGGGTAAGGATTAGTCATTTTTAATTTATCATTTCCCCCCCTAATTTGAGTGCACTGCTAAATTGGCACAAAATTGCATTAAAGCCGTTTATAATGGAACAAAGTAATTTACATGACTTGAAAGGTAACTTTGCCCATTGTAGTCTCTCTCTGAAATGATTTGGCAGGTGCAATCAGTAATCAGCTTGAAAGTAAGCAATAATGGGTGCTTTTGACTTTTTTTTTTTCATTATCCATATTTCCCAGCCTCCATTCAACATTTCCCCTGAAGTGATTGAGAATCTCTATGGGGAGCTTGTTTACGTCCCGCCAGTCCCTGGCATGACACATTGTGCCATTCCAAATTAAAATTTTTAATCCTGTTGCCATCTTGCAAAAACTCAGTAGATTCGGTGCAGAAACACGGCTTGGAACAGGGCGAATTCCTTCTGTGCGTGCACTATTTTTGAAATTTGGTTCTAGTTTATAGACGTCAGTCCAGAGGGCTTTTTAAATAAATGTTGCGCATTGACATGAGGAATGTTAGTGCTGTGAAATCTCAAACTTTGACGCCCCTGGTGTCGCTCACTCGTCTAAGCACAGCACTGATAGATGCAGAATAAAGTTTCTCCTGTTCTACCCCAACAATGTGTTTTAACTTAAAACTCAAAAAAGCTCACTGCCCACACCTATCTTTTTCCCTTGCATTCCCCATGTCAACCATCTTGTACTATCTGAATGAGTCCAGTAGCAAATTAAAGCATGTTTTTGTGCTGTCGGTTTATCCCTGCTACAAACCCGACTGAGGCTATCAAAATCTATTTCATATCAGATTCTCAGCCAACAGACCGAGAAAGTTCTCAGACCATAACTTTGGGCTGAATTTGATCCTTGGTATTTAAGTGTTTCTCACCCCAGGGGAGTTCTGTTTTTTTAAACTTTTTTTTTTAAAAGGCTATTGATGAGTCTTTCATTTGATTTGTCGAGATGCCTCAAATAAATCAGCAAGCAATTAAAAGAACTTAAATTGTTCAGGCACTGTCATGCTCTCCATCACCTAACTGCTCTGTATTACGTTTGCTAAACTGAAAATTAGAATCCTTTATTTGTAAAGTTGTACCCTTGAATTGGAGATAATGGATTACAAACTGTTGAATACCTTGCTCATTTGCAGGAAAACCCTGCTCTCTGTGTTCCCCTTAAACATTGGACCAGACAAGGAACATGATCCAAGTAATCTTTGAACAAATTTTAGTTTAGGGATGTTTATCTGCTTGGATGATTTTTGAATTTTAAAATACACTTGCCATCTAGGGCTGTCCGTACTCGTATTGGGGACATAAGTGAGGACAGGATTAGGCCAGGTTCTGTTGCTACCTCCAGTTGAATATCCTGGACTGTACCGCGAGTGGGGAAATTAAATGCGGACAGAGTCGGGCGAGGCTGTATTGCCCCCCCCTCCCCCCAAGTGAATATCTTGCCAATGCAGTTGGGAATCACACATTGAATATGGCTGTTTAGATGAGGTCAGCATCTGCAATGGAGGAGTGAACTGGGAACGGAGAATGGTTGGTCTCCTTTCCTCCCACCATATGCTTCCAATTTCCTCCCTCTTCTCCTTTAGGAATTTTATCTCCTTGCTGGAATATATTTTCACAACTGATGTTCAGTCTCCCTGACAGGACCTGTACCAGCCTCCCCGATCAGGCGCCGGAATGTGGCGACTAAGGGCTTTTCACAGTAACTTCATTTGAAGCCTACTTGTGAAAATAAGCGATTTTCATTTTTCATTTCAGGAGTATATGCAGGCTAATTAAATATAAGGGATATCGCGAATAAACCCGAGTCCACTGTCTAGCATCCACACATCAGTATTTCCAACAGGGGTCGCTAGATAGCCATAAAAAGATTAATTGTACCACCGTGTCATTATCCTGACTGAGCGATTTTGGTCTGTATGATTTAACTAATCCGGGTCTTAACTTCCGGGGGAGCCAAGGTGATTTTTAATAGATAAAACTTTTAATGGAGCCCGTGCTGGGTCATCTAACAGCAGTACAGAAAATATTTTTGGTTATATTCTTATCAGTAATGCATTTAGCACATGGATTGTGTAATGGGTGATTGCTCGTATCAGACCTGTGTTTCAGTGTCATTGTCAACTTTGTTGAACCAAATTCAAATGAAACCTTTCTTGAATAAAGATTGTGCATTGAGGCAATGCTTCACAAAGGCAGTCCGTGCTGCCAAATATTATTAATTCATAACTTGAGTGCTAAACATTTTATATTGTTATTTAACAGGGGCAGCACGGTAACATAGTGATTAGCACAATTGCTTCACAGCTCCAGGGTCCCAGGTTCAATTCCCGGCTTGGGTCACTGACTGTGCGGAGTCTGCACGGTCTCCCCGTGTGTGCGTGGGTTTCCTCCGGGTGCTCCGGTTTCCTCCCACAGTCCAAAGCTGTGCAGTTTAGGTGGATTGGCCATGCTAAATTGCCCTTAGTGTCCAAAATTGCCCACAGTGTTGGGTGGGGTTACTGGGTTATGGGGATAGGGTGGGTAGAGTGCTCTTTCTAAGAGCTGATGCAGACTCGATGGGCCGAATGGCCTCCTTCTGCACTGTAAATTCTATGAAATTCTATGAACATGTTAGCCAAATGCCAAGGAATATTAAACTGTTCCCATCACTACCACCACCATTGATGGGCTATAACCACCAATGTTAGTCAGATCAAAGTGCTTGCTTCAGATGCAACCCAAGTTTGGAAGGACAGCAGTTACAGAACTGTGCTTTGTGCAGTTCAGTTGGACATAGTCTGAAAGCTCTACTGTCAATTAATACTGAATTTCTAGTGAGACGACCAATTCTTGGGAATGGAGAGCTTAAGAAAGTAGTGCCCTCTGTTCATTGGTCATGTTGTTTGTAGATTCTTATGCAACATCACTAACTATGAAAATGCTCCGACAGGGTTCAACTTCTTGCTGGAAGTAGTTTCATGACTGTTGTTCAGCCTCCAAAGAAGTTTGTCTGCATGATAATCTAGTATCAGAATCTGTGAAAATTCTCTAAATTGCACGGACTGCTGTACGGATGGGTCAGAGATACAGAAACTCAGGGGAGGTGCCAGAGAACTGGAGAATTGCAAATGTTATTCCCTTGTTCACCAATTAAAAACCAGTTGGTTTAACATCAACGGTGGGCAAGCTTCCAGAAAAAATTATTGAGGATAGAATTAGTAGTCACATGGAAAAATGGGTTGATTAAGAAGAGCCAGTATGGATTTCTAAAGGAAAAATTGTTTAACTAACTTGCTGGAGTTTTTTTGAAGAGGTAACAGAAAGGGTTAATGAGGGTAATAATGTTGATGTGATGCACATGAACTTTCAAAAGGCATCCAATACAGTGCCATACAACAAACTTGTGAATAAAGTTATAGCTCATGCGAAAGTCCCGGTTGCGGCGATGACCAGCTAAGCCGCACGTTTCGGCGGCTCCAGCTCGAACGGACCTTCGGGCTCTTTTAAGAGCCCCAACGGGGAATTTTCTCGGGACGAAACCCGGTGTGGGGTGAGACAACAGGGAGTCCCCACCAACGAAAAAGAAAAATATCGGCGGCGGCCAGATCGCGAAGAATCCTCGAGGACAGGGGCAGAAGAAAAAAGGAGCAAGATGGCGGCGGAGAGAGCCCAGGCGACATGGGGGCCGGACCAAGATGAATTTTTGAGACGGTGTGTGGAGCTGCTTAAGAAGGAGGTGCTGGCCCCGATGCTACAGGCAATTGAGGGGCTTAAGGAGGCACAAAAGACCCAGGAGTTGGAGCTCCGCGTGGTGGAGCAGGAGGTGACGGACAACGAAGACGAGATCCTGGGCCTGGCGGTCAAAACACAGACGCACGAGGCGCTCCACAAAAAGTGCATTGAAAGGATTGAAGTCCTAGAAAACAGATCACGGAGAAAGAACCTTCGGATCCTGGGTCTCCCCGATGGAGTGGAAGGAGCGGACGGCGGGGCTTACGTGAGCACGATGCTACGCTCGCTAATGGGAGCTGAGGGCCCCTTGGAAGTGGAAGGGGCTCATCGGGTCCCTGCGAGGAGACCAAAGGCGGGAGAACCACCTAGGGCGACGATCGTGCGATTTCATCGCTTCAATGACAGAGAGGTGGTTCTGAGATGGGCCAAAAAGGTACGAAGTAGTAGATGGGAGAATGTGGTGGTACGGGTGTACCAGGATTGGAGTGCGGAGGTGGCGAGAAGGAGGGCGAGTTTTAATCGAGCCAAGGAGGTGCTACACAAGAAGAAGGTGAAGTTCGGGATGCTGCAGCCGGCGCGACTGTGGGTCACGCACCAGGAGAGGCATCACTACTTCGAAACGGCGGAAGAAGCATGGACCTTCATTAAAAACAAGAAACTGGATCAGAACTGAGGGACTGATGTTAGAGGGGAAATGACAATGCCGATGTATATAGAGATGTAAATTGGGGAGGGGGGGGACACTAAGAAATGTGGGCGCCGGTGGGGGGGGAAGAAGAGACATAGGCGGGGGATGGGGAATGGGATTGAGGCGGCAGAGGGAGCTGCGCCACAAGGGGCGGGACAACTATAGAGAACACTGGGCTTATTGTTCTTGTTCCCGCGCCAGAAAGATGATGGCGGGAAGATAGGCGCAAGGTAGATGTGAGTTCCCCACACGGGGGGGTCAAGAAGAGAGCGGGAGAAGCCGGGGTCAGTTGAAGTCAGCTGACTTTCGGAAGCAATATGGGGGGAGCAATCATGCTAGATGGGGATCTAGTGGGGGGGGGGGGATAACTGGGTTGCTGCTGCAGAAATCAAAGAGGAACTGGTAAAAGAAAGGGTGGTCGGGGCTGGAATGCGCCGCCGGGGGAACGGGTGGGTGCGCGGAACCGGGACGTGGGGCTGGCCTAGAGAGGGTGATGGCTAGTCGACACGGGAAGGGGGCAGGTAGTCCCCCAGTTCGGCTCATCACGTGGAACGTGAGAGGCCTAAATGGGCCGATTAAAAGGGCCCGAGTGTTCGCGCACTTGAAAGGACTAAGGGCAGACGTGGCTATGCTTCAGGAGACGCACCTGAAGGCGGCGGACCAAGTTAGGTTAAGGAAAGGATGGGTGGGACAGGTGTTCCACTCAGGGCTGGATGCAAAGAACAGAGGGGTGGCCATACTGGTGGGGAAACGGGTGTCATTCGAAGCTAGGAACATTGTAGCAGACAGCGGAGGCAGATATGTGATGGTGAGTGGCAGACTGGAGGGAATGGAGGTCGTGTTGGTTAACGTATATGCCCCGAATTGGGATGATGCGGGATTTATGAAGCGGATGCTGGGACGTATCCCGGACCTGGAGGTAGGAAACCTGATAATGGGGGGGGACTTCAACACCGTGTTGGACCTAGGGTTAGATAGATCTAGATCTAGGACCGGAAGAAGGCCGGCAGCGGCCAAGGTGCTTAGGGGGTTTATGGACCAAATGGGGGGAGTAGATCCGTGGCGATTTGTTAGACCGAAGGCCAAAGAGTTCTCCTCCTTCTCCCATGTTCACAAGGTGTATTCCCGGATAGATTTCTTTGTTTTGGGAAGGTCACTGATCTCGAGGGTGGAAGGAACTGAGTATTCAGCCATAGCTGTTTCAGATCATGCCCCACACTGGGTGGACCTGGAACTAGGAGAGGAGAGGGAGCAGCGTCCACTCTGGCGACTGGATGTGGGATTACTGGCGGATGAGGGAGTCTGCGGAAGGGTGCGGGGATGTATCGAGAGATACCTGGAGGCCAATGACGACGGGGAGGTCCGAGTGGGAGTAGTATGGGAAGCACTAAAGGCGGTGGGCAGAGGAGAGCTGATCTCCATCAGGGCCCACAAGGGGAAAATAGAGGCCAAGGAAAGGGAAAGACTACTGGGGGAAATTTTGAGGGTAGATAAAGAATACGCGGAGGCCCCGGAGGAAGGACTATACAGGGAGAGGCGACGACTCCAGACGGAGTTCGACCTGTTGACCACAAGGAGGGCGGAGGCACAGTGGAGGAAGGTACAGGGGATGAGATATGAATATGGGGAAAAGGCGAGTCGCCTGTTGGCCCATCAGCTGCGAAAGAGGACAGCGGCGAGGGAGATAGGGGGAATTAGGGATGAAAAGGGAGCTACGGTGCGGAGAGCAGGGAAGATAAACAAGGTGTTTAAGACCTTTTACGAGAGACTTTATAGGTCCCAACCCCCGGAGGGAAAAGAGGAGATGCGGCAGTTTTTGGACCAATTAAGGTTCCCGAGGGTGGAGGAGCAAGAGGTGGAAGGCCTGGGGGCGCCGATTGGGGTGGACGAGGTTACCAAGGGGCTGGGGAACATGCAGGCAGGGAAGGCCCCGGGACCAGATGGGTTCCCGGTGGAATTGTATAGAAAATATGTGGACTTGTTGGCCCCGCTGCTGGTAAGGACCTTTAACGAGGCCAGAGAAGGGGGGACCCTACCCCCGACAATGTCGGAGGCGACGATATCGCTAATCTTGAAGCGGGATAAAGATCCGCTGCAGTGCGGGTCCTATAGGCCTATCTCACTGCTAAATGTGGACGCCAAGTTGCTAGCAAAGGTGCTGGCAACGAGGATAGAGGATTGTGTCCCGGGGGTGGTGCACGAAGACCAGACAGGGTTCGTAAAGGGGAGACAACTAAATGTCAACGTGCGACGGCTATTAGGGGTGATAATGATGCCCCCAGTAGAGTGGGAGGCAGAGATAGTGGCGGCAATGGATGCAGAGAAGGCATTTGATAGGGTGGAGTGGGAGTATCTATGGGAGGTGCTGAGGAGGTTCGGGGACGGGTTTGTCAGCTGGGTTAAACTCCTCTATGGGGCCCCAACGGCAAGTGTGGTCACAGGTCGGCAAAGGTCGGAGTATTTTCGACTATACAGGCGAACAAGACAGGGATGCCCGTTGTCCCCATTACTGTTCGTGTTGGCAATTGAACCACTGGCCATAGCGCTGAGAGACTGCAGAAAATGGAGAGGGGTGATTAGAGGGGGAGAGGAACACCGAGTGTCACTCTACGCGGATGACCTACTGCTGTATGTGACGGACCCAGTGGGGGGGATGACAGAGGTCATGCAGATATTGAGGGAGTTTGGAGATTTCTCGGGATATAGACTTAGCATGGGAAAGAGTGAGCTTTTTGTGATACACCCTGGGGACCAGAGTAGAGGGATAGATGGCCTACCGCTCAGGAGAGTGGAAAGAAACTTCCGATACCTGGGGATTCCGATAGCCAGGAGCTGGGGAACCTTACACAGACTTAATCTGACACGACTGGTGGAACAAATGGAAGAGGATTTCAAAAGGTGGGACATGCAGCCGCTGTCACTGGCGGGCAGAGTGCAGGCAATTAAGATGATGGTCCTCCCGAGGTTCCTATTTGTGTTCCAATGTCTCCCTATACTGATCACTAAGGCCTTTTTTTAAAAAATAGATAGGAGCATCATGAGCTTCGTGTGGGCAGGGAAGGTCCCGAGGGTAAGGAGGGAGTTCCTACAACGTAGTAGAGACAGAGGGGGACTGGCGTTGCCGAACTTGGGCGACTACTACTGGGCCGCCAATGTGGCGATGATTCGTAAATAGATGATAGAGGGAGAGGGAGCGGCGTGGAAAAGATTGGAGATGAAGTCCTGTAAAGGGACGAGTTTAAAAATGCTGGTGACGGCGCCACTACCGCTCTCACCAAAAAAATTTACCACGAACCCAGTGGTGGCGGCAGCATTAAGTATCTGGGGGCAATGGAGGCGACAGAGGGGTGTGCTGGGAGCCTCGGTGGGGTCCCCGATCAGGAACAACCATAGGTTTGCCCCAGGGAGGCTGGATGGAGGATTCCAGAGCTGGCACCGGGTAGGAATCAGGAGAGTGGGAGATTTATTTATAGACGGGACGTTTGCGAGCTTGGACGCGCTTGAGGAAAAGTATAAGCTGCCCCGGGGAAATTTCTTTAGATATATGCAGGTGAGAGCGTTCACGAAACAACTGGTGAGGGAATTTCCGCTGCTCCCGACACAAGGGATCCAGGACAGGGTGCTTTCGGGGGGGTGGGTCGGGGAGGGCAAAGTGTCAGAGATATACCGGGAGATGAGAGAAGAGGGGGAGGAGTTGGTGGGCGAACTGAAGGGAAAATGGGAAGAAGAGCTCGGGGAGGAGATTGAGGAGGGTTTGTGGGCTGATGCCCTAAGTAGGGTAAATTCCTCTTCCTCGTGTGCCAGGCTTAGCCTGATCCAATTTAAGGTGCTGCATAGAGCACACATAACGGGAGCAAGGTTGAGCAGGTTCTTCGGAGTGGAGGACAAGTGTGGGAGGTGCGGGGGAAGCCCGGCGAACCACACACATATGTTTTGGTTGTGTCCGGCACTGGAGGGGTATTGGAGGGGAGTGACGGGAGTGATCTCGAAGGTGGTGAAGGTCCGGGTCAAACCAGGCTGGGGGTTAGCTTTATTTGGAGTTGCGGATGAGCCGGGAGTGCAGGAGGCGAAAGAGGCCGATGTCGTGGCCTTTGCGTCCCGAGTAGCCCGGCGTAGGATTTTACTCGTGGAAGGAAGCGAAACCCCCCGGACTGGGGGGGGAGGCCTGGATAAACGATATGGCGGGGTTCATAAAACTAGAGCAGATGAAGTTTGCGCTGAGAGGATCGGCTCAAGGGTTCACCAGGCGGTGGCAACCGTTCCTCGACTACCTAGCGGAACGTTAGAGGGAAGATAGATGACCAGCAGCAGCAACCCAGGGGGAGGGGGGGGAGGGAGGGGGGGGTAAACCGTTGGGGTTTTTGGAGGGGGCGGGGGGGAGTATTACTTTGTGTTATTTGGTGAGTTTACCATGTTAGTTACACAATGTTATATTACAGTTATCATGTTACTTGTATTTTTATTTCTTTGATTTGTAAGGGAAAAAAATTGTGTTTGAAAACTTTAATAAAATATATTTTTAAAAAATGTTATAGCTCATGCAATGAAAGAGATGTAGCAACATGGATGCAAAATTGGCTGAATAATAGGAAGCAGTGGATATTTTTTAGGCTGGAGGAAGGTTTATAGTGGTGTTCCCAGGGGTCAATATTGGGACCCTTACTTTTCCTGATCTATATTAATGATCTTGATCTTGGTGGACAGGGGACAATTTCAAAGTTTGCGGACGGTACAAAACTAGGAAGCATTATAAGCTGTGAGGAAGATGGTGTAGAACTTCAAAAGGGCACAGAGAGGTTGGTGTGGGCAGGTAGGTGGCAGATGAAAAGTTCAATGCCGAGAAGTGTGAGGTGACATGGAGAGACAAATTTAGAACAGCGGGCAAAATTCTTATGGGGATCCAGGAGCTGAGGGACCTGGGTGCATATGTGCATAGATTATTCAAGGTGGCAGGACAGGTGGAGAGAGCAAACCGAGCAAGAGGTTGTGCTGAACTTATACAAGACACAAGTTCGACCTCAGCTGGAGTATTGTGTACAGTTCTGGGCACCACACTATAGGAAGGATGTGAATGCATTGGAGAGTGTAGAAGTGGTTGACAAGAATGGTACCAAGTCAGGTTCCGGGTGCGGCGATGACCAGCTAAGTCGCACGTTTCGGCAGCTCCCGGTGGAAAGGACTTTTGGGCTCTTAATAGGAGCCCCAACGGCAATTTTAACGGCTAAAAACACTGTGCGATAAACCAGAAGGGAATCCCCCCTGGACACGGATGGAAAAAGGAGAGGAAAGTGGCCGGATTGCGGTGGATCCTCGAGAGCAGCGGCCAGGAAGGCAGGCACAAAGCAAGATGGCGTCGGAAGAATTTAAGGATTCTTGGTCTTCCCGAAGGTGCAGAAGGGGCGGACGTCGGGGCATATGTGAGCACGATGCTGCACTCATTAATGGGATCGGAGGCCCCGACGGGCCCGTTGGAGGTGGAGGGAGCCTATCGAGTTATGGCGCGAAGACCGAGGGCTGGAGAAAGTCCTCGAGCCATAGTGGTGAGATTTCTCCGATATAAGGACAGAGAGATGGTCCTCAGATGGGCAAAGAAAACTCGCAGCAGTAGGTTGGAGAACGCGGTGATCCGCGTATATCAAGATTGGAGTGCGGAGGTGGCGAGAAGGAGGGCAAGCTTTAATCGGGCCAAGGCGGTGCTGCACAAAAGGAAGGTTAAATTTGGAATGCTGCAGCCGGCAAGACTGTGGGTCACACATCAAGGGAAACACCATTACTTTGAAACGGCAGAAAAGGCGTGGACATTTATTGTCGAGGAGAAACTGGAATAAGCGGGCTAGAAAAAGAACGTTTGGGACAAAGTGGTGGGGCGAATATGTGGGGTGAAGAGGGGGAAAAGGGGGAAGAGATGATTTCCCAAGTTGTTAATCCTGCGACCCTGTAACTTTTCTCTCTTCCCCATGTCGTGGGGGAGGGAGGGAGGGAGGATGAGGAGCTGGGGGCGCCGGCCATTGGGGGCGGGGCCAAATGGGAAGCGCGGGCTTTGTTCCCGCGCTATGGTAATCATGGCGGGAACAGGGAAGCAGGAAGGACGGGGCCTCGCACAGTGGGAGCTGAGGTCGGCCAGAGTTTGCTGACTTCTGGGAGCAACATGGGGGGTGCAATTACGCTAGTGAGGGATCTGGGGGGGGGGGGGGGGGGGGGCGGTTAACTGGGTTGCTGCTGCTGGGGAGAAGGGGGAGCTGGTATGGGGTGGGGTGGTCGGGGCGGGAGGGCGCCGTTGGGGGGAGATACGGCTATGTGGGAACCGGGTGAGGAGCTGGATTGAAAAAGGAGATGGCTAGTCAACAGGGGGGGGGGGTAGGGTAGGGTAAAGAGCCCCCCAACCCGGCTGATCACGTGGAATATGAGAGGGCTGAACGGGCCGATAAAGAGGGCACGGGTACTCGCACACCTAAAGAAACTTAAGGCAGATGTGGTTATGCTGCAGGAGACGCATCTGAAACTGATAGACCAGGTCAGACTACGCAAAGGATGGGTGGGGCAGGTGTTTCATTCGGGGCTAGACGCAAAAAACAGGGGGGTGGCTATACTAGTGGGGAAGCGGATAATGTTTGAGGCAAAGACCATAGTGGTGGATAGTGGGGGCAGATACGTGATGGTGAGTGGCAAATTGCAAGGGGAGGCGGTGGTCTTAGTGAACGTATATGCCCCGAACTGGGATGATGCCAACTTTATGAGGCGTATGTTAGGACGTATCCCGGACCTAGAGGTGGGGAAGTTGGCAATGGGTGGAGATTTTAATACGGTGCTGGACCCAGGGCTGGACAGATCGAGGTCCAGGACCGGAAGGAGGCCGGCTGCAGCTAGGGTGCTGAAGGACTTTATGGAGCAGATGGGAGGAGTAGACCCCTGGAGATTTAGTAGACCGAGGAGTAAGGAGTTTTCGTTTTTCTCCTATGTCCACAAAGTTTATTCACGGATAGACTTTTTTGTTTTGGGAAGGGCACTGATCCCGAAGGTGACGGGGACGGAGTACACGGCTATAGCTATTTCGGGTCACGCTCCACATTGGGTGGACCTGGAGATAGGGGAGGAAAAAGAACAGCGTCCACCCTGGAGAATGGACATGGGATTATTGGCAGATGAGGGGGTGTGTTTAAGGGTGAGGGGGTGTATTGAAAGGTACTTGGAACTCAATGATAATGGAGAGGTCCAGGTGGGAGTGGTCTGGGAGGCGCTGAAGGCAGTGGTTAGAGGGGAGCTGATATCTATTGGGGCACATAAAGGAAAGCAGGAGGGTAGGGAAAGGGAGTGGTTGTTGAAAGAACTTCTGCGGGTGGACAGACAATATGCGGAGGCACCGGAGGAGGGACTGTTCAGGGAAAGGCAAAGGCTGCATGTAGAATTTGACTTGTTGACTATGGGTAATGCAGAGGCACAATGGAGGAAGGCACAGGGTGTACAGTACGAATATGGGGAGAAGGCGAGCAGGTTGCTGGCCCACCAACTGAGGAAAAGGGGAGCAGTGAGGGAGATAGGGGGGTGAGAGATGAGGAGGGAGAGATGGAGCGGGGAGCGGAGAGAGTGAATGGAGTGTTCAAGGCATTTTATGAAAGATTATATGAAGCTCAGCCCCCGGATGGGAAGGAGAGAATGATGTGCTTTCTGGATCAGCTGGAATTTCCTAAGGTGGAGGAGCAGGAGAGGGCGGGACTGGGAGCACAGATTGAGACGGAGGAAGTAGTGAAAGGGATTGGGAGCATGCAGGCGGGGAAGGCCCCGGGACCAGACGGATTCCCAGTTGAATTCTATAGGAAATATATGGACTTGCTGGCCCCGCTACTGATGAGAAACTTTAATGAGGCGAGGGAAAGGGGGCAGCTGCCCCCGACTATGTCAGAGGCAACGATATCACTCCTCCTAAAGAAGGAAAAAGACCCGCTGCAATGCGGGTCCTATAGGCCTATTTCCCTCCTGAATGAGGACGCTAAGATTCTGGCCAAGGTAATGGCAACGAGGATAGAGGATTGTGTCCCGGGGGTGGTTCATGAGGACCAAACTGGGTTTGTGAAGGGGAGACAGCTGAATACAAATATACGGAGGCTGCTAGGGGTAATGATGATGCCCCCACCAGAGGGGGAAGCAGAGATAGTGGTGGCGATGGATGCCGAGAAAGCATTTGATAGAGTGGAGTGGGATTATTTGTGGGAGGTGCTGAGGAGATTTGGCTTTGGAGATGGGTATATCAGATGGGTACAGTTGCTGCATTGTTACCGATATCAGCCATTTATTGCAGATTCAATATTCCAAGAACACATACTGCACACCAACCATTCAACATAGGAATTAAAAGGATGAAGTAACAGTATAATTTCTCACATCCCCCCGCCAACCCCATGGCGAGCGTGGTCACGAATGGACGGGGGTCTGATTATTTTCGGCTCCATAGAGGGACGAGGCAGGGATGTCCTCTGTCCCCGTTATTGTTTGCACTGGCGATTGAGCCCCTGGCCATAGCATTGAGGGGTTCCAGGAAGTGGAGGGGAGTACTACAGGGGAGGAGAAGAACACCGGGTATCTCTGTATGCGGATGATTTGTTGCTATATGTGGCGGACCCGGCGGAGGGGATGCCAAAGATAATGCGGATACTTGGGGAGTTTGGGGATTTTTCAGGGTATAAATTGAACGTGGGGAAAAGTGAGTTGTTTGTGGTGCATCCAGGGGAGCAGAGCAGAGAAATAGAGGATTTACCGTTGAGGAAGGTAACAAGGGACATTCGGAACTTGGGGATCCAGATAGCCAAGAATTGGGGTACATTACATAGGCTTAATTTAATGCGAGTGGTGGAACAGATGGAGGAGGACTTTAAGAGATGGGACATGGTGTCCCTGTCACTGGCAGGTAGGGTGCAGGCGGTTAAAATGGTGGTCCTCCCGAGATTCCTTTTTGTGTTTCAGTGCCTCCGGTGGTGGTCACGAAGGCTTTTTTCAAAAGAATTGAGAAGAGTATTACAAAGAAATGTACAGCACAGGAACAGGCCCTTCGGCCCTCCAAACCCGTGCCGACCATACTGCCTGACTAAACTACAATCTTCTACACTTCCTGGGTCCGTATCCTTCTATTCCCATCCTATTCATATATTTGTCAAGATGCCCCTTAAATGTCCCTATCGTCCCTGCTTCCACTACCTCCTCCGGTAGTGAGTTCCAGGCACCCACTACCCTCTGCGTAAAAAACTTGCCTCGTACATCTACTCTAAACCTTGCCCCTCTCACCTTAAACCTATGCCCCCTAGTAATTGACCCCTCTACCCTGGGGAAAAGCCTCTGACTATCCACTCTGTCTATGCCCCTCATAATTTTGTATACCTCTATCAGGTCGCCCCTCAACCTCCTTCGTTCCAGTGAGAACAAACCGAGTTTATTCAATCACTCCTCATAGCTTATGCCCTCCATACCAGGCAACATTCTGGTAAATCTCTTCTGCACCCTCTCTAAAGCCTCCACATCCTTCTGGTAGTGTGGCGACCAGAATTGAACACTCTACTCCAAGTGTGGCCTAACTAAGGTTCTATACAGATGCAACATGACTTGCCAATTCTTATACTCAATGCCCCGGCCAATGAAGGCAAGCATGCCGTATGCCTTCTTGACTACCTTCTCCACCTGTGTTGCCCCTTTCAATGACCTGTGGACCTGTACTCCTAGATCTCTTTGACTTTCAATACTCTTGAGGGTTCTACCATTCACTGTATATTCCCTACCTGCATTAGCCCTTCCAAAATGCATTACCTCACATTTGTCCGGATTAAACTCCATCTGCCATCTCTCCGCCCAAGTCTCCAGACAATCTAAATCCTGCTGTATCCTCTGACAGTCCTCATCGCTATCCGCAATTCCACCAACCTTTGTGTCGTCTGCAAACTTACTAATCAGACCAGTTACATTTTCCTCCAAATCATTTATATATACTACAAACAGCAAAGGTCCCAACACTGATCCCTGTGGAACACCACTGGTCACAGCCCTCCAATTAGAAAAGCATCCCTCCATTGCTACTCTCTGCCTTCTATGGCCTAGCCAGTTCTGTATCCACCTTGCCAGTTCACCCCTGATCCCGTGTGACTTCACCTTTTGTACTAGTCTACCATGAGGGACCTTGTCAAAGGCCTTACTGAAGTCCATATAGACAACATCTACTGCCCTACCTGCATCAATCATCTTAGTGACCTCCTCGAAAAACTCTATCAAGTTAGTGAGACACGACCTCCCCTTCACAAAACCGTGCTGCCTCTCACTAATACGTCCATTTGCTTCCAAATGGGAGTAGATCCTGTCTCGAAGAATTCTCTCCAGTAATTTCCCTACCACTGAAGTAAGGCTCACCGGCCTGTAGTTCCCGGGATTATCCTTGCTACCCTTCTTAAACAGAGGAACAACATTGGCTATTCTCCAGTCCTCTGGGACATCCCCTGAAGACAGCGATGATCCAAAGATTTCTGTCAAGGCCTCAGCAATTTCCTCTCCAGCCTCCTTCAGTATTCTGGGGTAGATCCCATCAGGCCCTGGGGACTTATCTACCTTAATATTTTTTAAGACACCCAACACCTCGTCTTTTTGGATCACAATGTGACCCAGGCTATCTACACCCCCTTCTCCAGACTCAACATCTACCAATTCCTTCTCTTTGGTGAATACTGATGCAAAGTATTCATTTAGTACCTCGCCCATTTCCTCTGGCTCCACACATAGATTCCCTTGCCTATCCTTCAGTGGGCCAACCCTTTCCCTGGCTACCCTCTTGCTTTTTATGTACGTGTAAAAAGCCTTGGGATTTTCCTTAACCCTATTTGCCAATGACTTTTCATGACCCCTTCTAGCCCTCCTGACTCCTTGCTTAAGTTCCTTCCTACTTTCCTTATATGCCACACAGGCTTCGTCTGTTCCCAGCCTTTTAGCCCTGACAAATGCCTCCTTTTTCTTTTTGACGAGGCCTACAATATCACTCGTCATCCAAGGTTCCCGAAAATTGCCGTATTTATCTTTCTTCCTCACAGGAACATGCCTGTCCTGTATTCCTTTCAACTGACACTTGAAAGCCTCCCACATGTCAGATGTTGATTTGCCCTCAAACATCCGCCCCCAATCTATGTTCTTCAGTTCCCGCCTAATATTGTTATAATTAGCCTTCCCCCAATTTAGCACATTCATCCTCGGACCACTCTTATCCTTGTCCACCGGTACTTTAAAACTTATTGAATTGTGGTCACTGTTACCGAAATGCTCCCCTACTGAAACATCTACCACCTGGCCGGGCTCATTCCCCAATACCAGGTCCAGTACCGCCCCTTCCCTAGTTGGACTGTTTACATATTGTTTTAAGAAGCCCTCCTGGATGCTCCTTACAAACTCCGCCCCGTCTAAGCCCCTGGCACTAAGTGAGTCCCAGTCAATATTGGGGAAGTTGAAGTCTCCCATCACCACAACCCTGTTGTTTTTACTCTTTTACAAAATCTGTCTACCTATCTGCTCCTCTATCTCCCGCTGGCTGTTGGGAGGCCTGTAGTATACCCCCAACATTGTGACTGCACCCTTCTTATTCCTGATCTCTACCCATATAGCCTCACTGCCCTCTGAGGTGTCCTCTCGCAGTATAGCTGTGATATTCTCCCGAACAAATAGCGCAACTCCGCCTCCCCTTTTACATCCCCCTCTATCCCGCCTGAAACATCTAAATCCTGGAACGTTTAGCTGCCAATCCTGCCCTTCCCTCAACCAGGTCTCTGTAATGGCAACAACATCATAGTTCCAAGTAGTAATCCAAGCTCTGAGTTCATCTGCCTTACCCGTAATGCTCCTTGCATTAAAACATATGCACTTCAGGCCACCAGACCCGCTGTGTTCAGCAACTTCTCCCCGTCTGCTCTGCCTCAGAGCCACACTGTCCCTATTCCCTAGTTCTCCCTCAATGCTCTCACCTTCAGACCTATTGCTCCCGTGCCCACCCCCCTGCCATACTAGTTTAAACCCTCCCGTGTGACACTAGCAAACCTCGCGGCCAGGATATTTATGCCTCTCCGGTTTAGATGCAACCCGTCCATCTTATACAGGTCACACCTGCCCCGAAAGAGCTCCCAGTGGTCCAGATAACGGAAACCCTCCCTCCTACACCAGCTGTTTAGCCACGTGTTTGTCTGCTCTATCTTCCTATTTCTAGCCTCACTGGCACGTGGCACAGGGAGTAATCTCGAGATCACAACCCTCGAGGTCCTGTCTTTTAACTTTCTGCCTAGCTCCCTGAACTCCTGCTGCAGGACCTCATGCCCCTTCCTGCCTATGTCGTTAGTACCAATATGTACAACGACCTCTGCCTGTTTGCCCTCCCCCTTCAGGATTCTCTCTACCCGTTCGGAGACATCCTGGACCCTGGCACCAGGGAGGCAACATACCATCCTGGAGTCTCTTTCACGTCCACAGAAGCGTCTATCTGTGCCCCTGACTATAGAGTCCCCAATTACTATTACTCTTCTGCGCTTTGACCCTCCCTTCTGAACATCAGAGCCAGCCGTGGTGCCACTGCTCTGTCTGCTGCTGTTTTCCCCTGATAGGCTATCCCCCCTGACAGTATCCAAAGGGGTATATCTGTTCGAGAGGGGGACAACCACAGGGGATTCCTGCACTGACTGCCTGCCCTTTCTGGTGGTCACCCATTTCTCTGCCTGCACCTTGGGTGTGACCACATTTACATAACTGCGATCTATGACGCTTTCCGCCACCTGCATGCTCCTAAGTGCATCCAATTGCTGCTCCAACCGAACCATGCGGTCTGTGAGGAGCTGCAGTTGGGTGCAATTTCTGCAGATGAAGCCATCCGGGACGCTGGAAGCCTCCCGGACCTGCCACATCTCACAGTCAGAGCACAGCACCCCTCTAACTGACATTGCGTCAATTAATTAAAATTAAAATTTGTCTTTTTTTTAATACTTTTTTTAAAATTGCAAAGTTACTGTCAACTATCTGTTTCCTAGCACTAGATTTCTAATAGAAATGCGATAGCTAACTATAATACTCTCCGATCTCTGGCTTAGATATCCTCTAAATTATAATTAAGTTATTATGTTTAATTAGTTCCCAAATACTCAAATTTTTTTAAAATTTAGGTTAGAATCCCAACCAGCCACTCTGGCCACAGCTTTTCTGTGATGTCACTTCAGTTTCCCCCCGACACACACAATTTGAAAAAAGGTATAAAAGTAAAAATCACTTACTTACCTTCTTACCTTCTGAGTGTCTGAGATGTTCCCAGGTTCTCTCGCTGACAGAGACTGCTCCTCCACCTCCGATCCTTGACCTGCACAATGCTAATAATACAATATGGCACTTACCTTACACCAATGGGTCTTATTATTAGGTTAGAGGAGGAGGGCGGGTGGGAGACACTACACGTGTAGTGTCTCGGGTTTCCTCTCCACCAGAATTTATTGGTTGGGGGGGAGGGGGGGGGGGGTGGTTCCGTGAGTTTTGTGTGGGCTGGGAAGACCCCGAGAGTGAGGAGGGGATTTTTTCTAGCGTAGTAGGGACAGGGGGGGGGGCTGGCACTACCGAGCCTAAGTGAGTACTACTGGGCCGCCAATGTTTCAATGGTGTGTAAGTGGATGGGAGAAGATGAGGGAGCGGCGTGGAAGAGATTGGAGAGGGCGTCCTGCAGGGGGACTAGCCTACAAGCTATGGTGACGGCACCGTTGCCGTTCTCACCGAAGAAATACACCACAAGCCCGGTGGTGGTGGCAACATTGAAAATTTGGGGGCAGTGGAGACGGCATAGGGGAAAGACGGGAGCCTCGGTGCGGTCCCCGAAAAGAAATAACCATAGGTTTGCTCCGGGGAAAATGGATGGGGGATTTGGAGCATGGCAAAGAGCAGGGGTAGCACAATTGAGAGATCTGTTCGTAAATGGGACGTTTGTGAGTCTGGGAGCGCTGACGGAAAAATATGGGTTGCCCCAAGGGAATGCATTTCGGTATATGCAACTGAGGGCTTTTGCGAGGCTACAGGTGAGGGAATTCCCGCAGCTCCCGACGCAGGAGGTGCAGGATAGAGTGATCTCAGAGACATGGGTGGGGGATGGTAAGATGTCGGACATATATAGGGAAATAAGGGACGAGGGGGAGATCATGGTAGATGAGCTGAAAGGGAAATGGGAAGAAGAGCTGGGGGAGGAGATTGAGGAGGGGCTGTGGGCTGATGCCCTACGTAGGGTAAACACATCGTCCTCGTGTGCCAGGCTAAGCCTGATACAATTTAAGGTGTTACACAGGGCGCATATGACTGGAGCACGGCTCAGTACATTTTTTGGGATAGAGGATATGTGTGCGAGATGCTCGAGAAGCCCAGCGAATCACACCAACATGTTCTGGTCATGCCCGGCACTACAGGGGTTTTGGGTGGGGGTGGCAAAGGTGCTTTCGAAGGTGGTGGGGGTCCAGGTCGAACCAAGCTGGGGGTTGGCTATATTTGGGGTTGCAGAAGAGCCGGGAGTGCAGGAGGCGAGAGAGGCTGATGCTTTGGCCTTTGCGACCCTAGTAGCCCGGCGCAGGATATTGTTTTTTTTTTTTATTAAATATTTTATTGAAAATTTTTGGTCAACCAACACAGTACATTGTGCATCCTTTACACAATATTATAACAACACAAATAACAATGACCTATTTTATAAACAAAAAATGAATAAATAATAAATAACAAAAATGAAAACTAGCCCTAATTGGCAACTGCCTTGTCACAAGGAACACTCTCCAAAAATATAATTTAACAGTCCAATATATAATTATCTGTAGCAACGACCTATACATACTATACAGTATATATTAACAACCCTGAGAGTCCTTCTGGTTCCTCCTCCCGCCCGATCCTGGGCTGCTGCTGCTGCCTTCTTTTTCCCATTCCGTCTATCTTTCTGCGAGGTATTCGACGAACGGTTGCCACCGCCTGGTGAACCCTTGAGCCGACCCCCTTAGGACGAACTTAATCCGCTCTAGCTTTATAAACCCCGCCATGTCATTTATCCAGGTCTCCACCCCCGGGGGCTTGGCTTCTTTTCACATTAGCAATATCCTGCGCCGGGCTACGAGGGACGCAAAGGCCAAAACATCGGCCTCTCTCGCCTCCTGCACTCCCGGCTCTTGTGCAACCCCAAATATAGCCAACCCCCAGCTTGGTTCGACCCGGACTCCTACTACTTTTGAAAGCACCTTTGTCACCCCCATCCAGAACCCCTGTAGTGCCGGGCATGACCAAAACATATGGGTATGATTCGCTGGGCTTCTCGAGCACCTCGCACACCTATCCTCCACCCCCAAAAAATTTCCTGAGCCGTGCTCCAGTCATATGTGCCCTGTGTAATACCTTAAACTGAATCAGGCTTAGCCTGGCACACGAGGACGACGAGTTTACCCTGCTTAGGGCATCTGCCCACAGCCCCTCCTCGATCTCCTCCCCCAGCTCTTCTTCCCATTTCCCTTTTAGTTCATCTACCATAGTCTCCCCTTCGTCCCTCATTTCCCTATATATATCTGACACCTTACCATCCCCCACCCATGTTTTTGAGATCACTCTGTCCTGCACCTCTTGTGTCGGGAGCTGCGGGAATTCCCTCACCTGTTGCCTCGCAAAAGCCCTCAGTTGCATATACCTGAATGCATTCCCTTGGGGCAACCCATATTTCTCGGTCAGCGCTCCCAGACTCGCGAACTTCCCATCCACAAACAGATCTTTCAGTTGCATTATTCCTGCTCTTTGCCACATTCCATATCCCCCATCCATTCCCCCCGGGGCAAACCTATGGTTGTTTCTTATCGGGGACCCCCCCAAGGCTCCAGTCTTTCCCCTATGCCGTCTCCACTGTCCCCAAATCTTCAGTGTAGCCACCACCACCGGGCTTGTGGTGTAGTTCCTCGGTGAGAACGGCAATGGGGCTGTCACCATAGCCTGTAGGCTAGTCCCCCTACAGGACGCCCTCTCTAATTTCTTCCACGCCGCTCCCTCCTCCTCTCCCATCCACTTACTCACCATTGAAGTATTAGCGGCCCAATAATACTCACTTAGGCTCGGTAGTGCCAGCCCCCCCCTATCCCTGCTACGCTGTAAGAATCCCTTCCTCACTCTCGGGGTCTTCCCGGCCCACACAAAACCCATGATGCTCTTTTCAATCCTTTTAAAAAAAGCCTTCGTGATCACCACCGGGAGGCACTGAAACACAAAGAGGAATCTCGGGAGGACCACCATCTTAACCGCCTGCACCCTCCCTGCCATTGACAGGGATACCATATCCCATCTCTTGAAATCCTCCTCCATCTGTTCCACCAACCGCGTTAAATTTAACCTATGCAATGTGCCCCAATTCTTAGCTATCTGGATCCCCAGGTAACGAAAGTCCCTTGTTATCTTCCTCAACGGTAGGTCCTCTATTTCTCTACTCTGCTCCCCTGGATGCACCACAAACAACTCACTTTTCCCCATGTTCAATTTATACCCTGAAAAATCCCCAAACTCCCCAAGTATCCCGCATTATTTCTGGCATCCCCTCCGCCGGGTCCGCCACGTATAGTAGCAAATCGTCCGCATACAAAGATACCCGGTGCTCTTCTCCTCCCCTAAGTACTCCCCTCCACTTCTTGGAACCCCTCAACACTATCGCCAGGGGCTCAATCGCCAGTGCAAACAATAATGGGGACAGAGGGCATCCCTGCCTTGTCCCTCTATGGAGCCGAAAATATGCAGATCCCCGTCCATTCGTGACCACGCTCGCCACTGGGGCCCTATACAACAGCTGCACCCATCTAACATACCCCTCTCCAAAACCAAATCTCCTCAACACCTCCCACAAATAATCCCACTCCACTCTATCAAATGCTTTCTCGGCATCCATCGCCACTACTATCTCCGTTTCTCCCTCTGGTGGGGCCATCATCATTACCCCTAACAACCTCCGTATATTCGTGTTCAGCTGTCTCCCCTTCACAAACCCAATTTGGTCCTCGTGGACCACCCCCGGGACACATTCCTCTATTCTCATTGCCATTACCTTGGCCAGGACCTTGGCATCTACATTTAGGAGGGAAATAGGTCTATAGGACCCGCATTGTAGCGGGTCCTTTTCCTTCTTTAAGAGAAGCGATATCGTTGCTTCAGACCTAGTTGGGGGCAGTTGTCCCCTTTCCTTTGCCTCATTAAAGGTCCTCGTCAGTACCGGGGCGAGCAAGTCCACATATTTTCTATAGAATTCGACTGGGAATCCATCCGGTCCCGGGGCCTTTCCCGCCTGCATGCTCCTAATTCCTTTCACCACTTCTTCTACCTCGATCTGTGCTCCCAGTCCCACCCTTTCCTGCTCTTCCACCTTGGGAAATTCCAGCCGATCCAAGAAGCCCATCATTCTCTCCCTCCCATCCTGGGGTTGAGCTTCATATAATTTTTTATAAAATGTCTTGAACACTCCATTCACTCTCTCCGCTCCCCGCTCCATCTCTCCTTCCTCATCCCTCACTCCCCCTATTTCCCTCGCTGCTCCCCTTTTCCTCAGTTGGTGTGCCAGCAACCTGCTCGCCTTCTCCCCATATTCGTACTGTACACCCTGTGCCTTCCTCCATTGTGCCTCTGCAGTGCCTGTAGTCAGCAAGTCAAATTCTACATGTAGCCTTTGCCTTTCCCTGTACAGTCCCTCCTCCGGTGCTTCCGCATATTGTCTGTCCACCCTCAAAAGTTCTTGCAGCAACCGCTCCCGTTCCTTACTCTCCTGCTTCCCTTTATGTGCCCTTATTGATATCAGCTCCCCTCTAACCACCGCCTTCAACGCCTCCCAGACCAGTCCCACCTGGACCTCCCCATTATCATTGAGTTCCAAGTACTTTTCAATGCACCCCCTCACCCTTAGACACACCCCCTCATCTGCCATTAGTCCCATGTCCATTCTCCAGGGTGGGCGCCCTCCTGTTTCCTCCCCTATCTCCAAGTCCACCCAGTGTGGAGCGTGATCCGAAATGGCTATAGCCGTATACTCCGTTCCCCTCACCTTCGGGATCAATGCCCTACCCAGCACAAAAAAGTCTATTTGCGAGTAGACTTTATGGACATAGGAGAAAAACGAGAACTCCTTACTCCTAGGTCTGCTAAATCTCCACGGGTCTACACCTCCCATCTGCTCCATAAAATCTTTAAGTACCTTGGCTGCTGCCGGCCTCCTTCCAGTCCTGGACTTCGACCTATCCAGCCCTGGTTCCAACACCGTATTAAAATCTCCCCCCATTATCAGCTTTCCCATCTCTAGGTCCGGAATGCGTCCTAGCATCCGCCTCATAAAATTGGCATCATCCCAGTTCGGGGCATATACGTTTACCAAAACCACCGTCTCCCCCTGTAGTTTGCCACTCACCATCACGTATCTGCCCCCATTATCCGCCACTATAGTCTTTGCCTCGAACATTACCCGCTTCCCCACTAATATAGCCACCCCCCTGTTTTTCGCATCTAGCCCCGAATGGAACACCTGCCCCACCCATCCTTTGCGTAGCCTAACCTGGTCTATCAGTTTCAGGTGCGTTTCCTGTAACATAACCACATCTGCCTTAAGTTTCTTAAGGTGTGCGAGTACCCGTGCCCTCTTTATCGGCCCGTTCAGCCCTCTCACGTTCCACGTGATCAGCCGAGTTGGGGGGCTTCCTACCCCCCCCCCCCCCTTGTCGATTAGCCATCACCTTTTTCCAGCTCCTCACCCGGTTCCCACGCAGCTGTATCTCCCCCAGGCGGTGCCGCCCCGCCCATCCTCTCCCATACCAGCTCCCCCCTCTCCCCAGCAGCAGCAACCCAGTAATTCCCCCCTCCCACCCACCCCGCTAGAACCCCGCTAGCGTAATTACTCCCCCCATGTTGCTCCCAGAAGTCAGCAAACTCTGGCTGACCTCGGCTTCCCCCCGTGACCTAGGCTCGCACCGTGCGACGCCCCCTCCTTCCTGGTTCTCTATTCCCGCCATGATTGTCATAGCGCGGGAACCAAGCCCGCGCTTCTCCCTTGGCCCCGCCCCCAATGGCCAACGCCCCATCTCCTCCACCTCCCCTCCTCCCCCCATCACCACCTGTGGGAGAGAGAAAAGTTACCACATCGCAGGATTAATACATAAAACCCCTCTTTGCCCCCCACATTCGCCCCACCACTTTGTTCGAACGTTCTTTTTAATAACCCGCTCATTCCAGTTTTTCTTCCACAATAAAAGTCCACGCTTCATCCGCCGTCTCAAAGTAGTGGTGCCTCCCTCGATATGTGACCCACAGTCTTGCCGGTTGCAGCATTCCAAATTTTATCATCTTTTTATGAAGCACCGCCTTGGCCCGATTAAAGCTCGCCCTCCTTCTCGCCACCTCCGCACTCCAGTCTTGATAAACGCGGATCACCGCGTTCTCCCATTTACTGCTCCGAGTTTTCTTCGCCCATCTAAGGACCATTTCTCTATCCTTAAAACGGAGGAATCTCACCACTATGGCTCTGGGAATTTCTCCTGCTCTCGGTCCTCGCGCCATCACTCGGTATCTCCCTCCACCTCCAACGGACCCGCCGGGGCCTCCGCTCCCATTAACGAGTGCAGCATCGTGCTCACATATGCCCCGACGTCCGCTCCCTCCACACCTTCAGGAAGACCAAGAATCCTCAGGTTGTTCCTCCTTGCGTTGTTTTCCAGTGCCTCCAACCTTTCCACACATCGTTTCTGATGTGCCTCCTGCGTCTCCGTCTTCACCACCAGGCCCTGTATATCGTCCTCATTCTCGGCTGCCTTTGCCTTCACGACCCGAAGCTCCCGCTCCTGGGTCTTTTGTTCCTCCTTTAGCCCTTCGATCGCCTGTAGTATCGGGGCCAACAGCTCTTTCTTCATTTCCTTTTTGATCTCTTCCACACAGCATTTCAAGAACTCTTGTTGTCCAGGGCCCCATGTTAAACTGCCACCTTCCGACGCCATCTTGGTTTTTGCTTGCCTTCCTTGCCGCTGTTCTAAAGGATCCACTGCAATCCGGCCACTTTCTCCTCCTTTTTCCATCCGTATCCAGGGGGGATTCCCTTCTGGTTTACCGCACAGTGTTTTTAGCCGTCAAAATTGCCGTTGGGGCTCCTATCAAGAGCCCAAAAGTCCGTTTCACAGGGAGCTGCCGAAACGTGCGACTCAGCTGGTCATCGCCGCACCCGGAAGTCGGCGCAGGATATTGTTAATGTGGAAGGAAGCCAAACCCCCGGGTGTGGAGACCTGGATAAACGACATGGCAGGGTTTATAAAGTTAGAACGGATTAAGTTCGTACTAAGGGGTTCGGCTCAAGGGTTCACCAGGCGGTGGCAACCGTTCGTCCTACCTCACAGAAAGATAGAGGGAATCGAAAAGAAGAAGACAACAGCAGCAACCCAGGGGGAGGGGGGGGGAGTGGGGGGAGGAATCGGACGGACTCTCAGGGATGTTATTGTATATGTATAGGCACTTGTTTTAGGTAATGTATATTGGACTGTTGGATTGTATCTTTGGAGAGTATTTATTTTTGACCAGGCAGTTGCCATTTAGTTTGTTTTTTGTTTCTGTTCATATATTATTTATTTGTTTAAAACTGGCCACTGTTATTCATATTGCTTTATTGTTGTTTAAAAGAAAGACTACGTACTGTTATGTTTGGCCAAAAAATCTTGAATAAAATATATTTTTTTAAAAAAAGAATGGTACCAGGGATGAGAAACTTCTGTTATGAGGATAGATTGGAGAGATTGGGACTGTTCTCCTTGGCGAGAAAAAGACTAAGAAGAAATTTGTGGAGATGTTTAAAATCATGAGGGAGCTGAACAAGAGTAGATAGGGAGTGTTCCCATTCGCAAAAAGAACGAGAGGGCACAAATATAAAGTGATTTTCAAAAGACGCAAATGCGATATGAGAAAAACTTTTTCACAGAGTGGCTCAGATCTGTAATGCACTTCCTGGAAGTGTTGTGGAAGCAGGTTCAATCGAGATATTCAGGGAGGCATTAGATGATCATTTGAATAGAAACCGTGTGCAGGGCTTTTGGACAAAGGCAGGGGAATGGCACTGAGCTGTATTGCTCGTTTGGAGAGCTGGTGCAGATATAAAATGACTGCCTCCTGGGCTGTAACAATTTTGGAGGATCTGATCGAAGCACTGCCCAAAGTGCAAAATGATAGGATTGGGGATAGTTTTTTTATATAATATAAATTTAAAGCACCCAATTCATTTTTTTCCAATTAAGGGACAATTTAGCATGGCCAATCCACCTACCCTGCGCATCTTTGGGTTGTGAGGGTGAAACCCGCGTAAACATGGGGAGAATGTGCAAACTCCATACGAACAGTGAGCCAGAGCTGGGATCGAACCTGGGACCTCGGCGCCGTGAGGCAGCAGTGCTAACCACTGCGCCATCGTGCTGCCAGGGATTGGGGATAGTTGAGGGTGAGACAGAGAATTTGGTTATAGGATTGTGATGGTGCAGTTTGTCAATTCGTATTGGGCAATCTCACTATTCTACAGTTGAGCATTCCACAGCAAATAAAAGTTGACTTTTTTGAGTATAACTGTTCGTTATCTGTTTTGCCTCCATTTTCTTTTGCTTTTCTTTGTCCGTTTTCTATTATTCCAAATAATAGTGACAAGTGTCAGTTGGCCATTGTTAATAGAGAGGCTTTCATTGTTCGGTTTACAAGGCATGAATGAAGTGTCAACTCTGAGCAACTTGCATTTATACCATGTGATTTGAACAAGGATGCTTCAATGAAGGACTAGAACGAATGCTGACTCTTGGAGGGAGGATTAGTAGAGGTGGCTCAAAACAATGTTTGAACAAATGGGTTTTGAGAGGATGGTGAGAGCAGAGATGTTTAGGAGGAGGGACTTCAGAGAGTAGGATCAAGGGACTAAGACTCCACCATCAATGTTGCAATGGAAGCAGGTCACGTTGGCCTTGTATAAGATTCTAGTTACGCCTCATCCAGAGTACTGCGTCCAATTCTGGACGCCAGGCTTGAGGATAGATGTGAAAGCATTAGAGTGAGCACAGAGCAAATTCACAAGAATTATTCCAGGTATAAAGAACTGTAACTCTGAAGCTAGATGGCGAACATGGGGCTGTTTTCCTTGGAGAAAAGAAGGCTGACTGGAGACTTAATAGAGGTATTAAAGGTCCTGGGTGGTCTGGACAAGGTAAATAGTGAGAAAATGTTCTTATTCAAGAGAGCATCAAGAGCTTGAGGGCACAGATTCAAAATAATGGGCAAAAGTAGAAGTGATGTGAGGAAATGTTTTTTTTCATCCAGAGGGAGTCTGGAACAGACTTCTTGGGAAGGTGCTGGAGGCAGGTTTGATCGAGTTATTAAAAAGGAAATTGGATTGCTGTCTGAGAAGACAGAATGTGCAAGGTTGCAGGGATGAGGGGGGGGTGAGGAAGAATGCTCTTTCAGACAGCCTGTGGCAGACTCGATGGGCTTGAATAGCCTCCTGCACTGTAAAGATTCTATGGCTTGGTAGATAGCACTTCTGCTCGAGTCAGAAGTTTGTGCCTTCGAGTCCCACCCCAGAGGTTGGAGCACAGAAATCTAGGCTGATACCAATATACTGAAGGAGTGCTGCACTATTGGAGGCACCACCTTTGGGTGAAATGTTAAACTGAGGGCCCATCTCCCTGCTCAACAACAAGAATTCAATGGCACTATTTCAAAGAAAAACAAGGGAGCACTGCCTGGTATCTTGGCTATTATTTATCCCTCAATCAACATCAGTAAAAACAGATTATCTGGTTGTTGCCACATTGCTGTTTGTGGGGGCTGGCTGTATACGGATTGGCTGCCACGTTTCCTATGTTACTTAGTGGTAACCTTTAAATGTACTTCATTATCCACAAAGTGTTTTGGGATGTCCTGAGGGGTGTTATGTAAATGCAAGTCTTTATTTCTGAGGGAAAATGCAAATCATAAAATTAAATCCACGTATCAAATTGAGTAGTAGTGTTAAGGGGTAATTGTAAGCTGATCTTTTTCAGGTGTGAAGTTAAACATTTAATGTATTTATAATAAAGTTTTGTTAGGGCGGCATGGTGGCGCATTAGTTAGCACGGCTGCCTACGGCGCCGAGAACCCGGGTTCGATTCCGGCCCTGGGTCACTGTCTGTGTGGAGTTTGCACATTCTCCCCGTGTCTGCGTGGGTTCACCCCCACAACCCAAAGGTGTGCATGTTAGGTGGATTGGCCACACTAAATTGGCCCTTAATTGGATAAAGAATAATTGGATATTCTAAATTTATATTTAAAAAAGGGGGGAAATAAATAATAAAGTTTTGTTTTAGAAATGCCAAAGCCTATTTTTTTCCATGCAATCACTCCTGCAATGAAGCATTCTTTCCACACAGTCTTAAAATGAACTAAAATAGTGGAGTTTCGGACCACTGTTGGGGCTGGTCTGCGATCGTAATACTATCTCCGGATGGAGAGACATGAAGGTTAGCCAGCCCTACCACTTTTGGTAGTTGACGGATGATAGTGATCCAGGAACCACTAGTGGAAAGTCAGTGAAGTGTTGGATTGAACTTGACTGTTGCATTCTGTTGTTGAATAGTCTGTGCAGCTTCTGTTGTCTAATAAACCCATGGAGAATGGCCTCTTGGGCAATTTACCAGAGGGCTACCTGTGCTTATGGATCTGTATGCCTGTTAAGTGCTTGGGCCTTCAGGAAAGAACAAAACAAATTGGAAGAGCAATAAAAATTGTTCTGCATCATCTTCCAGTATACAAGAAAGTACACAAATCCGGGATAGCAAGCACCCCAAGTTGTAAATTGCAAACCATCAATTCATTGCCATAGGGATTGCATCGCACCCTTAATATTCTTATTCGCCAAGTCCAGATTGCTAATTAAGTTTACACTCCGGGAACTTGACTTGCCTCGTTACAATTTGAATTTGAGAAAACCAATGCAATTTCATAAATTGATTTTGAGGGCCACTCTGCACTGGAATCTTTCTTTCCAAATTTTTGTCCCCCTCCTGAAGGAAATTAACTGTTGTTGGGTTGCAAATTCTATGGCTGATTTGCAACCCTTGGGTACCTCACCCAAGTGGCAATTCTTCATGTGGAAGCCAAGGCATTGAATTTCAGCAGCCTACTTAACCTTGGAAGTAAGTACTACACCTAAACCCAATCTCTTTCTTGCCTGAATCCATCTGCAAGTTTTGCTGCAGGAGTCATGAGTGAACCTCGGTAGATTTATTTTTTTCTTCCCTAGACAGGAGGGGAGGACTGAGGGCAGAGGCAATAAGTGAAGATCAGCTCGTGTAACCCAGATTAGCAGTTCTGGTGGACTTCTTCCAACTAATCCCAGGAGACACAGGGAGAAGTTACAATTGTTCATTCATGGATTCAAGCATAGAGAGCACTGCCCCAGGGAAACCTCTGAAACAGCACTTTCCTCCAATACAGCTCTCCGCTCTGTTGTAGCGCTCACAGGGAGAGCATTCTGACACAGCACTCTCTTCTAAGTCACAGGTGCACACTGCTTATACAGTTAGTCAGTACTCAGGACATTATTTAAAATTCCGATCTTGTATTATTAAACCTTTCAAGGACCAATTATCTCCTCCTAGTTAAAGACTATCTGCTCTGACATAAACAGCCACGGCCTTGCTGATGGGTTCTTGTTGATCTCAGGTCCTTGATGCTTTATAAAGTTCACTCAGGGTACAAGCATTTGTCTAGCATGTGCTCTTTATTCTAAGCTCTAATCCCCTTTTTGCTAAATCTACTCATTTACCTGAACACTTCTATTTGGCTTCACATTATGTCATGTATTTTACCCCATCAGCCTGTTGAAAGAGGATCTAGAATTCTACTGACTGGAAATTGGAGTAACATGTTCTCAAAGGCAATTAAGGATGGCAATGCATGCTAGCTTTGCCAGTGATGCTCACATTCCGTGAAATAGTTTTTTAAAAACTAGATCCTTTTAGCAATTTGACCGTTGGAATCATTTTGGTAATTCTATAAAGGTAATAAAACAATCATGGCAGGGGAAGGATATTATTGCTCCATATTCAGTACAAGGAAGTTAAGCATGAGCTGCAATTGTGACAACGTCCCACTCAGTTTCAAAAATACCTAGCATGTCTTGTAAGAATGACAAACCAATTGAGATTAACGAGCAAGGCAAACCTGTACTAAGAGCAGCATTCTCTACTGCATTGGAATGTTGGCATGTGTTGCGTAATTATGTATTGGAGCAAACTTGAACTTCTGGCTTGGGTGACTGAGCCACGGTGGTAGTGGTCATGTTGTTACTAACATTTCCGTAAAGTGCTGGGTATTTGTATTTTGTTCTATGTCTGCTTGAACTATGCAGAACATCCAGCATTACAGTGGAAGGTTCACTACTTCCAGAACAAGGAAGCACCTTGAGTTGTATAATGGGAGGGTGACCTACTGGTGTGCTGCATGATGCTTAATCCTATAACCTGGTGTGGCAGTGGTGAAAATAGTGAAGGTAATGAATTTATATTTTTACACATTAATCCTATTGGCGCAACATTGAAGTAGGGATGGCTTTGTGCAATATTTGGTAATTAAGGTTGATGCATAAATTGTATGCTGAGGACCCTGCATTCTGTACTGCATTGCTTATTTCTCTCCGAGGATGCCAGTTGCTGCCAAATTTGACTAATATCTGTTGCTATTGTGAGTGGCACATAGCAATTGTTTTGTCTATTGTGGATATTGCATTCCACTTTGGGAATTTACAGTACAATCAGATTATGGGTATCCTGTTTGAGTTTGTAATTTTATATAGAAGAGTATGAATCGACAGAGATTTGGCCAAGTTGGAGTTGGTGTATTCAAAGCAATGAAGAACTATTTTCAGCAGAATATTTGGATTTGAACAAGTCAATGCTCGCATTTTATACGACATGCGTCAACTTGCTCATCTGTTAATACGATTCTTCTGTTTATATGTTACACATATCCATATGAAGGTACATTCTATTAATTCTTAAGCAGAAGCTTGCTTAGAAACAGATAAGTCTATTTATATTGCAGTACTGATTTATTGCGAGAAATGCTGTAGTCGCCTCCTTGCACCACACTCCTTTCATATTTCTTGCTCGTGCCTTTCAAGCAATGATCAGAATTTTAGCTGACAAACTGATCATCGGTTCATGAAGCTCAACGGTGGGACTCTATAGCTTATCTGACTGCAATGCATTTGTTATTGGTTGCAAGAAAGACCACAAGCTCTTATTAAAGTCTCAATGATGGGCTCTTTGATTGTGCAGGTAACACTATACAATACGGATCAGGATGGAAGTGATAGCCCTCGCAGCAGCCTTAACAACAGCCTGTCTGACACAAGTTTAGCGTCCGTCAACCTGAATAATGTTGGCTCTGTCCACAACTACGCACAGGTAAGTTTGTGACTTTGTGAAAACCTGTTTGTTAAAACATTTTGACTTTGCAATAACCACCTAGTGAAAAAGTGAGAGTTGCCATAGTCCCAGGTGACCATAGTCTACTTTCCCCTTTAAGAGAGAGAACTGACTGGTGCTGATTTAATCTAAGGGTCACTACACCTCAGGCAAGCAGCAGGGTTGGGAAGGCAGGTCCCTCATGAATATACTCGGCCGGTATGGGAATTGAACCTACGCTATTAGCGTTGCTCCGCATCACAAACCAGCCATTCAGCTAACTGACCACCGAACCACTCAGTGGATGTACACAACCTTCAGTATGCTGTCAAATCTGGCAGGCGCATTTCATGTTAAAAAGGGATCCTGGGTGGCATGTGGCGCAGTGGTTAGCACTTAGACTTCGGCGCTGAGGAGCCAGGTTTGCATCCCGGCCCTGGGTCACTGTCCGTGTGGAGTTTACACATTCTCCCCGTGTCTGCGTGGGTTTCACCCCCACAACCCAAAGATGTACTGGTTAGGTGGATTGACCATGCTAAATTGCCCCTTAATTGGAAAAATAAAAATAAATGGGTACTCTAAATTTATATTTAAAAAAGCAATCCTTGTAATTTAGAATTAAGTCACAGTACTACAGGTAATTTGGAATGGCTAATTTACGTTTGATCCTGATTTTGAAATAAATTAGTGATGCATTCTGAAATTTACAATATGAAGGAGAATATGAAACTTGCTATGACATAGAAATATAGAAAATAGGAGCAGGAGGAGGCCATTCGATCCTGCTCTGCCATTCATTATAATCATGGCTGGTCATCCAACTCAAAAGCCTACTCCCGGTTTCCCCCCATATCCTTTGATCCCCTTCACCCTAAGTGTTATATCCAACTGCTTTTGAAAACATACAATGTTTTGGCCTAAACGAATTCCACAGGTTCACCACTCTCTGGGTGAAGACATTTATCCTCATCTCTGTCCTCAATGGTCTGCTCGGTATCCTCAGACTGTGTTCCCTGGTTCTGGACACACCATCAGGAACATCCTTCCTGCATCTACCCTGTCCAGTCTGTTAGAATTTTATAGGTTTCTAAGAGATCCCCCATCAACCTTCTGAACTCCAGCGAATACAATCCTAACTGATTCAATCTCTCCTCATACGTCAGTCCCGCCATCCCAGGAATCAGTCTGGTAAACCTTCGCCATACTCCCTCTAAAGCTAGAGCATCCTTCCTCAGATAAGGAGACCAAAACTGTACACAACATTTCAGGTGTGGTCACACCAAGGCCCTGTACAATTGCAGCAAGACATCGCTGCTCCTGTACTCTAATCCTCTCGCATTGAAGGCCAGCATTTGCCTTCTTTAACACATGCTGTACCTTCAGTGACTGGTACGAGGACACCCAGGTCTCGTTGCACATTCCCCTCTCCTAATGTATTATTTTTATTTTATTTATTTATTTTTTAAATTTAGAGTACCCAATTCATTTTTTCCAATTAAGGGGCAATTTAGCGTGATCAATCCACCTACCCTGCACATCTTTGGATTGTGGGGGCGAAACCCACGCAAATACGGGGAGAATGTGTAAACTCCACACAGACAGTGACCCAGAGCCGGGAGGCAGGAGTGCTAACCATAGCGCCACCGTGCTGCCCTTCCGCTCCTAATTTATGGCCATTCAGATAATAGCCTGCTGTCTCATTTTTGCTCCCAAAATGGATAACCTTGCATTTATCCAAATTATACTGCAAATGCCATTCATTTGCCCACTCACTCAACATGTCCAAATCAAGCTGAATCATAGAGTCATAGAAAAGTTACAGCACAGAAAGAGGTCATTTGGCCCATCTTGTCCATGCCAGCCTGAGGACACCCAGGTGCCCTATCTAATCCCACCTCCCTGCACCCAATCCATAGCCCTGTATCTTACAACACTTGCGGTGCAGAGCCAGGTACTTTTTCAAAGAGTTTAGAGGCGGGTGCCGGGGAGGCAGCGAGCTGTGTGAGGAGTGTTGGTTGGATGGAGGTGTAGGGAGGTGGGGCTTTGTTACCTGTAGCCACGGTTGGTTTTTTGTGATTATGTTTCTATTTAAAATGTTTTTCAAAAAAATAGAGATTAGGGTCTCCTGCCCCCACCACCAACTCAGGCTACAAATTCCAGATTCCCACTGCCTTCTACGTAAAAAAGCTCTTCCTCATGACCCTCTACACCTTCTGCCACTTAGTTTGAATCCATATCCCTGGTTCTAGAATTCTCCACCAAGGGAAATAGTTTTATTCTGTCCACTCCATCTCTTCCCCTCATAATTTTGTACACATCAGTTAAGTCATCCCTCAGCCTTCTTTGTGCCAAGGAAAATAACCCCAACCTATCCAATCCCTCGTAGCTACATTTTTCTAGCCCTGGCAACATTCTTGTAAACCTCTTCTGCACTCTCTCCAGAGCAATTACATCCTTCCTATAATGTGGTGACCAGAACTGCACACAGTACTCCATTTGTGGCCTCACCAGTGTTTTATACAATTTCAACACAATATCCTTACTTTTATATTCTGTACCTCTGCCAATGAAGGAGAGCGTTCCATATGCTTTCTTTGCAACCATGTTGACTTGAACTGCTGCCTTTAGGGACCTGTGTACTTGTACACCAAGATCTCTTATTCGTCTACCCCACTTAGTATATTTCCATAATTGTTTGACCTCCCTAAATGCATGACCTCACACTTCTCTGTTAAATTCCATCTACCACTTTATCGCCCACTCCACCAACCCATCTGTATCATTTTGGAGATTATAGCTATTCTTTACACTGCCCACCACTCGGCCAATCTTTGTGTTGCCTGCAGATTTACCAATCGTGCTCCCACGTACACGTCCAAATGGTTAATATATAACACAAACAGGAAGGGTCTCAACACCGACTTGGAAATGGAACACCACTTGAAACAACTTTCCAATTGCAAGGGCAGCAATCAAACATTACTCTTTGTTTTCTGTTACTATACTCGCCCAGGCTATCTGCAGTGCTTAGTTCTTTGTGCCTATCATATGCTTTCTTTTTGTGTTTGATCTTCCCCTGTATTCCTCTAGATAACCAGAGGGGTCTCGATTTGACACTATCACTCTTATTTTTGGAGGGGACATGTCAACTTTGTATATTTAGGATCTCGCTTTTTAATGGTTCCTACTGATTTTTCACTGATTTATCCTCTAGCAGTGCTGGCCAGTCCACTTCAGCCAAGTTCATTCTAATTTCTGTAAAATTTGCCTGCCCCAGTTCAAAGCTTTTACTCCTGCTTTATCTCTGTCTTTTCCCATGGTAATACTGAATCTTACTGAATTGTGATCACTATCCTTGATATGGTCGTCAACTGTCATTTCACCCACTTGTCCTTTTTCGTTCCCCAAGACTAGGTTGAGACTTATAGCTCCCCTTGTTGGGTTTGTCACTAATTGATTGAAGGATCTCTGCATCCTCCTCACAGCTCACCCTCCCACGCAACTTAGTGTCATCTGCCTATTTGGAGATACTACATTTTGTTTCCTCATCTAATTCATTAATATATATTATGGATGGCTGGGGTCCTAGAACCAATCAATGCTGTACCCCACTAGTCACTGCCTGCCAATTTGAAAAATACCTGTTAATTCCTACTCTGTTTGCCAACCAGTTTTCTATCCATCTCAATACACTACCGCTAATCCCATGCACTTGAATTTTACACACGGGATTTTGTCAGTAGCCTTCTGAAAGTCCAAATAAACCACATCCACTGACTCTCCCTCGTCAACTCTACTAGTTACATCCTCGAAGAATACCAGTAGATTTGTCAAGCTTGATTTCCCCTTCATAAATCCTTGCTGACTCTGTCTGATCCTGTCACTGTTTTCTCAGTGCTCAGCTATAAAATCTTTGATATGAGGCGAATGGATTCTAGAATTTTCCCTACTACCGAATTCAATCTTACCGGTCTCCAATTCCCTGTTTTTTCTCTACCTCCCTTTTTAAAACATTAACTACCCTCCAATCTGCAGGAACTGTTACAGAGTCTATAGAATCTTGGAAGATGACCACCAACACATCCACTATTCCTAGCGCCACTTAAGTATTCTGGGATATAGATTATCTGACCCTGGTGATTTATCAGCCTTCAATGCCATTAATTTCCCAACACCATTTCTCTATGAATATTGATCTCCTTCAGTTCCTCCCGCTTACTAAACCCTGTGTTCCCCAACATTTCTGGTATCTGATTTGTGTTCTCGTTTGTGAAGACAGAACCAAAGTATGTATTTAGTTGCTCAGCCTTTCTTTGTCCCCTATTGTGCATGCCCCTGTTTCTGACTGTAAGGGTCCTACATTTGTCTCTACCAATCTTTTTCTCTTCACGTACCTATAGAAACTTTTACAGTCAGTTTTTATGTTACCTGCAAGCTTACTGCCGTACTCTATTTTCCCCTTCTTAATCAATTCCCTGTTCCTTCTTTGCTGAATTCTAAATTGCTCCCAATCCTCAGACCTGTTGTTTTTCATGGCTAATTTGTATGCTTCTTCCTTGGATCGAATTCTATCTCTAATTTTCCTTGTAAACCATGGATTGGCCACCTTTCCCGTTTTACTTTTGTGCCAGACAAGAATAAGCAATTGTTGCAGTTTCTCCATGCGCTCCTTGCCTTTCCACTGTCATCCCTTTAAGTAACATTTCCCTCAATCAAAGTCAACTCACGCCTCATATCATCATAGTTTCCTTTAAGATTCAGGACCCTAGTCTCAGAACCAACTACTTCACTCGACATCTTTATGAAAAATTCTATCATATGGTCGCTCATCCCCAAGGGATCTTGCACAACTAGATTGCCAATGATTCAATTCCCATTATGCAGTACCCAGTCTAGGATGGCCTGTTCTCTAGTTGGTTCCTCAATGTATTGGTCCAGAAAACCATCCTGTATACACTCCAGCAATTCCTCCTCTACAGTAAAGTGATTGACATGTTTAGCATAGATGCATTTAAAGGGAAAGCAGATAAACCTGAGGGAGAAAGGAATGGAAGCATGTGGTGAATGATTGAGGTGAAATACCTTGGGAAGAGGTTTACGTGGAATATGAGAAATGTGATAGAACTGTGGAGACAAATGCCTGTTTCTGTGCGGTAAATACTATGCAATTTTAGGAATAGTGTGCTGTAATTACTGAGCCCGGAAATTCAGATTTAAACAAAATGGAGCTATATCACTTTTATAAAAGCTAAAGTAATCAAGATCTGAAAACTCGAGTAAAACTACATGTGGTGTAAATAAACAAAACAATAAGGAAATGGGAAGAAAGAATTCTGAAATGTGAGCAATGCTGGAAATACACAGAGGTTAGCCAACATCTGGAAGGTGGGAAGGAAGACTAAGATCTGATAAAAGATCGCCCAAATTATTATTTTTTTCCCATGTTCAGATTGCAGACAGACCTGCTGTGCACAAGTGTTCTTTAATTTTGAGACTGGTTTGCAAGGAAGCCTAGCAGTTCTTGATACTTTAGTACACCCTGTCCTTTCAATCTCATGGTTGGATTACAAGATCTGATATCACTTGGTGTTCAGTTTCCCAGCTGCGCGCCACCCCACTTCCCAACTCCTACATGTAGATGTGCAGCCTGTGAATTTTCAGTTGGTGTGCCACTTTCTAGTCCCTACATTAATGGCTTGTGTGTTTCCATCTGTACAGGTGACAAACCGGGCTGATCCAGTCTCCCAGAGTCTAACACCACAGCAACAGCAATACAACATGCCCGAGAGGGACACAAAACCACCCTTCTCAGAATACAACTTTGAAGATCTGAGTGCCTCCTTCCGTAGCCTTTATAAATCCGTTTTTGAGCAGTCTCTCAGCCAGCAGGGTGAGTGTGGACTCGGTGTCCCACATGTGCTACATTTCACAGGTTCTCTAACTAAATATTAGTTTCATACTATTCCAATTGAAGCTTTTTTTTGATGTTGAATTATCCTAACGTTAATCAAAAAATCTTTAAATGCCATACTGATCTGCGCTTATGTAATATTTTCTTTGTATTTTACACACTTGAAAATATTATCTTAGGTGTTATTTTCTTCCTATTCATAACAGGAGATAAAAGAATATTTGGAAGAGAGGGAGGGTTAATGTCATATCCTGATTGATCTCGGAATATGGGTTAGGGTTGAGAGAGACGGGTCTACATTTGCTCTAAATCTGGGGCCTGCACTTCTTTATTTTTAAAAAAAATTATCCTCATTTTCCACATTTTCATCAAATACACAACAAAAGATAACCAACAATAACAAATACAGTATCAATCCCCCAACCAGCATCCTCTTCAATATACAAACCCAAACATCACCCATACAATCCAAATACAACAAAACAAAAAGACCAAAAGAGAATCCATGGTCATCCCATAAACACTGTGCTCAACCCCCCCCCCCCCCCCCCCCACCCCAATCACCCACCCCCCAGTGTTCGATGGCATCCAATTCTTGAAAGTGCAAGATAAACCATGCCCATGAATTGTAGAACCCTTCCATGTTCCCCCTCACTTCAAACTTCACCTCGAGCGTCAAAAATTCCAGCAGGTCCCCGCCGAGGCACAGGGCTGAGAAGCTAACCTCCACCCCAGCAGGACCCACCTCCTGGCAATCAGCGCGGCGAAGGCTAAAACATCTGCAGCCCGGGCTGGTCCGACACCCTGAAAATGGTTTCTAGGGGCCCTGGCTGCAAACTCCCATGTACCATCCCTGAGATGACCTTAATAAACCTCCCTCCAATACACCTCCAGCTTTGGGCAGGACCAAAACATGTGAACATGGTTTGCGGGGCTCCTCCCATAGCGCTCACATGCATCCTCCACCCCCTCAAAGAGTCGGCTCATCCTCGCCCTCGTGAGGTGCACCCTATACACGATCTTCAGCTGTATCAGCCCCAACTTTGCACACGAGGTTGAGGCGTTTACCCTCCGGAGCACCTCACACCACAGGCCATTTTCTATAACCTTCCCCAACCTCCCACCTGGCCTTAATTCCCTCCCAGAATACCTGGACCTTCCCCAGAATCCTCCCATAAATCGATGAACACCCCCTCCCCCACGTCGTAAATACCTTCCCCAACAATGTGGAGGCTGGCGCTATTGGGAAGCTCTGAACCTCCCTCCCGGCAAAATCCCAGAGCCGTAGATATGTAAATACTTCCCCTCTTCCCGCCCCAGTCCACACCTTGTCCCCAACTCCCGAAGCCTCGAAAAACTACCTCCCAGGAGCAGATCTTCTAATACCCTGACTTGCCTCCTCCCCTCCCGTCCCCGAAACCTCCCATCCCACCTCCCGGCCTCAAAACCATGCCCCCCCCCCCCCCCCCCCCAAATTGGCATCTCCCTGACCCCGCCTACAATCAAAATGCTGCTTCAACTGCCTCCAAATCTTCAGCATTGCCACCACTGGACTCCCAGAATATCTACCTGGGCCTATTTGGAGAAGCTCCCGTATACCCCCCCATCGACGCACTCTGCTCTGACACATACAATAATAAATCATCCGCGTATAGAGACACACTATGTTCCCCCCACCCCCACACTTTTCCCTTCCACACCCCTGAACTGAGCCAAAGGCTCAGTTGCTAGCGCAAATAACAGAGGGGACATGGGGCATCACTACCTGGTCCCCCAGGTCTGAGCAAAATACCCCAAACTTCTACTGTTTTTGTGGACACTCTCCCTGGGCTCCTTAAACAATAACCGTACCCGCACCACAAATCTCGGCCCCATCCCAAACCGCTCTAACACCGCAATCAAATACCCCCAATCTACCCGATCAAATGCCTTTTCTGCATCCAACGCAACCGTCACCTACGTCTCCTCTCTCTTTGACGACGTCATAACCACATTTAACACGCTCCTAATATTTGAAAATAGCTGCCTCCCTTTCACGGACCCCGTCTGGTCTTCCCCTATCTCCTTCAGGCGGCACCCCTCCAACCTAGCTGCCAGCACCTTCACCAATATCTTCGATTCCACATTCAATAACGCCAAAGGTCTGTACAGCCCACACTCTGTTGGATCCTTATCCTTCTTCAGTTGCAAAAAGATCATTGTCTGCCCCAAAGTCTGTGGCAGCACCCCCTTCCCTATCGCCACTTCAAACATCCCCACCATCAGCGGCGTCAAACCTGTCCATAAATTTCTTATAATACTCCATAACCTTCCCCAACCTTCCACCTAGCTTTAATTCCCTCCCAAGATCCCCCCCCCCCCCCCCCCGGATAGCACTGTGGCTTCACAGCGCCAGGGTCCCAGGTTCGATTCCACGTTGGGTCACTGTCTGTGTGGAGTTTGCACGTTCTTCCCGTGTCTGCGTGGGTTTCCTCCAGCTGCTCCGGTTTTCCCCCACAGTCCAAAGACATGCAGGTTAGGTGGATTGGCCATGATAAATTGCCCTTAGTGACCAAAAAGGTTAGGAGGGTTTATTGGGTTATGGGGATAGGGTGGAAGTGAGGGCAGTGGGTCGGTGCAGACTCGATGGGCCGAATGGCCTCCTTCTGCACTGTACTATGTACTCCATTGGTCCCGACGTTTTGAGGGGATGGAGAATGTTTGTGAACACTGTCTGGGGGAGGTGCCTCGCATATCACGTTCATATGTTTTTGTCCTGCCCAAAACTGCAGGGGTATTGGAGGGAGGTCTTTAGGGTAATCTCAAAAGTGGTGCACGTGAGACTCTAATCTGGTCTCCTGGAAGCCAGATTCAGGGTGTCGGATCGGCCAGAATTGGAAGCGGATGCGGAGGCAGATGCCTTAGCATTCGCCTTGCTGATTGCCCGAAGGCGGATTCTGTTGGATGGAGGTCGGCTTCTCCGCCCTGTGCCTCAGCATGGCGGGGGACCTGCTGGAGTGTTTAACGCTCGAGGAAGTAAAGTTCAAGTTGAGGGGGTGGCTGGAAGGGTTCTATAACTCTTGGGCCTTGTTCATCGTGCATTTTCATGACTTGCATGACATTGAACATTAGCGGGGGGGGGTTTGGAATGTGTAAGTTAATAATTCTTTTTCCTTGGTGTTTTGTATTCAAAATGTCGGGAGCTGTTTGAGAGTGGGTGGGATGAGGGGATTGTTGGCTAGGAGATTACCATTGTAGTTGTTGTTAATTATTTATTGTTGTAAATATGACGAAAATGTGAAAAGGGAGGAATATAAATACATTTTTTAAAAATAATACTCCACTGGGAACCCATCCGGTTCTGCCACCTTCCTCGATCGTGTCCTCCTAATCGCCTCCTTTGTCTCCTATTTCCCCTACCGACACCCTTCAATGTGGCCTTATCTTCCTCCCCCATCCATGGGTACTCCAGACTGACCAGGAATTCCCGCATCTTCCGGTCCGCCCCCCGATGCCTCCGACCTATGCAAATTTTCATAAAACTCCTGAAACACCCTAATGACCTGGTCCAAGGCTACCACCAATTTTCTTGTCCTATCCCGCACCTGGACAATTTTCCTTGCTGCTGCCTCCCTCCGAGGTTGGCCTGCCTGCATGCGCCCAGCCTTCTCCCCATATTCCTAAACTGCTCTCGTTGCCCGCGTCAATTGGCGCACCGCCTTCCACGTGGACAACCAATTAAAACTAGCCTGTAGCTCCTACCTTTAATCCAAAAGCGTTGGATCTGCATCCCTCGCATACCACCTGTCCACCTCCAACATCTTATCTATCAACCTTTGCCGCTCCACCCTCTCCTCTTTATCCACCTTCACCTTATACAATATCATCTCTCCCCTCACCACCACATTCAGAGCCTCCCATACCACTGCCTGTGATACCACCACTCGTGCAGTTAAAACCCACATATTTGTCAATTACCTTCCCGATCTTTTCACAGAAACCTCGGTCCCCCAGCAACCCCATGTCCTATCTCCACCCCGGCCTCTGCACTTTCCCCTTCTCCAAGACCATGTCCACCCAATGCAGCACATGATCCGAAATTGCTGTTGCTGAGTACTCTGACCCCTTAACCCCAGCCAACAGCGCCTTCCCTACTACAAAGACATCTATCATCAAGAACACCTTGTGGACCAAGAAAAAAACACATACTCCCGCTCCCTCGGGTGCAAGAACTTCCACAGGTCCACTCCTCCCATTTCCTCCATAGGTCCAGTCAATGCCTTCGGGCAAGTGAGCGTGGCTGCGACCTGTCCAGCCTTGGACTCCTGCACAAAGATCCAGTCCCCACCCACGACCGGCTCATGCGGGCCCAAGTCAGAAATGGCCCCACATACCTTCCTCAAGAACCCTACATCGTCCCAGTTAGGACCATGCATGCTTGCCAAGGCCGCAAATCTCCCCTCCAATGTCCTTGTCACTATCACATACCTACCCCCCCCCCCCCCCCCCCCCCCCCCCCCCCCCCCCCCCCCCCGGTCTGCCACCAACGTCTCCGTCTGGAACCTCACTTTCTTACCAAAACCGCTAGTCCCTGCGCCCTGCTGTCAAACCCCGAACAAAACACTTGGCTTACCCAGCCCTTTCTGAGCCTCGTCTGATCTTTCACTCTCAAATGAGTCTCCTTTAACATAGCCACATTGGCCTTTAAACTTTTTAGGTGCGTGAACACCCTCGACCTCGTCACTGGCCCTCCCAACCCCCTCACGTAACTAACCTAACCAGGGGTCTCTTTCTCTCCCCCCCATCCACCATCATCATAACTCTGGGCCCTGCCCACTGGAGCTGATCTGCCCCCGCCCATTGTTACCATCGAACCCCTCCGCCCCACCCCCCCTTCACAGAATCCCCCCTTCACAGAATCCCCCCCATCCACTTACTCTCGCAAACACCTCACCCAGTAGCGACCCACCGCACCCCCCTTTTCATACCTAGGCCCATCGGCATCTGCTCACCAGGCTCCAATGTCCACAGCCCCTCCCCCACCACACCTCCGTTCTCTAGCTAGTGCGGGGAGGCCCTGCCCAGCACCACCACCACCACCCCCAAAAGAATTAACCCATATAACCGCATGAAATAAAATATAGAAAATAGAACTATATAAAGACTCTTCCAACTACCCTCCCCACGGCCCAAGACCAGTCCTCAGTCCCATTCCTCACTTCTGCCCCAGTCCTTCCACCTTCACAAACTCCTCTGCCACTTCGAAGTAAAGGTCTCTGGAGTTGTAGCTCACCCTCAACTTCGCTGGGTATACTAAGCCAAATCGCACCCCACTGTTATACAGTGCCATCTTCACTCGGCTGAAGGCCGCCCGACTCCTCGCCAGTTGCACAGTTAAGTCCTGGTAAATACATACACCAGCTCCAGTCCATTGCACCTCCCCATTCTGCTTCGCCCAACTCAGGACCTTCTCCTTCACATGGTGCCTGTGGAAGCAAACAATCACTGCTCTTGGCGGCTCATTCGTCTTTGGTTTAGACCTCAACGACCGATGAGTCCGGTCCAGTTCATACCGGGAGGAATCCTGTCACTCCCCCACCAACTCCGCAAACATCTTGGCAAAGTACTCCATCGACCTCAGGCCCTCCCCCCCTTCCGGCAGGCCCACGATCCTCAAATTTTGCCACCTCGACCTATTTTCCAAGTACTCCAATTTTGCTCACAGCCCTTTGTTGGCCTCGACTACCCTCTGCAGCTCCTCCGCCATCAAGGTGAGCCGATCGCTGTGCTGCGACATGGCTTCTTCCATTCCCTTCATTTTCTTACCCTGCCCCCGCACCTCGCCCAATGCCTTCAACATAGCTACCTTCACCTGGACAATTGCCTCCTTCACCAACACCTTCAATGCCACCATCATCTCCTTCCTCAACACCTCCATGTGCTTTGCAAACTGCTTCTCCAATTCCAAAGCCATCATCTCAGTCACCTTTTCTGACGTAAGCAGTGTGGCCCCACCCAGTGACCCAGCCTCCGCCATCTTGCCAGCTCCCGGGCTGGCCCTTTCACTCGACAGCGAACCTTCCTCCCTTCGCGGCGGCTTTCTTCTGGTTTTTCGACATCTTCCTTATGCCTTCCTTCACTCGATTTTGAAAAACGTGCCCCTGGGACCGAGCATTAAACTCCAAAAAAAAAAACAAGCCTCGAGCAGGAGCCACCCAACATGTGACTTCCCCAGCCGTGCCGCCACCGGATGTCCTGCACTTCTTTCTATAGCAATAGTACTCATACACTTGGAACTGTTGCCTCTTGTCTTACATTTTCCTGATAACCTTGGAAGACCAAACTCCTGAATCTCTTGGTATCCTCTTGGCTTATCTAGGTGCTGACTGAGCTTATTTTGATGCTGTTTTCTCTCCTCTGTTGCACTCCTACAAATGAAGGAAAGGAATGCCCTTGGGAGCCAGGTGGTTATTCATATGGTGATAGTAAGGGAACTATTAATAGAACTGTTCAGTGGAACTGTTAGTCCTGCAGTATTTTCTTTTCCTGTGGGAAAAGTGCCAGTTCTTGGCAACTCGCCACAGTGGAATGATTGAAATCTTGCTGTGTGGGGAAGTGCAGGCACAAATCACTCCCTGCTTCAGCATATAGCAGCACTCAAAAGTATGATCCTTGAGCAAGCAGTTGGGATTGTGACCGAGAGTAATAAACTAATGCAGCGTGTGAGTGAATCTTAAGAATATGTTTCTGGATAGCAAGGGAAGTCTTCAAATTTCAAGGAATTGTGCAATGTGACTGTAGTGCTTAAAAGGTTGTCTAAGCTAATAGTGTGACCACATCTAGCCGTAGTTTATTTTCTTGAGCATTACTGAATGTTATTGAAAAATACAATTCTGAAGCTTTTCATACTGCACTCATCAAGACAAAATTTTAAAACAATGCTTGGCAGTTAACTGCCAGTCACCACTATCTGGTGTATTCTCCATGGCAATGCCTCTATCAGAGTCCACTTACGAACCAATCAGCACTCTCCTCATACAGTATCAAGTAGTTGTTTCCTCTGACATTGGTATTCTTGTGATTGTCCTGATGAGTGCAAGATGAAAAGCTTTGACAAAATGTGCTTTTTCAGCAATACTCGGCAGTTCCGTACTACCAAATGACTCTTAGTTTGTTTTCTCGTATTTATCATGTATTGTAATCTGTATCTGTTGGTAAGCAGTTTTAAATACTACTCCTTTGTGCTTCCTATATGTTGCTACTGAATCCAGTCTACATTGCAATTTACAAAGGGTTTGTCATTTTCAGTTTAAGATTAATGACCATTTTGCTTTGAAGTAGGTGAACACTGACATTGGTTATATTACAAATGTGTGCAAGTTTTATTCTTGTAAATTGAGAGCAGTTATATGCTAGAATACACACTATTCCTCTAAACTGTTCCTTTCTGACCCTCTGACATGCCCTTTGTCCCAATTGTTGATATCAATACTCGTTTGTTTCCAGGGGCCTTCAGCCTTCTGAATGCCTTGTCCTCCCTCTATTGTATTAAAAGGGGCTTTTGAAGCACAATGCTGGACGACTCCTTGATTCATCTTGTCTTTTTTTCAGTCTTGCAATGTCCTGCACGATGAGACATGACGATTTATCTTGATTTCTTTTAAGAACAAACAATATTCATAGTCCACTGGATTCATGTTCATGTCTGTTTACTGTCCACTGTTTCAAAACCATGGAGATTAAGTATTAATTGCTATTAAAGATGTCTAATGGATTTTATATGGATATTTCACAGTTTTGATATTCAATCCCTTTCTTTCCCTCTAGGAATGATCAGTTTGCCTTCTGAGGCATCACAGTCAACCCATACATCCTGTTCCTACCAGCATTCTCCCAGCAGTACTGTCAGCACCCACCCACACAGTGGACAGAACAGCCTGGCCAACAGCCATGCCAGCAGCCTCGGAGGCGGTGGGGGAGGGACACAGGTGCAGCTGTCACAACATCAGATCCACGCACAACACACTCACCACCAGCACCATCAGCACCAACATCCGCAGCACCAGCCAAACCAGCAACACCATCAGCAACAGCACCACCATCACCAACAGCAACATATGGCCTGCAATATTGGTAAGACCAGTTTACCTTCTCTTTGAGCTTATTTTCATATCTTGATTTGTTTTTAGAAGGTGCTAGTAGTATTATGGTATTATGTGCCGCAATCAGTGAAGTATGTTAAAATGGTAGCAATCGCCTTGCAATTTTCAGCCTTCCCTACTTGAAAGCGTAGACTGTTATTGGAGTTTTTTTTTAAAGAAATCATAGATGCTGACAGACTACTGGATGTACTTTGTAATTCCAATGTTTTGCCTGACCTCTGAATCTAGTTCCAGTATAACTCATTAGCCTTAGCTCAGTCGTAGTATCAGTTCTGGGAGAAGTGAGACCTGAAAAGGCCTGATGGGTTGTACCTCAACTGGGCCAAGATCAATATCCTTCTGGGGTGGTTTGTTATTGCTGTTGGAGAATGTTTAATCAGATTTGACAGGGGGATGGCACCAGGATGTAACTTTAGAAAGGAGAAACATGATGCCCAAAGGATTGGGAGAGATAGATAGCTGTAGAGTAAGAAATAGTAAAGCATTAAGTGGGGCCAAAGAAAGAGGGAATGCAATAAGTTCCAAATGAGGTTTATAGTGCATGTAATTGAACATATGGATCATGGTAAGTGTAGTATGTGCAGGTATACACCAGAGAATATGATGTTGTGGCGATAACAAAGACCTGCCTGGTAACGGGCAGGGCTGGGCACTCGTCCGGAATAGGACAGATGGAGAATGAAAAAGGAGGCATACCAGTATAAATTGTGGAAAATATTACAATGCAGGAGAGGATACTCTGGAGGAGCCAAAGGCAGAATCCATTATGCTAGAGCTAAGAAACCATGCAGGGTACCATTACGCTACTAGGTGGATTCTATTCGATACCAGCCAATAGGAAAGATGTAGTGTAGAGGAGCAAATATCCAAGAAAATTAGAGAGATGCAAAACCATAGAGTAGTTGTAATGGGGAACTTTAATCATAATGTAAACTGAGAAATTAATAGTATAAAGGACAGAGAGGGGAATAGTTAAGGAGTATATTGAGGAGAATTTTCTCGATCAGTTTGTTTCTAATGAGGAAGGAGACATTACTGGATTTGTTTCTGGAGAATGAGGTGGATCAAGTTTCAGTCGGAAAACCTTAGGAGACAGTGATCACAGTATTATATTTGGGTTAGATGTGGGAAAGAACATGGAGCAATCCAGAGCCAAAATGATTCACTGGGGGTGGGCCAGTTTCACCGGGGTGTGAAGGAAGCTGGCCCGAATAAATTGGAAACCAAACTTGGCAGACAAAGCTGTAACGGAGCAATTGCTGCCTTTAAAGAGGGAGATGGCTTTGATAGGATCAAAGTACATTCCCATGAAGGGGAACGGTAGGGAAAATAAACCATGTGTTCCCTGGATGATGAAAGAGAGACAGTAAAATGAATCAGAAAAAGAGTGCATATGACAGACCTCGGGTTGATAAATACAAGGGAGGGCCTGTCTGAATCGAGAAAGTTTAGAAGGGAAGAGAAAAATAATGAGAAGCAGGACGAGAGCATGAGAAGAGACTGGCAGCTAACATAAAAGATAATCCAAATGTTTTCTATAGACATATAAATGATAAAATGAAAGCAGCATGGTGGTGCAGTGGTTAGCACTTCTGCCTGACGGCGCCGAGGACCCGGGTGCGATCCTGGCCCTGGGTCACTGTCCGTGTGGAGTTTGCACATTCTCCCCGTGTCTGCGTGGGTCTCACCCCCACAGCCCAAAGATGTGCAGGGTAGGTGGATTGGCCACAATAAATTGACCCTGAATTGGAAAAAAGAATTGGGTACTCTAAATTTATTTAAAAAATAAATGATAAAATGAGAATCATAGAATCTCTATAGTGCAGAAGGGGGCCATTTGGCCCAACGAGTCTGCACCGACTCTTGGAAAGAGCACCCTACCTAGATCCACTAAACCCAGTAACTGCATCTAATCTTTTGGACACTAAGGGGAAATTTTGCATGGCTAATCCACCTAACCTGCCCTGCACATCTTTAGACTGAAGGAGGAAACCGGAGCACCCAGAGGAAACCCATGGGGAGACATGGGAGAAAATGCAAACTCTGCATAGACAGTCACCTGAGGCTGGAATTGGGACTGGAGTAGGGTTGATTAATGACTAAAAAGGGGACTTGCATATGGGTGTAGCGATTGTAGCTGACGCACTAAATGAGCACTTTGCATCTGACTTTTTGTAAGGAAGAAGGTGCTGCTCAAATACTGGTGAAGTAAGAGATAGTTGAGACACTGGGTGGGCTAAATGTAATAAAGAGGAGGTATGAGAAAGACGAGCTATATTTCAAATCACTAGGACTGGAGGAGATGTATTCGTAGGTACTGAGGGAAGGGTAAAAATTGTGGAGGAACGCTGGCAATAATCGTCCAATCCTCCTCGGAATCAGGGGTGATGCTAGACGATAGGAGAATAGGAAATGTTACATGCCTGTTCAAAAAATGATGCAAAGATAAGCTGAGCAACTACAGGCCAGTCTGTTTATCCTCTATGGTGGGAACTATTTTTGAAATGATAATTCGGCACTTGGAGAAATGTGGATTAATTAAGGAAAGCCAGCATAGACTTGTTAAAGGCAAATAGTGTAAAACTAACTTGAACTATTTTGATGCAGTAACCGAGGTTTGCTAAGTATTGATAAAAGTATATATAGACTTCCAAAAGGTGTTTGATAAAGAGCCAACAGGCTTGTCTGCAAAGTCAGTGTCTGAAATAAAAGGGACAAATGGCATGGATACGAAGTTGGCTGAGTGACAGGAAACAGTCGTGGTAAATAATTTTTTTTTCTAGACTGAAGGCAATGGGATTCACCAGGGATACGTGCCATTACTTTTTCTTGATCTATGTTAATGACCTAGATCTGGGTGTGTAGAGCCCAATTTCAAAATGTGATGATAAGGCCTTATTTTGAATTAGTATGAACCATGTGGAGGGTACTGACAGAATTAATGGGGACATGATCAAGCTGGTGGTTTCGGCACACATGGCAGATCAAATTTAATGCAGATAAGTGTAATGTGATGTATTTTAGGAGGAAGAATTAGAAGAACAATCTAAAATGTAGGATACAATTCTAAAAGGAGCTGTAAGAGCAGAGGTATGGCTGGCTGGCGCTGCATGTGAACAAATCTTTTCAGTTGGCAGGGTAATTAGTTCAAGAAAGTGGTTAATAAGGCATAAAGGATCTTGGACTTTATTAATAGAGGCATAGACTGTGAAGGCAAGGAGGTTATAGTGAACCTTTATAAAATACTGGTTCAGTCTCAACTAAGCAGTGTGTCCAATTCTGGGCACTACACTTAGAAAGGATGTGAAAACTTTGGAGAGAGTCCAGAAAAGATTTACAAGAATAGCTCCAGGAATGAGAGACTTCAGTGACATGAATAGATTGGAAAATACAAGAACATAAGAAATAGGAGCAGGAGAAGACCATACAGCCTGTCGAGCCTGCTCCACCATTCAATATGATCAAGGCTAATCTTGGGCTTTAATTCTCCTGCCAGATCCCCATATTCCTTTATTCTCTGAGTCACCAGAAGTCTTTTCTATCTCACTCTTCAATATGTTCAATGATGGTGCGTCCAGAACCCTCTAAGATAGACAATTCCAAAGATTTGCAAGTCAAAATTTCTCCTTATCTGTCCTAAATGATCAGCCCTTTATTCTGAAATTGTGTGCCCTTGTTCTAGATTCCCTAGGCAAGAGAAACTACATCCCAATATCCACTGTCAAGCCCCTTCATAATCGAACGTTTAAATTAGATCATCTCTCATTCTCCTA